>NC_067402.1:80423097-80771847 GCF_016432865.1 Antechinus flavipes
CTCCAAGTAGTTTTTGCTCCAGGTAAATCATTCTGAATTATAATTCTATTCACAATTTCCTCTTAGCACAAGAAATATTTCTATACTTATATAGCAAACCATCCTGCATTGAGGGAAGGTGGGTGAGGGTAAGAGAAAAAGCAACATCTTGATGCAGAGGGAAGAAAACCAAGAGAAAGAAGGTATGTGTGGGTGTCTCTTGGTGTCTGTCTCTCTCTCTCTCTCTCTCTCTCTCTCTCTCTCTCTCTGTGTGTGTGTGTATGTGTGTGTATGTGTGTCTAAGGAGATGGTGTTTACTTCCTCTGGTCTTTGTCCTTTTGTCCTACTGGCACATGGAAAGAATTTTTGTCTAAGAGCTTCAGTTTAGCAAAAGGGAACTTCTCCAGAGAAACCTGCTTTGGGAAACTGAAATAAGGAAGGGAAACCCCACTTATAAATTCCTCTTTGAAGCATACTTTTTTTGTTTATTATGGAGCATTCTAAGAAATAGATTCAGCTGCGAGTCAAGGCTCCTTGAGGAATGTGGCAAAGACTTTCCACAGATTGATATATTTTTATAAAATCTAAAAATATATAATTTTTTAAAATACCTATTAAGAAGTGGGTTGTAAGAAAAAGGACTGGTATTTATGATAAATATGACACATTGAAAAGTTTTCTACTTTGGGATCAAATTGGAAACTTTTTACCAAGCTATTAACTCTCTTTTCATAATTTTCTCATTTTTTCCCATATCCCCTTTACTTATTTCCTGTACTTTCCCTGTTTTTTCCCTGATCTTTTTTGACTTGAAAAAAAATTTAGAAATCTATTTGTTTAGCTCTTCTAAGAAATCTTGTTGAATTTGTATCCTATCTTTACTTCTCTTTGAGGTTTTGATTATAGATATTTTCACATCACTATCTTACAAATTTGTATCTTAAGTTGCCCTGTCATCGTAGAAGATTTTTTTGTAACCAGGTGATATGATTTCCAGAAAGACCTGGTCATTTTTCTCCTCTTCTGTACCCTAGTCTTTATCCATGTAGGGCCTTTACTCCCTCTTGGGACTGGATAATAGGCTTTAAATTAAAAAAATAAAAAAGACACAGATCCTGTACTCACTGCTAGCATAAAATCCTCTGGAATCTCTTTCTGATCAGATTTTCAATTATCTTACTCTCCTTGTGCAATGAACATACCTAGTCCTTCTACTGATGCTACTGCAGCCACTGCTTTCAAGGCCCACAACCAATGCCACTTCCATGGCAACTAGTCCTCTGTGTTCTGGACCAGTCCCCACTGCAAAGTCCACAGACCTCTCTTTTTATCTGTCTAAGCTGCCCTGGGCTAGAATAATGACTCACTGACTTTATTCCTTGTCTTTTTTGCTCAGTATTCAATTTAACATTTTGTTTGGTAATTTTGTCTGAGAGATTTTGATAGAAGTTTAGCATTTATGTTGCTTTACTTACCATCTTGAGTCTACCCCTCAATTTGCCATCCTTTGGATGTTCTTCACCTTATAAATATCCCTCTGACAATATGGTACCTAATGTTCATCCTTTACTTTTGAAAAGGACCAATGACATTATGGAATGATTCCTTGACTTTCATGTGAATTGGATTAAGTGAAGCAGATATTTTTTAGATTCTAAGTTTGAAATTTTAAAATGAGTTTAAAACCCTAACTTTTAGAAAATTTCATGAACTGAACTTTTAAAAATAGTTCCTCTCAAGTAAGATTTATTGGCTTCTTTAGTGTCTTTCATGTTCATGGGATGAAACAAGTTAACAGTAGCAGCAAAAGCAACTCCAGCCTGAAGATGTGGCAGGAAAGAAGCAAAAAGTACATGGTCCCTTTTTAAAATAAATCTTCTTTTAAAAAAAATCAATACTTGTTTCTTTTTGATTTACAGTTAGGTTGACATGATCTTGGATGCCAACTACCTAAAGAGTACCACAAATAAGACATAGCATTCTAGGACAGAATGTTGTTTTTAAAATGATAAATTGGAGAGAAAAAAAGCTCTTCTGTTTTTCATAACAAGTTAATAAGTTCCTTCTGAATTTTACTAATACTAAAAACACTGTACTTTATTCTATTTTCCTAACACAAGTCTATCAAAAGGCCTTTGTTATCCACATTAAGCCCACATACTCTTCTCATTTCTTTCATTTCACTTTGGATTGTATGGTTTAAATATAAAAGTTACCTCTCTTCTCCTGACTTTCTTTCCCCCCAAGAATCACATTTTTATTCAAATTAAAATTAATTTTTTCTACTAGTGATCAAATAATGCTCCTTTAAAATAAGGAGTTCACAGCAAAAAGAAATTCAGGGTGGTTTCTCTTTCACATGAATCCCTTTGCAAAAGTATTGAATGACCATTGAGTTACTTCAAAACTTTCTCAGGTAAAACTTCAGGTTATTCTCTTACATGATAGTTGAAAAGAAGAAGGATCCACCATTCATTAACCAACATCAATGCTCTTTTTATCACTGAATATATCTCAGCAGTTTCTTTCTTTTCCTGCTCTTATAAGGCAGATAGAAAATTTTCCTCCAGACAAAAATCTAGAGTGTTCCCACCAGCACTGTGGGTATTTGATTTCCATTTCAGAATTGTGTTATAATGATCTTTTTAGCCATTTTCAGCTTGAAGAGTATCTAATGAAGATATTAACAGTAGATATAATTTATGGTCTGATGATTGTTTATGACTATAATATTTTATAGCCAGTCTATGGAAAGTGAATTTTTATGATTAATTACATGGTGGGGAAACAGTGGAGAACAGTGGCCAGAGAGGAGTCTTCAGAGCCAGAATGACCTGGGTTTCAAGTCTTGCCTCTGATCTATGCTGCCTGTGCTAATATGGGCAAATCACAATTTTTCAGGACTCAGAATTTGCTCTAAAACTAAGTTGCAGAAACATATCAGTCTGAATTGTTAAAGAAAGTTTCCTCCTTGGCAGTTCCCTATATCAGTGAAATTACAGGCTCAGTCCTATCCCCCTCCCTCAATTAAATATGAACAAAGTGGCCACTATAATGGAATTCTTAGCTGCTTTATCCCCTAGATTTTCTCTTCCTGCTTACTCATCTATGTGAGGCCTTACTGATGGCAGTCCTTGGCTCTTCAAAGCAATGGACAAATAATCCCTTAGTCTGCTACTGTAACCATCTCTTATTTACCGAGTATAGAAGTTGTTACATGCCTTCTACTCTTATGTTCAGAAGGCTGAGGAAAGCATAAGAAGCAAAATAGGACTTCAGTAGGAGTATGGAGTAGGAAACTAGGACTGGATGGATGGGTTCACTTCTTACCTCACTTCTTGGTTCCCCTTTCCTTTTAGGAACATGGAAGAGTAGCCCATAACCCATTTCACAATTAGAAATCTGGTGATTTGTCTTAGATGTCCTCCTACCTCCTTTCCTTGGAGCCCCATTGCCCAGGTGTCCAATAACTCATGTTGTACTTAGTTGCTTAAAGATTCCCTTTTTCAATATTCTGTTCCAGTTAACATTATCTGTCCAGTCATAATTTACCTGTTCCATATTCCCTTGTTGTTGGGAAGCAGTTTAGTAAATCAGTCCCTGATAAACCATTCCAAGAATTTAAGTATCTTCTCAGTACTATGTTTGCTTCTGGGGATATATAGACTGAAATGAAAGATTCTCTGCCTTCTAGGACTCTGTCTGTCTGTCTGTCTGTCTGTCTCTCACACACACACACACACATACACACACACACAATTATTACTACTATGTAAACACCCTTTGGACTATTCCTTTGCTTTTTATGCATTTCTCTTCCCCCTCCCCCCAATTATATTTGTGACCTTCATCTCTCTTGGATTCATCTATAAATGTAGGCATTTGAATTAATAAACTCTTATGGTTTCTTCCAGTCATAAGTCTTGATATAATTAGCAAAAAATAAGCAACTGTGAACTAAGAAATGTATTTAAGGCAAAGGAAGAAAAACTTTCCATACATATGCTCTCAGTTTCCACTTTGCCAAATAAGTAGAAGGATAGCTCTTAAGAATCTGACAAATTGTGCTGAGGGACTTTCACTTCCGGGGCTTAGAGGATTAACGGATAACAGCTTGTAAACAGCAAAACAGAACTAGGTCAGTCTCAGTCCTGCTAGTACTCTTGTTTTAGGGAAAGAAATTCATGCTGGTATTAATCACCAGGCCTCAGCTGCCTCCTAACTATTCCTCTGACCACCTTCTTTGATTGGTGAGTTTTCCCAGGAAACTACATTCTAGAGAGAAACCCCACTTTGGCATCCACCCCTTATTCTCTACTTAGTCTTAATTCTTAGTCAAGGTACCCTTAGTCAGGGTACCATTAGGTATCCTGATCAGGTACCTCCCTTTCATCTATATGAATTCCCAGCTATTTTCATCTTTTCTTATGTGTTGTCTTCCCTCAATAAAATGTAAATTTCCTAAAGATGGGAACTGTTTTTCTTTTTGCTTCTATTTGGCTCCCTAGTGCTCCATATAGTGCCTGGCACATAGTAAGCACTTAATAAAAGCTTGGTGACTAATTACCAATGTGAGATGTAAGACCACTCACAAACTAAGATAAAACAGCATGAGTTAGACAACAGAAAGTAGTACTTAAGAATATTCTACAAGTCATGCACATAAACACTTCCCAAAAGTAATATATCACTCAAAATCTCTATGAGAGCTCTAGAGAGCTCTCAAATGCTGATAAATGTAATGAAAACTTAAGTATCTAAGACCCCACCTTTACAAGGCCACCAGGGTTTCAGATTTAAAGTTCTTTGGATTAAGGATATGAACAGTTTTCAGATAAAGAAATGAAAACTGTAATAATATTAAAATGTTCTAAATCACTATTCATTAGAGAAATGCAAAATAAAGCAATTCTGTGATATTAGCTCATAACTATCAAATTGGCTAATATGATGAAAAAAAGGAAAATGATAAATGTTAAAGGGGATATGGGAAATCTGGGACACGAATACACTATCAGTGGAGCTGTGAGCTGATTCAGCTATTCTAGAGAACAATGTGGCCTATTCCCAAAGGACTATAAAACTATGCATATCCAGTGCTACTGTTTGTTCTATATAGCAAAGACATCCTTCATAAAGTGGAAAAAAACCTATTCATATAAAAATATTTATAGCGGTTCCTTTTGGTGATAAAGAATTGGAAATTGAAGGGATGTCCACCAATTGGAGAATCCTAAATAATCTGTGGTATATGATTGTAATAGAATATTATTGTGCTATATGAAATGACAAGAAGGATTTCATAAAAACTTGGAAAAAGTTACATGAATTGATGCAAAGTGAAGTGAACAGAAAAAGAAGAACATCTCATATATTAGTACCAATATTGTATGATGAAAAATCATGATTTAGCTATTCTCAGGAATACCATGATCTAAAATAATTCCAAATAATCACAAAAGAGTAATGATTAAGCATATTATTCTCTTCCAAAGAAAGAACTAATTAATTGAATGCAGACTACAACATGCTTTGTTCACTTTCTTTCATGCTTTTTTTTACTTGAGTCTTCTTGTACAAAATGAATAATATGAAAATTTTTTACATGATTGTACATTTATAAATTATAACTGATTGCTTATTTCAGGGAGGGGGAAGGGAAATAAGAATAGAATTTGGAACTCAAAACATTTTTTAAATGTTAAAAGATTGTTTTATCATGAAGTTGAGTAAAATATAAAAATTGTAAAATATATAATTGGGTAAAGTACTAGAAAATTTAAAAAATAAAAATAAAAAAATAAAGTTCTTTGTATTTGGAGCAATCTGGTAGGACAGCTTAACTATAAACAGCCAGAAAACAGAACCTTTCAATTTGTCTCCAGTTTTCCTGAATTCAGATTCAGTTTTAGAGTCTTCTAAACCATTTTGTAGTGGGAACTTTAAATTTCCAGGAGTGAAAATCAAAAAGGAAGATTCACAATAAATTCATAATAAAATGAACCAGCATGTAAACCACTATAAGAACCAGCAAAAACAATTACTGTATGAATATTTACTAAAGTACCTACACTCTACTAGGTGCCAGATACAAATACAAAAGCAAAAGCTGTCCTAAAGAACGGATAGTTTATGTGGGAGGACAAATATTTATGCATGAGATAGGAAAGTGAAGAGATGAGGACATTTGTCCAGGCTCAGGGCAGAGTAGTTTTAGTAGGTATGGGAATCAAGGAAGACTTGACATAAATAGAAAGTGGATCTTGACCTGCATTTTGGGGAAAACAAGAGATTTTAGGAAGCAAGGATGAGTAAGGAATTAATTTCAGACATGGCAGAGAGCTTGTGTAGTAACATTAAGACCAGAATTGGAGTTTCATAAATGAGAAACAGCAAGGCTAATTTTATTGGACCACAGAATTCATAAAGGGGAATATCAGGTAGTAAGACTGGAAAGGTAATTTTGGATTTGTATGAAGAGCTTTGAATGCCAAACAGAAGAATTTGCATTTGATTTTAAGACAACAGGGAAGAAAAGAAAACAAAGTGTTACTGAGACATTAAAAAATCATACACAGAAGAGATAAGAAGGAAATTAAAAAAGAGGTATAATAAGATTATGATAGTACTTTCATCAAATATATATTCTATGTATTAAATATAAAATATACATATAACATGTAGTATATATTATATATATATATAAATATTCACTATAAACATACAACCTAAAATCTATATTATTAAACAAAAATATCATTACATATAACAAACCTTACATCATGAATTCATGTTTTTCTGTACTTTGTATATAGAATTGTTCACATACATTCTGTTAATATTTTTTTCAAAAATTCTTTTAAAATCACTCTGGAAGCTGTATGAAAAAGTTTGGAACAAGAGAAGATCAGATTGGGGAAATTACAGAAAAAGTCCAAGCTATAGGTGATGCTCTCTCCTTTCAGTTTTACATTTTATATACCCTCTCATTTGTCAGAGGGTCATAGCATTTAGAAAAGCTCTTAAGAGATCCCTTAACCTCTGCTTGCTTCAATTTCCTCATTTGGAAAATTAGGATAATAAAGTACCTATCTCCTAGGGTTACTAGGAGGATCAAATGAGATATTTGTGAAGTGCTTCATAAATCTCAAAGCACCATACAAATGTTAGTTGCAATCATCATTGTCATCATCATGATGATCATCCAACCCAATCCATTCTTTTCACTTTATAAATGAGGAAAATGAGACTCATACTAAGTGACATATTTCTCCAAGGTCACAAGTTGCTGAATTGAGAGTTGTAATTTAACTCCAAAGCCAGTATTTCTTCCAAAATACTATACTTGGGTAGTTTATACCTTCTGGGGGTTGGAAGAATGTGTTAAGAGGAGATAGAAATTGACACAAACCCATCATGCTGGGAGTCTGAGAAATTGTAATTCAGGGATGAGTTGACAATCATGTAAATTAAGTTCATCATTCATGAGAAAACAAGGTACTCTTCACATATTCACTACTTAAAAGTAAACATTAAAAATGTAAACATTACTGAGGGGCCAATTTTGTTCCTCTTGTTCACTGATATGTATTTTTGGTTCTTTTCTTCTTTATTTACCTCTTTTCCATTTTCTGTACCTTTCCTCACTGTCGGAATCTTCCTATTTTAACACTTGGAAATTATTTAAAGTGCCCACTGCAGAGTGGTTTAGAACACTCTGAGTCTTGCAACTTGGGCTCTCCAGAGAAAAGCTCTATGAGAAATATTAAATAAATAGAGGAATTGCACTCTTAAGGTCAAAAGAGGCTCAAGAAACTTTAAACATTCAATGTCAAATCTTGCCCTAGAGACATTCATTCAGGATCAGTTAGATTGTGCTATTACAGAATCATAAACTTACAGCTGGAAAGGACCTTAGAGGTCATCAACATCCAACCTTTCATTTTACAACTGATGCACAAAAAGGTTAAGTGAGTTGGTCATCTAATAAGTGCTTAGGGCAGTGAATTGAGATCCAGCATTCCATCCATTATACCAAGTAGCTGCCAAATAATTTGGCATACATTACAAATAGTTCTGAGTCAACGTCAAGGATAATGAATTATAAAAACCAACTCTTCCTGAGCTTAATTAATATTAACTCATATTTATATAGACCTTCAAGATATCAAATAAAATTTAATTTAATCTACTCAATCTAATAACAATAATATAGTGCTCTAAGGTTTCTGAAGTATATCACAATATTTTATTTTATCCTCACCATAACCCTGGGAGGAGATACTATTATTATTCCCATTTTACAGATAAAGAAACTGCAACAGACAGGAGTTAAATGACTTGTCAAGAGTGACAAAGCTTTTAAATATCTGAGGCTATATTTAAGCTCAGGTTTTCCTGACTCCAGGTTCAGAATCCTATCTACTATGCTATCTATTGTCTTACAAAGCACCTTCCTCACAACTAATATAGTGAAGTAACAATGTACATATAATTAATGTGATTTTACAGAAAAGGGAACTGAGGTTCAGAGAACCCAGTTTAGCAGCTAGTTCAGCACTCTTTTTTTAATAAAATCTGTGGCCCCAGACTATGTATTAGTCTTCATGTGCACATGTATGTATGTTATGGGAAGGAAGTAGGGATTTGCTACAGTATGGTTCTGTATTACATAGAAAGTCAACTCAAAACAAAAGGATTTGGTACCCACTTGTTGGAATCTTTACAAATTGTTAAGTCATTAGAGT
This sequence comes from Antechinus flavipes, assembly GCF_016432865.1. Classification (NCBI taxonomy): domain Eukaryota; kingdom Metazoa; phylum Chordata; class Mammalia; order Dasyuromorphia; family Dasyuridae; genus Antechinus; species Antechinus flavipes. The sequence continues at coordinate 80,431,824 of NC_067402.1, forward strand.
TGATAGAGACAATAATTATCTAATTTAGCATGGTTCAGAATCATTGATCTGATCTTATTGCTCATTGTTCCATTGCTCCAGTGATTGCATTAACCATAGTTGCTTAATTTCAACTTGGTTGAACAATCAATGTATTAAGTGTCTACTATATCAGTGCTATACTAAATATTGAGGATGAAAAACTAAAAAACAATTCGGTTCAAAACTTGAAGGAGCTTACAATATAAAAGAACACAATATGTGCACAAATCATGATAATGTAATAAGTCAAGGAGAAATGCAAAGTATTCATAAGGAGGAAGCCATCTTTCCAAGTTGGAGGCAGAGGGAGGGAAGCTGCACTTAAAAAGATTTCGTGGAGGAAAATGCACCTAATTTGGTCCTGTGTGGCACAGAAAGGTACTAAAAGGCAGAGATGAAGGGGATACATTCCAGCCTCAGGGGCTAGAGCACTTAATACATAATGACTGAAGGAAGCCCAGATGAGAGCTAAGAATGGCTGGTTTTGAAATAGTTTTGAAAGTTATTCATGTAACCTAGGGTTAGAAAGGTAGCTTGAAACCATACTGGGTAGAAATTTAAATGCCAGGCTAAAAAGAAGGAAAGGGAAGAAATATTTATGAAATGCTATTGTGTGTCAGGTGTTGTGCTATGTGCTTTGCAAATGCCTCATCTGATTTCTCTGAATAGGTGCCATAATTTCCCCCATTTATTTTATAGTTGAGGAATCTGAGGCAGACAGAGAGAGGCTGTGAGTTTCCCATGATCATATAGCTAGTGTCTGAAATTTGAACATAGATCTTCCTTACTCAAGGCTGAACATTAGGGGCAGTGAGCGTAATAGTTTTGTTAGAAATAGTTTGGAGACAAAACAGACATAAGGCAGGGAGAACAGAGGAAACCATTAAGATAGCCAAGGTGAAAAGTGACAAAAGACTCAACTATGGAGAAGAGAGGAAGAATGAGAGATACGTGCAGTAGAATCAACAAGGTTGCAATTGCTTGGAGGTAGGAGCTAAGAGAAAAAGAATTCAATGATTCTGAAGTCTTAAACCTGTGTGACTCTTAGTTCAATGGTGCCCTTAGGTTGAAAACTCCTTAAGGCCTAGAACTGTCTTTTGCCTCTTTTTCTAACCCTAGCTCTTAGCACAGTGTCTGGCATACAGCAAGCATCTAACAAACGTTTATTGATTATTGTCATAAAACTAGGGGGATGGCTGGGATCTAAAAATGTGGTACCCAACTCTAAATCTCCTAAGTCCTTTAGATCTGGAGTTTAACCCAGTGGCAAAGTTGTATTCACAAAATCACACTTTCTTAGCCCATAACAGAAAGTAAAAAAAAAAAATTAAAAATTGAAAATAAGTACCCTATGTTCACTTCTTTTTCTGTTTTTTTCCTCTCTCCTGTTTTTTTTTTCTTTTTGCTCTGATTTTTCTCTTCCAACATGATTCTTTTTTTTAAAGTTAGGTTTTTATTATTATTATTATAGCTTTTTATTGACAAAACATGTGCATGGGTAATTTTTCAACACTGACCCTTGCAAAAATTTTTGTTCCAACTTTTCCTTTCCTTCCCTCCACCTGCTTTCCTAGATGGCAGGCAGCCCCATACATATTAATCACCAACATGATTCTTAAAGCAATGTGTATTAAAAAATAAATAAAATTACTAATTGTCATAGTAGACCACATCCTGTATTGTACTGGTGCAATCAACTGATCAATAAACATGTATTAAGCAAAAAAAAAAAAAAAAAAAACCTACAAAATTTTGCTCCTTAGAGAAGCATTTAATAGGTATTATCAGGATGTAGAGTACAAGGAATTTTAGCTCAAAAATAAATTTACCAATCCATTGTAAATTGAAATACCAAGCATAGGAACCATCAGGGGAATCCTTAGCTCAACAATACTTATTAATGAGTTCTCTAACACAAGTACAATCCTTAATAATAACCTTAAAAGTAAAAAGCACTAAATGATTTCCATAAAGAAAATGGCACTGTTTAAATGTCTCATAGGGATTTCTAGGCTATATCTATATAGAAAAGATGAGAGAGAAAGAGACAAAAAGAATGACAAAGAGAGAGAGAAATATAGAAAAATATAAAGAGATAAACAGGGACAAAGAGAAAAGGAAACAGAAAGATTGAGAGAAAGCCAGATAAACGAAACCATATCTTTTCTATGTGACTTGGCTCAAGAGAAGAGACAGCTAGGTGCTGACCTGAGTTAGGCTCAGAGTTTTCCTGGACCACTAGGAGAGGGACACCAGTATGGCATAATAGATAGGTTACTGATCTTGAGTTCAAATTCTACTTCGGACAGTTACTAGCCATGTCAGTGAGTAAGTCACTTAATTGCCCTGTACCTAGGTTTGCTCATTTGTAAAATAATGAGATTGGACTCAATGGCCTCTAAGATTCCCCTCATACTTACTTGCAAGGTAAAAAAGAAAAAAGAGGGAATGTCAAAAGCCAAACCTCCAGAAGCCCTACTTGATACTTAAACTAGATTCCATGCAATTATCTGTCTCCTTTCAGTTTCAGCTTTTTAGATTTAAGGCAATATTTATCTATTCTGTCACTTTGGAGAGGATACAATGTTTTTCTATAATAAAATGCCAAAAGGCATCATATTTTTGTTTTGTTTGGTTTTGGTTTTTGTTTTTTCTTTCTTTTTTCTTTATTTATTTTATAATAACTTTTTATTGACAGAACCCATGCCAGGGTAATTTTTTACAACATTATCCCTTGCACTCACTTCTGTTCCAATTTTCCCCCTCCCCCAACCCCTCTCCAAGGTGGCAAGCTGTCCTATCCATGTTAAATATGTTGCAGTATATCCTAGATACAATATATGTGTGCAGAACCAAACAGTTCTCTTATTGCACAGGAAGAATTGGATTTAGAAGATAGAAATAACCCGAAAAGAAAAACAAAAATGCAAATAGTTTACTTTCATTTTCCAGTGTTCTTTCTTTGGGTGTAGCTACTTCTGTCCATCATTGATCAATTGAAACTGAGTTAGGTCTCTTTGTCGAAGAAATCCACTTCTATCAGAATACATCTTCATACAGTATCATTGGTGAAGTATATAATGATTTCCTGGTTCTGCTCATTTCACTATGCATCAGTTCATGTAAGTCTCTCCAAGCTTCTCTGTGTTCATCCTGCTGGTCATTTCTTACAGAACAATAATATTCCATACCATTCATATACCACAATTTACCCAGCCATTCTCCAATTGATGGGCATCCATTCATTTTCCAGTTTCTAACCACTACAAACAGGGCTGCCACAAACATTTTGGCACATACAGGTCCCTTTCCCTTCATTAGTATTTCTTTGGGATATAAGCCCAGAAGTAACACTGCTGGATCAAAGGGTATGCACAGTTTGATAACTTTTGGGGCATAATTCCAGATTGTTCTCCAGAATGGTTGGATTCGTTCACAACTCCACCAACAATTTATCAGTGTCCCAGTTTTCCCGCATCCCCTCCAACATTCATCATTATTTTTTCCTGTCATCTTAGCCAATCTGACAGGTGTGTAGTGGTATCTCAGAGTTATCTTAATTTGCATTTCTCTGATCAACAGTGATTTGGAACACTGGTAATAATTTCAATTTCATCATCTGAAAATTGTCTGTTCATATCCTTTGACCATTTATCAATTGGAGAATGCCTTGATTTCTTATAGTCAAAAGGCATCATATTAGGAAGGATACTGACTTCCATTAAATTCCAAGTGTTTTCCCCTCTCATGCTGTCTTCCATCAATGTTGCATTTCTTGTTTAGACCAATTTTTATATATGTTCTCTCTTTGAATGTAAATTCCTTGAGGACAGGCACTTTATTTTCTTTTGTCTTTTTATAGCCAGAACTTAGCATAGTGCCTTGTATATACTAAGTGTCTAATAAGTATCTGTTGATTAGTTGATTGATTTGATTAAATGAAAAGAAATCCCTTTACCTCCTAGATGTCCATAGTTTTGAATAAAGAGGGTCTTCTGCTTCTGAATGGAAGTTGGATATGTGAAGAGTTGAGGTTAAGAACAGAGGTTAGGACTCTACAGATTCTGGGTTCATTCAGATGAGATAATAATTGAGGCCATGCAAGAAAATGAGATTGCCAATCAAGTGAGCAAGAAGGTTAAGGACAGATGCTTAGGAGAAGGAAAATGAATTTGTGAAAGAGATCAGAAAGAAATGTCACAAAATCAAGGGAAAATAGGATAATTAGAATGATTACCAGAGTTAAATTCTACAAAGGATTCAGTGGTGATGAAGACTGAAAAGATGGCTCTGGGTTTAGAAACAAACATATTTAGTGATGTTAGAGAGTAGCAATGTCCATTCATAAGAAGAGCTGTACACTCTGCTGGCTAGGTACCATTTTTTCTCCCTTTCATATGACTCCCTGCACTATGTCCAACTCTAGTAGTAAGCCATCTACTTTAACACAGATAATGGATTCTCTCCCACGTAAGTAGATAAATCATCAGGGAAATCATTAACAGTAGAAAGACATATAACCTTGAAATCTGGTAAATGGTTTCAGAATCTATGAATAAATATTGCCCCCCAAAAAATGAGTGATCTAACACTTGATTAGATAGAAGACCCTGTGGGATTTGAGGAAAATATGGAACCATAAGATACTTTTCCTGCATGGTTCAAAGAGAAATGAAAATTATGAGAACAGAATTTATAGCTTGCACAACAAAAATGATGGACAGAATAGAAAAACAAATCTGCAATGATAATTCTCACCAAAACAACAAGAGAAAAATACATTGAGAATGTAAATATGTAAAAATGTAAATGTCTAGAAAAAGACAATCAAAAACCATTAACAGTAACGAAAATATGTTTTCTATGAAAGCAAAGTATGCACAAACGCATAAAGATAACTTAAGGTTCATAGACCTTCTAGAAGAATACAACAGAACAAAAAAACTTAATTATCACAATGCAGTGAAGAAAATATAAGAAAACTGCCCAGAATTCCTGAACATAGAAAATGAAATATGAAGTGAAGAAATTTATAGGTTGCCATAAAAAACTAAGATTGTAAATTCAGATTTAAATTTAATAATTAAATTTAGAATTCAAAATTTTAACAGTTCAATTCAGAAGCAATAAGCTCTTCAAGAGGATCAGGAGAAAGTCCTTCTGAACCTACCAGAAATTGGAAGAGGGAATGGAATAATGTGTTCCAAAGAGCAATGGAATTCAGAATGTAGTTCAGGGTCCTACCCTGCACATTTAAGCTTAACCATACATAAAAAGAGGGATATTAAATAATAAAAAGGCATTTGAGACAATCTTTAAAAGAAAACCATACTTGGAAAGATTATTTGATTTTTGAACACCCCAAACAGAAATGCTGAAAAAATGAATAAATGTAAGAGCCAAGGGCAACAATATTAAGAGTGACAGAATGGAAACCAGTAAGAAATTCTTTCTAAGAATACACAAGGAGATGGGGATAAAGGCCCAAGTCTGGTGGAGATTAGGAGGAAGAGGTAATCCTGAGGAATTATGGACATAACCTGGTAGCACCCTGCCTAAAGGTAAATCAATGTTCTATTGGTTTGTTTTTGTGGGAGAGTATCTTAAAGAGGGGGGGAGGAAGAGAAGGATAAAGAGAATCTGACTGTGATGTATCTGGATCAAAATGAGGACTAACAATAAAAATTGGAAAATACCTCTAAGGTCTCAGTCAGAGAAGACCCTGCAAGGTAATAGAGAAAAAGGGGGAAGAAAGGAAAGGATGGGAAAGGAAGAAGGATTTTGCTTTGGTGGAAGAATGGGGTTCCACTAATGAATGCTCCTAGAAGTGAAGAGAAGAAAAGATGTGGAGGAAGATGAGAATCTTGCACTGGACATAGTCTGAAGGATTTGATGCTTGAAAAATCCATTTGTCCTTCCTCAAGAAGAGAGGAGTAGAAATTTCTAAGAGACCTAAGATAGTAAGAGGGCATGGATCCAGGGAGAATCTAGAATAAACAGATAGAGAAGATGGAAAGGGAAGAGCGTGAGAGCAATCCCTGTTGGAAAGGGAAACAAAAAATGAAATTTTTAAAAATCCTAATGAATAGGATTAAAGGGGAAGAAAAGGGAGAATCTACATAAGTGAAAGGGGAAAGGAGGGGCAAGGAGAATTATATGGCTAATTAACTACTGTAAGAAAGAAAGAAAATGGAACTAATAAGCAAAATTCCAAAGGTAATCAAACAAGAGAAGGAGATCAAGGTTGAGAAAAAGACAGTCATTGGGAATAAGGCCATCTTTTTAAAAAATTAATGGAAAGTAACTAAAATAATATAGAATAGTTTAAATTAGAAAGAATAAATTGTAACTTGAAAAACTCAATATTAGAGACATATATAACTGATAACTTTGTGTGAATAGATTAAATAATTCAATAAAATGAGAAAGCACAAGTTGGACAAGGAAAAGAAGGCTTTAGATTTGTTGATTATTACAGGAAATAGTTAAAAGATATGCTAAAAAAAAAACTGAGGGAATGGGAAAAGATTTACTATGAATTGAGTGAAGTCAAAAAAGCAGTTGCAATCATGCTTTCGAACAAAGCAAAAAGAGATAGGGATAAACAAGGAAACTTCACTATGCTAAAAGGAACCATAAGTAACCAATAAAAGTAAAAAAGCAAACAAAAACTACACCCTCCAAATGCCTTACCATCTAAATTCATAAAGGAAACATCTGAGATACATGAATATGAAACTAAAGAAATTACCAGACAAATTTGAATTAAAAACACTTATGAAGTCATTTAAATAGGACAACAAAAGAATAAACATATTTGTCAGCACTATTAATTTGGACCTTTCACAAAAGATACCCATGTACTAAGTAGGGCACTGAGATATGAAAACAAAAGTTAAAAGGCATAAATAGTTAATTCATTAGTTACAATACAAACAGTAATTGGTTCAAAGACTACAAACAAAAGATAGACTTAAATGGAGACTTAACAATGAAATTCTAAAAAATGAGTGGTTCAAAGAACAAATATAGAAACAATTAATAATTGAAAAAAAAATGATAATGAAGTAACAACTTACCAAATTTCCTGGGATGCAGCTAAAGCCATCCTCATGAAGAAATCACCTTCCTATAAGAATACATTAACAGAATAGAAAAAGAATGTTTTAACAAAATGAATATAAATCTTTTTTAAAAAATTAGAAAGACAACAAATAAATCTAAAATAAGCACAAAAATATGGTAAAATTAAAGAGGAATTAGATAAATTAGAAGCAAAAAGCTCCATAGAAATGATAAATAAAAGTAAAAGTCATCCTTTAAAAAGGCTTTTAAAAATGATAAACTGTTAGCTAATCTGATTAAAAAGAAAACAGAAAGTCAAATCAATACAAATAGTAAATGAACAACATTAAATCATAGCAAAACCAGAATCAATCAAAAAGAATAACCAGAACATAGTATGCATAATTATGTTAACAAAATTGAAAACACAGAAGAAACACAGAAATACTTTCAAAAATATAAAATATCTAAACTATCAGAAAATCAGATAGAAATAACAAATAACTCAATCCCATGAAAGAAAAGAGATTTAATTATAAAGTAATTACTAAAGAAAAAATAAGTTCTGACCTTGATGGATTCTCAGTAATATTAGATTTTTAGAGAACAATTTGTACCTATACTTCAAAAGTATTCCATTCTAAATATAAAATGCCTAAAATATCTTTGGATCTACCAAACACACGATTCTCTGTATTGCAGATAGCCTTTTCCTTGTGAAACCAAGATCTAAGCTATTCATCCCAAATCCCTCTCAGTCCTTTCAGCTGAATGGATTTGGCTCATTTTTAAGAGGATGTGTGATCCACCCTCAGGTCTGAGGTAGAAAAGAACCGAAATCATGTCCTTAACTCTTACTTCTTCACCTACCACATGCAAACAGTTACCAAATCTTATTCTACCCCTATAGCAACTTTCACTATCCTCTTTCCTCCTTTGGAGGATCATGCAATAAACAACTCTAGATTAAATCATCATCTTTAGCCTAGACTTTTGCAAGAATTGACCTCCAATCCTTTTCTCCAATCCATCCTCCATATGACTGATTACCAAAGTGATTTTACTAAACTCCATTCTTACCAAGTCACTTCCTTAATCAAGAAGCTCCAACAGACTCTAGGATAAAAAAAACCGGACTCAGTTTGGCATTTATATCCTTCCACAATCTGGCTTTAGCTTATCCTAATAAAATAATCCTCTCATGAATTTTTTCCTCTCATGAATTTTATACTTTTCACCAAACCTACTTGTTGGTCATCATATGACATTATGTATCATATATCATCTTTTAAGAATCAAGGTTCAAACTGTCTCCAAACTGAATAAAGGCATTTATTAGAATAACACATTTAAGAGGCCCTTTTTTTTTTTTTTTTCAAAGGAGCAGCAGCAATAGCACTCCAGTTGGAAAGTGGTTGAGTTTATACAGAATATAAATGCTGAATCATATTATCAGTCTGGGGCTGGATTGTGATTAGCTATCCACTGGGGGTTGGAGTGAGATTGGTGTTAATGAGTGCTAATAGGCCCTGAGATTACTATCAACTGGGAGTTGGAGTGTGATTGATTAGTTCAGCTGTCTTATCCTAGAAGTCTAGGCTGTTGCACTGACCAGGGAGTTCCTCATTAACATTCCTCCATACTTTTTACCTACTTAACATATGCAAACTGCCTCCCTGACTTTGCATAGGCTACTAATATACTCACTTCCACTTCACCTCCAACTTTCAGGTCTAAGTCCATTCAAGACCTAACTCAAATGTGATCTCCTTGGAGAAACCTTTCCTTATTTCCCCAAGCATTAAGATTTCCTCCCCAAACTTTGTATTTATTTCATTTATATTTTGTTTGCATTTATTTGTGAACATTCTGTATCTCCTCCCCCTCCTTCACCTTAGCACTCTAAATAAACTCTTTGAAGGGTAGAGACTGTCTCACTCTTACATTTGTATGCTCATTATCTAGCACAGTTCCTGGCACATAAAAAATTCTTAAATCAGTCTTTGGTAGTTAGGTGGAGTGTTGGAAAGTGTATTTAAATTATTATTTTAAATTATTTAATTATTATTTATATTGTATTATATTATTATAAAATTATTATTTAATTTAAGAAGAAAGGATACCCTCAAAGAAGGGAAGAGTCTCAAAATTGCTGGAAAGAGGCAAGTGAATAGATATATTTATACATGATTAAATCAGCTTTCTTTAATTGTATCTAGTGCCAATGAAGAAGAAGGGGAGGAAGTAGAGATTTGAATATTCTTCCCTGCCTAGAATCAGCTCATAGATTTATTGCTGAGAAGGACCTTGGAAGTCATCATATCAAATCACCACACTTTACAGATGGCAATACTGAGAGCTACAGAAGTAAAGGGCTTTGCCAGCCCAAGCTCACACTGCTAAAGTAAATGGCAGATCTAGGATCCACTGTTTTTTGTATTTTTTTAAATGTCTTCTTTATCATCTTCTTTAGAGGAAAATGCTGAGTCGTTATAGGACTCAGCATTAGAAGCACCCATAGAAATAATTTAGTTTGACCTCTTCATTTTACATATGGAAAAACTGAGGCTTGGAGAAATAAGGATCAATAATCACTTATCATTCTTCTTTTTTTTTTTTTTTTATCCTGCCAGAGGGCAAACATGAAGGGAGGGGATACAGAGACATTATAAAACTGCATTCAAACAGTAAGCTCCTTAAAAGCAAAGGCTAACTTTGTTTTTCTTTGCATCCCTAGCACTTTAGTATAGTGCTGACACACAGTAGGCACTAAATAAATAGCTACTGACTGACTGAATAACAATGAAAGTGTCCTTAGACATCATTTAGACAAAATCCTGCATTTTACTAATAGGCAATCCTGATCCAAAAAGATTAAGCAACCAGTCCCTGAATATAATGGTGCTGAAGGGCAGAGCTAGGATTCAACCTCAGATCCTCTATCTATAGATATAAAGTAGCATAAGATAAATGCTAAGGATACTTCTGTTCCTTTCCCTTATTCCTCTCTTAAGCCTTAGTTTTCTGAGCATCTATCTGGTAGTCTTAACTTGTCAGAGGTCTCATCTTTTGTTTCAATGCTATTTTGGAAATGGGAATCATTTTCCAAAGCTCTGGCTATATCTCTTCATTGATCTTGTTTAAGTAAAGGCAGGCTGAATCTTCACATTTTTAGAAGCTTCCAAATCTTTGTCTTTGATATAGCTTTGAAATAGAATGGTAAGGCTCATAATTAAAACTGCATAGGTACCCTGTTAATTAATTTAATTAAGTTTTGAACTGAATGGGCTCTTGGGAAGTTATCTTGCCCAAATCTTTCATTTTGTAGATGTAGAATCTGAGGACCAGAAAGTTGTAGTGATTTGGCCAATGTGACACAGATAGATATTAGGGTGCTATTGGGACCTTAGGTTCTTTGCTTCTGAATCCAGTATTCTTTTCACTTCCATGAGATTTTCTCTACAATAACACCTAGTATGGAATGTCAGGACTTCCAAATAAGAAATATTTACCTAAGTTCTTGAGTTTTGAAAAGTACTTCCTCCTCTCCCTATTTCATCTGAGTCCCACAACAATCCTGTGAGTCATACATTAAAGATATTATACCCATTTTACAAAAGAGACAAATAAGGCATTTAAATGTGAAGTACCAGTAGTACTTCAACAGTAGCAAACAACAAGGGTCAAAATGCTATGTTGTGATCCATACTCAGTTCTCACAGTCCTCTCTCTGGGTGTAGATGGCTCATTTCATCAGAAGATCATTAGAACTGGCCTGGATCATCTCATAGTTAAAAAAAAAAAAACACATCCATTAGAACTGATCATCATATAATTGTGTTGTTGTCATGTACAATGATCAGATCTGTTTTTTTTAAAACATTAATTTTACAACTGAGTGATCTGATGGGCTGGTATAGATCTGACTCTGGAAGTTCAAAAAGCAATTATGACATTCAGACAAAAGGTAATAAGAGCTTGAAATAAAATAGTGATAGTGTCAAAGGAGAGAATCATACATAGAAAGATGTTACAAAGTCATAGACATCAGAACTTGATAGCAGATTGAATATAGAAGGTAAGAGAGAATGGGGGTCAAGGATAACACTTAGGTTGAGTCTGGGTAACCAGGAGGCTGATAAAGCCATCAATAGTTAAAAAAAAAAAAAGTTTAAAAGGATTTAAAGGAAAAGAGAAAGATTTCAGTTTTGGACATACTCATTTAATACATCTATAAGACATTCAGTTTGAGATGTCCACTAGGCAGTTGGAGATGCTATTCTGGAGTTGAGAGGACTTTAATGCTGAATAAGTAGATTTGAGAAACATTAGCATAGAATCAGTAATTGAATTTATGGTAGCTGATAACATTAACAAGGGAAAAAGTATGGGGGAAAGTGAAGACAACCCAGAATAGAGCTCTGGAAGACCCACCATTATCAAGCACAGCCTACATTCAGCAAAGGAAACTGAAGTAGTCAGATAAGTGGGATAAAAAAAACTAAGTCTAGACTAGCTCCCTGTAGGGCCTCAGGATTAGCCAGAATCAGGAGAAATCAAAGTCCTTGGTCTCTAGGGGGAGAAGTGAAAGAGGCAGGCAAGCTGCCAGGTGGCTTGCCAAACATGTATCCGGGATTCTGGAGTCTGGAGTCTCCAGCCTCTCTCTTCCTCATCCTGCCACCAAGGACCTCTGACTTCTCTCCCCCAACCCTCCAATCTTTCTTAGGATTACCTCACTACTACTCATTCAGCAGGCACCAATCATGAGGAGAGCAGCATCTAAATATATGCTAATATAGCCATTATCTTACATCAAATAAATAATTAGCCTTAAGTACTCTCTTGTCTGATTCAAGCACACCTTTTTTAGAGTTTCAGCCCTCTACAAAAACACAAGGATAAGGTTATATCACAGAAACAAACCAAGAGAGAAGAGCATTTAGCTAGTAAATATCAGAGGCAGGTAAGATATGAAAGTTAGTCTTCCTGATTCTGATGGTGTTCCATTTCTGACTGTAGCTTTTGTATAAGAGACATTAGACTTTATTCATTGGACTTGCCTTTACTAGTATCTGTTAAATATCAGCCATATGAAGGTTCTGTGAAAGCCATACAAAATGCTTTTTTGGTTGGTTAAGCCTTCAAAGACCTCTAACAAAATTAACAGGAGCATGAAGGAATAGTGATCATGTGTGATGGGTGGAGTTTGTCATGCTCCTCAAACCCAACAATGACTGAATCATTCCAACCTAACTCTGGGTTTCTTCCCTAAACCCACCCCAACTCAGTATATACAAGACATTCTCAGAAAGCCAATAAACATATTTTTCCCAGCAAACAGTAAAATAGAATTTGGAAAGTTATATTTAGGGTAGATGTTAGAATGCACAAGAGTAAATTGGTACTTCTACTTTGGAGAAAGATAAAAATTTTCAAGAAGAACATTATCAAAGGAGGTGCTCCTAACCATTTCTGAAAGTTCAAGCAATAGAAATCAAGAAATATGTTAGGAATTCAGCTTTCTCCAAAGGATGGGGTCCTGTTAGCTACTTAAACCTTTCTCACTTGAACTAGGTTTCCCCGTCTATCAATCTCTTTGAAGTCTCATCTCCCTTACAGTAGCATCCTACAGCTGTCCTTCAGGGAACTGTCCCACATCCACCCAGGGCAAGGTTGTTTGTTACACATGGAATCTTTGAAGGTTGACCCTGACTAATCAGATCAGATTTATTTTAAAAAATATTATTTATATAGGTTAGTAACATAATGCCTAATATCTGCATGGCATTTCATCATTTTCAAATGCTTTCAAGGTATTATTAGCTCTGTTTTACAAATGAGAAAACTGAAGCCCACAAGTTCATTGTACAAGATGATGTAATCATGGGCAAAATCAGTACTAGAGCCCAGGTCTCCTGACTCATAAAATCATTGGTTCTTAGGATTAGAGTAGGGATCAGTTTATTTGTTTGATTGTTCATTTGCTTTGTTTTGTTCTTGCCTTTCTTCACATCCCCTACGAACAGCACAATGCCCGGCACATAGGAGGCACTTGATAAATGTTTGTCGACTTGATTTGATATTGTCCAACATTAAACATACTGCATAAATTCTCAATAATCCACCCTCTGTTTCAAAATTTCCAGAGAGAAGGAACTATCTAATAAGGCAGGCAAACCTGATCTCTTTGCCCCTATGTGCTCCACTACCAATACTGCTTCTTATTGCCCTCTCTTCATCTTTCTCATCTTTTCCCTCCCTTTCTCCTCTCAAAAGCAGCTCACAGGAGAGATGTTAAACCCCTGTTCCAAATGCTCTTTCCACTACACTGCATTGCTTATTATATTAAAGAAATAGGGCATAATGTTGAACTAGATTGTGTTTATTTTTGGATCTTCCCCTTCCTACCCTGTGTATGCCCCTTCCTTTTCACACATGTCTCAGATAGCCTCACTACTTCCCAAAAGGATTTATTTTCTTGGATAGCTCTGAAGGATGGAGAACCAGGAGAGGAATGAGAAAGAAGGTGAAGAAGCACTGAGAACCAATTACCAGCAATTCCCCTGACTACTGACATGACATTGGATAAATCACTTTCTCTGTATCTTAGTTCCCCAATCTATAAAATAAGAAAATAGGCTAGATCAGGACATCTTAAACTTTTTCCACTCCTTTTTGAGAATGTTTTCATGACACTAATTATATAGGTACATAAAATAGATATATAAAAATTAAACATTTACTGATAATGAATCATAATTTCACAATCTCTACCATATGGAGCCACAAAGCACAATTTAAGAAGCTGGGGGCTAGAACATAACTTTCTCATTCTCAAATTCAAAAGTTTAACTATTCTAATTCCTCACTAGGCTTAAAACTATTCTTTTTTATACAATAGGGAGTTTCCTCTAAAACTGAATGGAAATGGATTTCTTTTATTTGATAGGAGTGTGATGGGGAAAATAAAAAAGTTTAAATGCACTAAAGTAACTCAGTAAAGAAACTACACTGAGAAATATTTTGGAAAGTGAGCAATTGCCATGATTCCATCTCACCCCCAAATTATGAGTTAAGACCCAGAGTTTGCCCAGAGCATGACCTGTCTTTTTTTCATGTCTCTGAAGAATGAAACCAGAAGCTTCAAAATGGATGCTACTAAAAGAGATAGTCAAGTGGACTGCTTGACGTCTTGGATTCTTTACCACTTAAAACAAAAATGTCCCAGTTTCTTTTCCTCTTGGGTCTGATGGGTCCGTAAAAGTCAGGGTACGTTCTTTGGCCAGCAGAGGGAGCTGTGCGTATGTCTCTGGAGGAAGAAATTGAAACTCTATGCTGCTTCATCTCACAATGCTTCATTGCCAGTATCTCTTGATTATAGTTAGGGCCCGCCTTTAAATTAATAGTTTTTCCTCCCCTTATCCAGTCACTATGATTTCAGAGGCACTAGAAATGCCCTGCTCAGTTCCTTCCATTCACTTGGGCTCACCAATTCTTTTAAATGTAGAATTCTACAACAGATTTCTTTTGACATAGGACTTCTTCTAAGAGAAGTCGATCTTTAAGTATTTATTATCGGTCATTTATATCTTATCATCAGTAATTTAACCTTTTTTTCCCATGGAGCAGATTTTGATAGAGGGGATACTTTGCTCAACATGGATATCGAGTGCCTATGGGAGATAAGAACAATAGTGAAACACTGAAAGGAGAAAAGAAAGATGGAAGTCTTGAAGACAAACCTTCACTCATTTCATTAATAATAATAGTTAAGCGAGTTGTCATATATAATTGTGATGGGATACTATTGAGTTAGAAGAATAACTAGCAGAATATTTTCAGAAAAACTTGTGAAGACTTGCATGAACTGATACAAATTAATTCAGAATATTGTAAACAGTGACAGCAATATTATACAATGATCAACTGTGAATGACTTAGCAATACAGTGATTTAAGATAATTACAAAGGACTTCAGATGAAAAATGCTATAAATCTTCAGAAAAAGGACTGCTAGAATCTGAATGTAGACAGAAGCATAATTTTTACTTTCTTTATTGTTCTTGGATTTGATTTTTTTGGTTTTGTTATGGTCTTTTCTTTTGCAGCATGATTAACGTGGACATGTTTTATGTAACTACATATGTATAATCCATATCTAATTTCTTGCCTTCTGAATGAGGGATAAGGGAAAAGAAAAAAGGGAAGAATATGAAACTCAGTTTTTTTTAAGAATGTTAAAATTTTTGCTTGCAAGTAATTGAGAAAATATAGAACTTAAAAATTTTAAATTACTTTACTATTTTAAAAAAACAATAAAGAAAAATTTCTCACTTATTTTGTCACATGAGGAAGGTCAAGCCCTAGCATTCTAGTGAATGCCGCAAAGACTCAAAAGTACTCATCTCTAACATCATGAAAGAATTTTACCTCAAAATCCTTTGATAGAGGGAATAAGCAATCATATAGCATCTACTATGTGCTAGGTCCTGTGTTAAGTACTTTACAAATATTATTTCATGTGTTCCTCACAACAATCCAAGTATAATTATCAACCACATTTCACAGTTGAGGAAATTGAGGCAGAGTTGTGATTTGTCCAATTAGGGTATATCTGATGCTAGATTTTTGACTCAGGCCTGACTTGAGGACCGGTGCCATAGCTATTGCATTATGTAACTGTCCTGAAATTCTAAATAGTGTATTCACAGGGCCTAGATACTGTATTGTATGCTCAATGAAGCAAATTCATATGAAAGAAGGAAAAATTTAGGCCACATATTAAATATAATTACTGACTAAAGCTTATCATTATCTTAAAATTATTACTCAGGACTGTTTGTAAATCTTTTTATCTAATTTTTTTTCAAAAGATAAGTATCTTGGTCTTCCACAATATTGCTCCTTCTGTACTACATCTAATTTGAAGGATTTACAGCAAGATATAATTGAGGGTTTCAAAAGAAGGGAGGATCTGAATTACTATTTGATCTTCACTATGGAGTGCAAATCTGTTACATTGCTGATTCATTGAAAAAATGGAGCACAATATAGCTATTTTCTAGGATGCCATAAGTATAATTCTTTCTCAATGCAAGTAGGAGATATCTCAAGATTGATTTCTGACTGTAAAACTTACCAAATAGATAAATCAAGACATTTATTTTTTACAAAAAGATTTAATAATATTTTATTTTTCCAAATACATGCAAACATAGTTTTCAACATTCACTTTTGCAAAATCTTGTGTTTCAATTTTTTCTCTCTCCTTCTTCCCCGCTCCCCAAGACAGCAAGCAATCTGATATAAATTAAACATATGCAATTCTTCTAAACAAGTTTTCATATTTGTCACATTGTGCAAAAATAATCAAAAGAAAGAAAAACATGAAAAAGAAAAAACAAGCTAACAAACAACAATAACAAAATTATACTATGTTTTGATCCACATTCAATCTTCATAGTTCTCTCTGTGGATGCAGAAAGCACTTTCCATCACAAGTTTATTGTTGAAAATCTCATTGTTGAAAAGCGTCAAATCCATCATAGTTGATTATCACGTAATTATTAGTTCATGTAATTCTTTCCAGATTTTTCTGAAATCAGCCTGCTCATAGTTTCTTATAGAACAATATTATATTCATATATCATAACTTATTTAACCATTGCCCACTAATGGGCATTCACTCAATTTCCACTTCTTTGTCACTACAAAAAGGACTGCTATAAATAATTCTGCACACGTGGGACTTTTCCCCTTTTTTAGGATCTCTCTGGGTACAGACCCAATACAGATACTGCTAGATCTAGTTTCAAATTGCTGTCCAAAATAGTTGGATAATTTCATTCCACCAACAATGCATTTGTGTCCGTTTTCTCACATCGATCCTAATATTTATTATTATCTAAAAATGTATTTCCTTTATCAAGGAATTTAATACAAAATTCTTTTAACAGTGAATTCCATTATTCCATTCTCTGGTTAACTAGTTTATATTAACTACCTGGTGAGAAAAGGAATTTGAGATAAGGAAAATTAGCAGAGAAATCTGAAAATATTTTGAGCTCTTGCCAAGTGAAGATTACTCAGAAATTAGAATGAAGTAGCTGGACTTAAAAGCAGGGTGGGGATAGTTATAATATGAGTCAAGAGTAAAATGAGACTTAATTGACCAAAATGTGATTCCCCAATTTTTTTTTCATGAACACATTTACCACATTTTTCAAATGAACAGGTAGAGTTAATAGCTGTTTAATAGGTATAATTTAAGAGACAATTTGGAAAGTCTATCTTGCTTCCCCCATAAATATCAAGGAAAATGCTTCTAGTCTGAGGAGGCATTTCTTTGAATGAATCATTTATCCAAGATCTAAGTAAAAGTCAATTCATGAAGTCACTACTAGTCATTTGTACTTCAGCAAGGTCAGCTATCAAAGATATTTAACAGACAGAATAAGATATATGATAGGGAAGTTTTGAGGAAAAGATGAGAGAAGAAAATATCCAGAGAAACTGATGCTGACTAATCAGGCAGACTTGTGTAGGCAGGCATCTCATTGCAGGGTACATTATATGAAGACATGGATTTCTTGAGATATAGCCAAAATGGAACACAGAGAAAAAAGAGGAAAGGAAGAGTAACTGCACTTGATTTCAAATTTTACCTGATATGGGCCCTGGCATAAATCAAAGTATACTTGTGCTTTTATACTAAAGATCTGAGAACAAGAAATCAGTTTCCTATGTTTTCCTATAACAAAATTATAAATTCTCATCTTATACATTTTCCCACAGGAAATTCAGGAGCATCGTGAATTTCTCTTTTATTGGCCTAATTTGTGGGATCTTCTGGCTGAGACACATGTTCCAAGTAAGCACTTACACTGGGGCTCCTAACAGCTCAAGCAGTGAGAAAGAATCACAGTTTCAGAGTATTAGATATGGAAGGAACAGCACACATGTCCAGTCCTGCCCATTTGTTTTACAGACGGAAAAAACAATTGAGTTCCAGAGAAATCTAGTTCCAACATTTTCAGCTGAATTCTTGAGAACTACTTCAATATTTCACTTCAATTTGACATGGATTTATTGAGTATCTACTGGGTACAGGACTCAGTTATAGATGTTCAGAAAAGAAATAAAATCTGCTCTCAGGGAACTCAGGTTCTATAGAGGTTTTTTTCTTGGAGATAGCCAGTAGTTTAGAATGGATCACCAATAGCTCTCTTGCCAAAAGTATCTCTGCCATGAGCCAGCCATATTGTCTAAAATAATCATAGACCTGTAGGCTAAATCACTGACCTGATATTTAAAAGCTTTGGAACTACAATTTAATGACAAATATCACCTAGTAACATATTTGTTCCAATAATTTGCCAGATTATATTTACTGAAGTATAAATCCTGATGTGATTCAACAAAGAAGAATTTGAGGGTTGAAAAAGATCCAAATGAAAATGAGAACATAAAAAAGGTCCTATATCTGAGGATTAGGACTTCAGTATCATATGCTTAAATCTTAGTCTCCTAATAAGTTTCCTAATTTCCCTATTACCTCTAATCCATTCTTTTCTCTAATGAGAGATATCTCCTTTTGCATTAACAGGGTGGTGGCATTCTACCTATAATTTTATAATATTTATCTTCTACCTATCACGTCCATTTTAAATGCCTTTGCTTGACATTTGAGGCTTTCCAAAATGTGATACCACTATACCTTAGCAGCTTTATCTCATATTATTTTGTATTTTATACTCTTTACCCAGTCAAAGTGGGCTCTTCATTTTATCATATATTTTCCCATTCCACCAAAGCCCTAATTGTCTCTAGCTAGTTATAGCTTGAAACTAAGAAACCTCTTATAAATGATCATAAACTATGTAGACTATGTTACACATTATACTTGAAATATCTTTAGTCATAAAGAATCCAAGGTAGAAATACTTGAAAACTCACATATATGTATATACACATATCATATATATATACATTTAATTATGTGTGTTATATATAATTAAAGCATTTTAACAGCAAATCCAATTATTAATGGGTCAGCAACATCTCAGATGAAGGTGAACACAAGACTATAATAGTTATCGTTAGAGAATGTATACCACCAACCTTCCCATCCCAATATCTTAATATTCTCTTGACTTGCATTCAAAACATTTATTTTTATTCTTACTAATAAATTGTTCATCTTTTCCCTCTCCATAACTAGTAGAAAATATCACAAGGAAAATTCTTTTCCTAGATCATAAATTTACATATAAGTTATGGTTAAATTATAGGAAACCAAATGAAAAGAACAAGGAAGGTGTTCAAAGCTTTCAACTGAATATCCTAGATCTAAAGTTCAATTTGATCTTTGGAAAAGGTCTTCAATAAAATCAACATTTTCTCTACCCTACAATGAAGAACAATAGGAATTTTCAGTCAGGATATAGATTTAGTCTGACATCTGGGTAAAGTAAAGCAGAGTACAGAATATTTAGTGAATATGTGGTCAACCAAATAGGTGAAGGCAAACTTAAACTCTGGCCTTTTTATCAGGAGCAGGGAATTTGAGATTGAATTATTTGCATAATTACCTAAAAATTTTACAGTAACAAGATTGGCAGAGGTTCAAAGCAATTGCATTTCTTTGTTCTGTTGGGGCAGGGAAGGATGGCATGTCCACAAATGCCTGTGGCATAAAAGCAAAATATAAATCTTGGGGTTTTTAGGGAGGAGGAACAGAGAGGAAGAAAGGGACACCAGAGAGAGAGAGACAGAGACAGAGGGAAGGAGGGAGGGAGGAAGGAAGGGAGGAAAAGAGGAAGAAAAGGAGGGAGAGACAGAGACAAAGACAGAGAGACAAAGAGGAGGGAAGAAAGAAAGAGAGTTAGAGACACATAGAAGAAGGAGACATAGGAAGGGAGGCAGGGAGGAACAGAAGGAGAGAAAGAGAGAGAGAGAGAGAGAAAGAGAGAGAGAGAGAGAGAGAGAGAGAGAGAGAATATTTTGTTTTAGCCCAAGATGTATGAAAAACAATTCTAATTGTGCTAAGCACATAGTAGGTACTCCACAGATTTTTTAAAATCATCAAGCAAATCTTTATGGAGTATAGGCATCATGTACATGAATCCACATGCCTATTGAGTGAAGAATTAAGAAGGCAAACAAAAGAATCAATGACAATTAAATAGGTAAAGATAACACTTCTTTCTCTTTGATAGAATCAGTCTGTGAAAATAACTCTAACCAATAGGTGAAGCCATAGGGTCTGAGTTCCCAAGCACAGCTCTTCTAACCAGACCTATGAAATGCATAAGATCTGCTGGCTTCTGAGCTTCCTTCTTTCTTGGCCCTCTTCCCATTGCAGTATCCCACACTGGGTCTGAGCAAACTCTGGGATCGGCTTAGAACTTTCTTTTGTGCTGATGTAAAAAGGCTCTACATCAGAGAAAGGATCTACATCAGTAGAAAGGGAAAGGCTCCCTAGGCATCAGGGTACTCCACTTGTCATGTGGTCCTGCCCTAAGCTGTCCCCTGTATCCACAGACCTCTTTGTATCATTGTGTTGATCTGGGATGGACTAAAGGACTCACAATGACTTTTTTTCTGAATTTCTCCATCAAGATAAGATCTTGTGCATTTCACAGGTCTGTTTAAAGAAGTTATGGATGGGGGGCAGCTAGGTAGTGCAGCAGATAGAGCAACAGCCCTGAAGTCAGGAGGACCTAAGTTCAAATATGACCTCAGATACTTAAAATTTCCTAATTGTGTGACCCCGGGCAAGTCACTTAACCCCAATTGCCTCAGCAAAAAAAGAAAAGAAAAGAAAAAGAAGAAGTTATGGATGGGAGCTCACCTGTACTGCTTCCTTCTACTCTGTTATCTTAACCCTTTAAAGAAATCAGATTACAAATCGTTCTTCTTATATTTTACTCTGCACCCTTCTTGTCTCAGCTGTTTTTATAGATGATGTCATTAGTCCAGTCTTGAATTAAGGTGAGGTTGGACATATTCTGGAAGGCAGAGGGTCTTTCCTGAGATGTGCTCTTATAGTAGAGCCATTTGTAGTTTCAGCCCTTCTCACCACCACCCAAACCTTGAACTGGTCTAGATTAGATGCTCCCTAATACATTCTAGGTCTTCTCATGTGTCTGAAAATAAATTAGAGAGATTGAAGCTTTCCTTCACCCTCAAAATGATGGTAGGGATACTCAAAACACAAATACTTAAAAAAAATCTACAAGCAAAATTTCAGAGAAAAACACGGCTTGAACACAAATTGTGGGCGGTGAGAAGAGAGATCCTGGCAGATTAAAACAAAATAAATTATTTTTTTAAAAAATGTTTTAATGTAAAAATAAAATTCAATATAAAGAGATGGAGAATTAGAATAATTTATGAAATAAAGGCTATTATCTCCTATAAGTAAATCCAGGAATAACATAGCTAAAAAGTGATTCCTATGATTTCTTTTAGATCTTATCTTTTTGTGGCTTTCCATGGGTCAGTGCTTTATTTTGTCTTGTCAAAGTTTCCATGTTGCTTTCAGAAGCAAGTACAAACCTGCCAATGTGCTGAAAAGAAACCAGGAAGTAGTAAAGGCCTGGATTGCTAGAGGATTCCTACTCTGACAAATTATATTCTATTATATTATATAGCTTTATCCAAAGAACCTATTTACCTAGTCTGGCAGAGAATCAAGGGAGGAAGCACTTTGCTAACATAGTGGTCATCAAAAAAATAAAACCTCAGGGTCCAGAAGGCTTAATGAATCATGTCTTTAGGGGAGTCAATTATTTAATGTCTATCCTTTCCTCAGCATCTAGATTTGAATGTAGTGTAAGATTGTCTTTTGTCTTTTGTTTTGTTTCAAATTTAACAAGTCTTACCAAAAATTTGGGTTGATGTGGAAGTTATATGATGTCTAAGCTTCCTTCTGACTTTCAATTCTACAACAGTCTAGACTTCTCAATGTATCATTTCTTCCCCCAAACCATCTTTGACTTTTTATGTCCTCCATTTATATTTTTGAAGTTAATTTGGAATCCATCGCTGTCTGAGAACCACCCATTTTGACTTACACCTTTATACTGGTTGTCTCATGTGTGTACAATATACAACTTCCTCATTTCTGCCTCTTAAAATCCTTCCTTTTCTTCCAGATTCAACTTAGGAGCCACCTTCTATGTAAAGTTTTTCTTGACATTTCCTATATGTTTGTCCCCCACCACCATTTTCTGCCATCATAGGCTATAAGCTCCTTGAGGGAAGGAATTCTTTCACTTTTGCCTCTTTAGTCCTAGTTCCTAGCAAAGTGTCCAGCACACAGTAGGTACTTAATGAGTATTTGTTGATTGATTTATTGGCAGTAATGTAGGCCTGGGAGTGCTAGAAGAAATGCTTAGAACCTAAAGCCACAGAAACACTGGATTCCTAGTCATTTACAGAACTGCTAACTCTGCATCCCATTGGGAGTGAGGTCTCCAAAACCATGGAGGCCATAAGCCAGGTAAGCATCAAGAAGTTGTTATAAGAGAGAGAGCATCATGAGTCCTACAAATAGTTCTGTTTGTTACCTTCTAAAACACAGACACATCAAGATGAAGAACATTAGTCATCAGTGGTTAACAACTTATAATCAAAATATTATAAGTACTGTGAATAAATACCAACATGGACACCTTTCCATTTCTTTATAAAGAATCATCTTTGTGGCCAGTGAGTGGTTAACTTTCTTGCTGTTTTCCACACACAAAACTCTGTGTTCTCTCAATAGTGATCCCCATGCCTAGAATACTTTCCTTCTTATTTCCATCTTCTGGTTTCCTCGGCTTCCTTCAAGGCTCAACACTAATCCTCCTTCTCCAAGAGACATTTCCAAGGGTCCCTTTTACTTTCTTCCTCCAGAACTAGGGCTTTCCTTCTGAGATTACCTCCTATGAATACTGTATATGTTTTGTATGTACATAGTATGTGTATGTTGCTTTCCCCATTAGATTGTGAGCTCCTTGAAAGAAAGGATCATGTTTTTGCCTGTCTTTGTATCCCCAGTGACTATTAAGCATAGTCAATGCTTAATAAATGTTTCCTGATTGATTTTTGTCTACAGATACAACAGGTAGGAAATTGTTTCCTCCCCTTTGAGCACACCCACAACACTCAGTCCAAGCTCTTTGATATTATATATTATCCTGGGGCTTCATTGCTTTAGTCATCTAAACAAACATTTATTAAAGGATGAAAGAAAACAAGCCCTTATTATATGACTACTATGTGCTAGACCCTGTCCTAAGTGCTTAATGAATTTACTGTGCTAAGAAGAGCCCCTCTTTGATTTGGGAACCAATACAGGAAAATATCTAATTGTGAGACTGTCACTGTCTTCTAGAAACTATTGGGGATTTGATATTATTAGGCTCAAAGAGCAAAATGTTGGCTAGATTGTCCAAGTCTGCATTGTCCAAGTTTGAATTTGAAACTGAACTTGATGGTTAATGCTCTAACAGTATGTAGAAAGACAGAGTGCACCTGTTTAGCATGATGTTAAAATGGTTTTTTAAGAGCAGTTTTTTCCTCCCTTTTTATTTTAGCTTTAAAAATAAAGGGATATACCTTGCAAAAAAAGTCTGTCTTCTAGAATCTGGGAAAAATTCCCAAATCAATCCATTCACATCTGCAGAAAGTCTTCTTGCTGCTTTTGCACAAACATATTTTCTCAAAGACTGAGAGTTTGGAGAAACAAAACATCCTTATGAGGCAAACAGGCAGCAGGATTTGACCAGTCTCCTGCCTAAGGGTAAAAAGAACAAATTTTTGCCTCTGACCTTCCAATTATGTAGCTGACCCTCTTTGAAACTCCACTTCCTCACCTGAAAAAGGAATATAAATTAGCATGAGGCTTTCTGAAAGAACTAGTTCTAGGACAACCATTTGTTCTGGAGTCTTGAGTATTAGGGAGATCCTATACTGCTATGGAGCAACTGGCCAGTGATTTAGGGAACTACTTGTTGAAGACAGAGGAAGTTGCTTCAGGTGATATTTAAAAATACTTGCATATAATCAATGTACAGCATACACCTCTCCCCACCCCAATACACACACACACACACACACACACACACACACACACACACACAATGGATGATTGGCTACCTAATAACATCCCCTTATCCTGTCCATCCACTCCCTGAAGCTGCATATTGATGATGCCTTCTCTCCTTCAAAGTTGTCCTTGATGTGCATTTTATCATGATTTCAACCCTGTAAACATATTAGGGAGAAAAGAAAAATTCACAAGATGATTTATGTAGGGGCTAAAGATGATTGGGTTACACAGAAGCGGCCTTCTTTCTTTACATTAATGATTTGCATGAAGGGGGACACGAAGGTGAGAAGAATGCTGAAAGACATCAGGGAAAAAGATGAAAAAAAGCCTCTTCTTCCTTTTGTGACCCCAGAAATCATCTTTCCCACTTCAATGGAGAGAGTCAAGTTGAGTAATGTCTGCTACTGATCTGTTTAAGAGAAAAAAATGCCAATCCAGCTGACATCTGCTAGTCCAAGGCTAAATGGTGAATTGGCAAATCTGGCTTGTAAGATATTTCCATCTCTCATCAGTATCTCTTCTCTGTGAGGTTCCCTTAGTCTAAGAAGACTCCCAGGACCCTCCACTTTGTCCAAGGACCTTTCCTAGGATGCTCCATATTTAAGTCTAGAACAAGCAGGGAACTGAAGGGATCCCTATTAAAACACTTCCCATTAGACAGATAAGAAAATTGAGGCTTAGGCCTTCTAAGTGACAAAGCTTTTATTCATATTTATTTCTCATTCTCGTTCTTTATTTCATATTTATTTCACTTTTTTCTCTCATGTTTATTATAATAATTAATATAATAATAAAAGGTACTCAGTATAGGCTTAGTGCCTCATTGACTGACTGAAAGGTGAAGTTTGAACTTGGGACCTCTGACTATAAAACTTATTTTCATTATGCTACTCTGCCATGTTTCTCCAGGCAAAATGTATCTATCTTATGTCCCAGTTTCTTTATAACTCTATTCAGTGATTGACCTAGCTAACAGGATAAACTGATTTGGGTGGTAAAATGTTAATGGGTAATAATGATTTAATGTGTTACTAATTTCTCAACTTTTAAAATAAGAAGGTTGGATTAGGTAAACCTGAAGGTCACTTTCAACCCTAATATTGTATTCTTTTGACTCTTTCTGCATATGTACATTTCACTAGGGTCTTTGACTCAAAAGAATGGCTATGACCATTTCAAGCACCTTGCTTGGTTAACCTCAGTGAAAGGATTGTCTCTGGACTTCTGCAGTAACATAAAGTGACTATTGAGACTATCTGTGATTGAGGTAGAGTCTGCTGCCAACACACTGAGCATGTCTGGTGGCTGAAGTGAGAACATCTACCCAACCACCCTATTATTGACCCAACTATCATTTGATGGTCCACATTTAAGTAGAGTGCAGAGGAGAAAATTGAGAATCAGGAGACCTTCATTTCTCAACTTGGCTACTAATTAGTTTTGTGATCTTGGGAAAATTATTTCATCTCTCTGTGTCTTAGTTTTCTTAAGTATAAAATGGAGGCGGGGGGGGGGGGGGCGGGGTTGACCAGATGATTTTTGGAGTATCTTTCAGATCAATTTTCCTAAATCTAAGCTCAAGGAAAAATCTTAATTTAGAGTTTGAGAAATAGTGCATTTAAAAAGACAGGACCCACCACATTTTTTAAAAAATGAAATTGATTCTGAAACATACATTTTTGAGTTAATAGTAAATGTTAAAATGGTATATGTGCTGCCGAAGCAAGCACTAAATGTTAAAATAGCAAATCTAACACCCAAATATGCATGCACAAAAAATTAAATAAATAAATCCCTTGTTTCTTAGTCCAATGACATTACTAAGGCTGCATTGTCCTATTCTCAGCCAGTGGTTAGTGTGTGAGCAATGACACATTCTAAAGGGAAAGAAGAGGAGAAGGTGGGAGGAGAAGATGGGGAGAATATAGGGTCCACAAGAGGACATCCACTCAGGGAAGCAAATTAGAAAGAATGCTAACACAGAGACAAATGAAAATGTTTCTACCATTACTTTTTATTTCCTTTTGAATCTCACCAAGTTGGTAAAATCATAGCTGATAATCTACAGCTAGGTCAACCAGACTGCAGCTTGGGCAGATTCATCTCCCTTGGGCCATAAAAAAGTTATTAATGGTATGAAGAAGCAAATGTAGTTATTAGAATAGAGCTAGAAAGGATTAGCTAAGGGGAGGATTTTAAGTAGGATGAATTTTAAGTAGGCTCTTAAGAGGAAGGAAAAGACAAAACTCAACAGAAAAGCAGAAGGACATTCATTCTACTCTGGAAATGATATGAGTGAAGGCCTATTAGGTGCTAGAGTAAATAAAGCACTGGACAGATCTGAGTTCAAATATGGTCTCAGTTATATGATGCTAGACAAATCACTTAACTTCTGTCAACTTCAGTTTCTTCAACTATAAATGGAGATAATAATAGCATCCATCTTAAAGAATGGATCAAATGAGATATTTGGAAAGAATTTAGTACATAGTAGGCACTTTTTTAGTGAATGCAAATAGAAGGCCATAGAAAATTTTTCATTTTTTACTTAAAGCCTAGTCCATGTTTAAAAATAATCATAAGCTTAGGGGGTACTCAATGGAAAAGTTCAGGTTAGTAACCAGAAATCAAAGTGAGAAAAAAAATGTGAAGTTCAATATAACACTTAGGAAGGGAGTCTAGTCTTCTGTGAGGATGAGTAAAATGTAACTTTGGTGTGACTTCTGGGAAAAGATAAGCAAAGGGGGTAGAAACATTTTCATTTGTCTCTGTGTTAGCATTCCTTCTAATTTGCTTCCCTGAGTGGATGTCCTCTTATGGACCCTATATTCTCCCCATCTTCTCCTCCAACCTTCTCCTCTTCTTTCCCTTTAGAATGTGTCATTGCTCACACACTAACCATTGGCTGAGAATAGGACAATGCTGGAGAGAATGTCACTGAGAAAGAGAATAGTGTAGGCTTGAGCTAGGAAAAAATTTCCCCTTGAGTCAAGAAAGATCTTAGGATCCCATATTAGCTTGCACACATAGACTAACTTCCCTGGGATATAGACAATTTTCATGTAATTGGGTGTAATTGGCTCTATCTACTCAAGTGTCTGACATGTGCCCCTCTTGAAGTAGGTCCAGTAATCTCTGACCTCACAAACCATAAGAGAGGTGACATATAGGATTAAGTCTTTGAGGGAGAGGATGCTAAGTTGGTACTTGTGTCCCTCACGTCCGGGATAAATGGAGAACTATATAGCAGTGTTGGTTCCAGGCTGATAGAAAATCATTGGAGATGACCCAGATAAACTTCAGAACTATAGGCTTAAAGTCTTGATTGTCTCACCCCTAGTTGTGTCTCAGATTTTGAAAATGTTAAGAAATTCTATTTAGTGCCCTTCTCTTACTATTCACCCACCCTGAGTACCCTGCCTTTATTATTACAGGAGGCAGAAGATAGCAATCTAACATCTGGGCATCTGTTCAATTAACCAATCAATAGGAATCTGTACGTGTTTTCTGAAGGGAGCTATTTGGGACCAGCCACCTACTAGATCTACAACCTTTGGAAAGAGTTTCTACTTAAGTGTCTATTTGCTCCCTGAAGAAAAAAAAAGTAACCAATAAATTTGTCCCAGAAGTAATGATTGTATTTCATTAAGTTCATCAGTAGTTCAGATGAGGAAAAATCAATTACTAGCTTAAAAAGGCCAAAATACACATTTAGGGTTTTTAGTTAGTTTAGTACTTTAGAAAGTAATAGGACAGCATTGGGTCTCTTTTATTTCATTTCTCAGTCATTTTATTATCAAGGTGGATGGATACCTGCAAGGATGTAGAATATTTTCTAATTTTAAGATATAAAGCCAGAATACATCGAGTGTAGATTGAGCAGATGGAAGAAACCAATTAGAAATATAACAGTTTGACCTTTGTTGATAGTAAACTGTTGCTACTTTGTTTTTTCTCTCCTTTTGTTATTTCTCTATAGTACTATACTTGAAATGTTCTTTTTTTAAATGTCAATTTATGATATTTTTATTCCTCTGAAAATGGAAAAATAAATTTAACCTATTCTCAACTAGTGATTAGTGTGAACAATGACACATTCTAAAGGAAAAGGAGAAGATAGGAGGAGAAGATGGGGAGAATCGAGGATCTAAGATACTATCTCTTCCATCATTCCATTTTAGCTCTTGCAACTATCTCCTCTTTGTCTGAATACCTTGGTTTATGTTTATGCTTTCTGGATCTCCCTTATCAGCTATCATTACACATCAGCCTTTTTTATTTATTATTGCATACCAAATAAACCAGCACCAGGAACAAGATGTCTTTCAGAGTTGATATAATTCTTTAATAGACTAACTATTTCCATTTCCCTTTGCTGTTATAAACTAAGATTGGAAAAGTTCTCCTGCCTTTTCCAACCTCATCTGGCTTTTGCCAAGTGCCAGAATTAGTTCTGTTCTATGTATTCTATAGTTAGTTTATAATAGCAAAGGGAAATGGAACTTATAATCTGAGTTCAAATCAGATCTGTCAGTTATTACTTATATGAATTTGGGCAAATAATTTTATCTCTCTAGACTTTAATTCTTTTGCCTTTATAATGGAGGGTTGATTCAAATGGTCTTTGAGCTACCTTCTAGGTTTAGATTCCTAATCCTGTGATGTATAATGCTATAAAGAGGATAAAATAAATTAGTCTATTAGGCTGTAAAGTTTTATTTTAGCAATTGTATGTTTAATAGATCATTATTGTTATTTCCAATCATTACAAGTACAAGTTAGTCTATTAAAGAATTATATCAACTCTGAAAGACATCTTGATTCTGGTACTGGATGGTGAACTGGGTTGGTTAGAGTTAAATATTAGAGCCATGGCCACTCTGCTGAGATACAGTTTACTGAGTGCTGGATCAATCAAATAGAGGCAAGAATTTTCTAGGGAGATGACACTCTAGAGGGAGAGTCAAATAAAAAAGGCTGATGAGTAATCGGTATCTGATAAGGGAGATCCAGAAAGCATAAACAGAAACCAAGGAATTCAGGCAGAGAGGAGATAGCTACAAGAGGAAAAGTGGGAATGATGGAAGAGATAATTCATCAGTATACAATGAGAAAGATCTAGAGAATGTAATCCAGACACTTTAGCCAAGAAATTAATATATGGGAGAGTTACTGGCAGAAGGATTCATAATATGGGCTCCAGTACTGCCTTAATTTGCTTGGGTTAATGTCCCAATCCTTCATGTTTGTGTTAGAGTGCTAATATGTCTGTGAGTCCAACCCCCAAGCCACTTAGCATTCCTGCATTTCATAGCCACCAAGGGAGAAAAGGGGAAGAGTGCATGGTTTAATTGTAAAAGTTCATCTTTCAACAAATATTTGTTTTTGTGGTACACAAATGCATGCCATGGGGAAGGTCCTAAGCTAGACACTTCGGAAGGATACAGTGAAGCAACAGTGACATTCCCCACACTCTGGGAGCTTACAGTATATTCAAGAAAATTTGTAATCTTGAAAAAAAAAATTATACCAGTGTTGCCATGTTGTTGTTTGTCCTTTGTTCTCAAAGAGGACATCAGGAGATGATCCATATGTGGCAAATGATTGGATTTAAGAGAGAGAGGGATGTGTAAAATGACCAAAATTCTCCTCTGGAAACATCTGGGTCCAGTTGCAAGATATAGATCAGAACAATTGGAGATAGCCCTTACAAAATAAGAGAAGTGGAATAATTGAGCAAAAGGATGATAAGATACCAACTACTTTCAATGACCCTAAAAAAGGACAGCAACTTCTCTCTTTTACAGAGCCTGCCTAAAAGCAACCAGATATTAGCAGAGAAAGGTATGACTTCTGCATTAGTATTCTAAGCAGACCTACTGAGTTGTAGCTGCAGAGCCACTTACCTTTGAAAGGATGAGGAAAGAGAACAAGTGATAATTCTGTGACAGAACACTGGTGCTTTTAAAGATCTGTTATTCTGAAATGGTTTCCTCTGTGCATGTGTGTGTATTGTGTGTGTGTTTGTTTCAGTGTGCCTTTGGGAAATCTTGTGTGCCAGCCTTGCTGTGTGACTTCTAAAGCCTTGGGCTCAGGACATAGAAGAGCTTGGCAATGATGAATAACTAGCTAACTGCATGTATATGTAGGAATGAATTAATGTGTATATCTATATTTAGATATACCATAAATATGTACATATATTTATATAAAACATGTGCACATATACATATATGACAAATACACATTCACATATATACACACACATACACATGTGTGTATGTATATATACACACATATATGTGTGTGAATATATATAAAATAAAGTCAGTAATGACTGTGTTTTTAACAGTGTCTTGTGAGCCCTTCACTATTAAATCTGACTTGCTCTTGTCAGAGATTGGAGCTTGTTAGCAAAGATAGTAAAGGATCATAGTAAATAATATAAAGATCTAACATTACATTAATGAATTAGAAATTTAACTCAAAGAGCAGTAGTTAGTTCTCACACACACACAATGGTGGGGGAGAAGAAGAAAAGAAAAAAGATTTAATTTTATTCTGTTTTCAAAATTAGGAACTAGATTTGAATAAATTTACTATGTTGTAATAACACAAACAATAGAGAGACCACTACAGAGCATGGAAATATGTCACCATATGGTTTACAGCTAAAAAAGGCAAGTTTGTTATTCCCTATTTTGTTAATGGATAGAATTAACCTCACCACCACCACCTTCACCATGGCATTTGCCTCCCTTGAAGCTTGTCTTTGAAGGTAGTAATTAAATGCTTTTTAAAATTCTGGGTCTATCTCAATGGGATTTTATCCTCAGTACTCTTTAAGTTCTTCTAAAAGGGAGTTAGACCTAGAATATCCCTTAGAATTTTGAAAGGAATTCCAGCTTTGAATCATGATATCATGGTATCATGGTCTCTTAAAAATAAAACAAAAACTGATGTTCCATTTACAAACTTGTAAATTTCATTATGTTCTTTAAAATTTTTTTGAGATATTCAAGAAGTATGACTGAAAATCTTATAAAATGATGAACTAAAAGAATGAATGCTTGAGTAGTATCTTAGATCCAGAATCCACCATTTCAACCTCTCAGGTTGTATTCACTGTGGGTAACTTAAAAAAAACTCTGTTTGATGGTGAAGCTATCTTTACCAACTATTTAGTTGGCAACATGTATCTTTGCGACCATGAACCTCACTATTCATTCTCCTCCAACTTTTCTTCACTCCTAACATGCTTAATGTTGCAAAACCTTTCCCATTCCAAAGCTCTGTCCAAATTGTTTGCACCTCCTGGAATCAGGAAACCAGCTCTCACTTTATATCCCTTGGGGCAGCTATATAGCCCAGTCAGGGGTCCTCAAACTTTTTAAATAGGGGGCCAGTTCACTGTCCCTCAGACTGTTGGAGGGCTGGATTATAGTAAAAACAAAAACTTTGTTTTGTGGGCCTTTAAATAAACTTCATAGCCCTGGGTGAGGGAGATAAAAGTCCTCAGCTGCTGCATCTAGCCAGCGGGCCGTAATTTGAGGACCCCTGGCAGTGGATAGAATACCTGCACTGCAGTCAATAGAGCCTGAGTTTAAATCCACTCTAAGATATTTAACAGTTACTAGCTGTGTGACTCTAGGCAAGTCACTTAACCCCAATTGCCTTGACTCTCCCAAAAAGATTTTGCTCTGACACTTACTAATATGTGACCATGAAAAGAAAAATCACCTAATCTCTCTCACTATATTTCCTTATCTGTAAAAGAGATGAAACTTGAAATACCTTCTTCAAAGTATTACTGTGGGGTGTTTTCCAAACTTTAGTTAATGTCAGTCTTGAGAATTATAATTGCTAATAGCTTTAAACTTCTTCCCTTCCTGAGGGAAAATATATTTCAATGGAGACTGAATGAAAAGCAATATTTCCCCCCTTTTTTTCCTGTTGTTTTTTTTTTAATCTCCTGTCTTTTTTCTTTTATTCTGCTTTTTCTCTCCCAACATAATTCATAAGAAATGCGTATTTTTTTTAAAGTACATGTATAATATAAACTGCTTGCATTTTTGTTTTTCTTCCCGGGTTATTTATACCTTCTGAATCCAATTCTCCCTGTGCAACAAGAAAACTGTTCGGTTCTGCACACATATATTGTATCTAGGATATACTGTAACCTATTCAACATGTAAAGGGCTATTTGCCATCTGGGGGAGGAGGTGGAGGAAGGAGGGGAAAAATCAGAACATAAGTGAGTGCAAGGGATAAGGCTGTAAAAATTTACCCTGGCATGGGTGCTGTCAATAAAAAGTTATTAAAAAATAACAATAATAAAATAAAATAGTAAATAGGAATAGCAGGCATTAAAAAAAATACATGTATAACCAGAAAAAAAAAAACAATAAAATTGAAGCAAGAGTTGGCTTAAAAACTACATTTCAACAAGTAGTAAAGCCTTAAATTACAGAAGCTAAACTTTTACTAGAATTTCAGGCATCATCCAATAAAATCAGTGAGGATTTGGTTCCTGGCCATTTTCCCTCTACCCTTTAATTCACACTGTTTAAATTCAAGTCACTCACTTTGCTTATGAATAAATCTGGCCCAATTTCATAGACTGTTGAGACCTAAAGAGACCTTTACAAATCAGCTTTAGAAATCAATATTTCTGTTTTTATAGATTAGGAAACTGGAGCTCAGAGATCAGACTTGGTCAATGTCACATAGAGAGTAAATGGCAGACCCTGAACATGAACTTACACCTTCTAAACAAAACAGTAACCAAGAAGTCAACTGAGACATTCTGCCTCAAAGTAAAAGAGGGCTGAGAGTGAAGACTGCCCTGTGATAGGGAGACAGAGGCCAGAACACTATGAAAGTTGTCAGTCCTCTCTGAGTGGCCTTTTGTAAATTCATGATTATCAGGGATCTTTTTCCAATTCCAAGTGCAGTATACTTTCCACAATTGCATACTACCTATCTTTATGATTGTTCAGTAAACTGGTCACTGACCATTTCTGGTTCAACTGCTAAAATGAGGAAACTGCCAGTTTCCATGACCAAGGCCAGTTTTATGCTGATTGCATCACTAGCCCCAACAACCACTACACAAATGGGCACCATTCAGGAATGAGGATCCTATGTGAAAGAAAACATTTTGGGATCAGTATCTCTCTCATTACCCTGAGTCAACCATGAAGCATTCCTGTAAAATCTGCTCATCAGTAGCATTGTTCTTGTTTAGAAGATGCAGTCCAAGTGCAAAACCTGCATCAGATACCTGTTTTCTCTTCTTTTTCTCCCCACTGCCAATTTATTCCTTTCCCTCATTTACTGCAGTAAACCCCAGCAGGAGAGGCCACTGAATGCTAAAGAGCTCATTCAAGCTTCAGCTACAACAGGTGATATGAGTCTCTTCTGTTCCACAGAATATTGATTTCCCAGTCAACCCTGTATGAAATTCATGCTGTTCATCCAGAGATTTCTCAGGAGACAAAGTGGAGAGACCATAGTATTGTAGTGAAATGAAAAGAAACTGAACTTGAGAGTGCAGAACCTGGGTCTCAACAATACTTTTTTCCCCCCTGAGAAGGGTTTAAGTGACTTACCCAGAGAAGGACAAATAGTAAGTATCAAATGAACTAAGATTACATTTGAACTCAGGTCCATCTGACTCCAGGCCAGTACTTTATCCACATTAACCATCCAGTAGTCCCCCCTCTCCACCTCCCAATCCCCCACTCCCCGAATACTAGTTCTGATACCTCACTTGGGTAAGTCCTTCCCTCTGTCTGGACCTCTCTTGCCTCCCCAAAAAAAAGAGTATTTACTTAGATGAATTATGAGGTCCCTCTCACTTTCTTACAGTCTGACTCCATATTTCTGTTAGAACCAGAAGGGAAATTCAAAGTATATGCCTTGCTAAGAGATGCTTAATGATGTCATCATATGGAAGAGCTGATACATCATCTGGGAAACCAATCAGCAAAGACATGACAGCCAACAGGGATGTTCTGAGCCCAAAGAGTATTGCATTCTCCTTGCTGGATGATTCAATTACAAATTCTTTTTGCTGTAATACATTAGTTATTTGAAACTTTCCTTTATTCAGAGTAGTTCAACCTCCCTAATGAATATCACCTCTTAATTCTTCTGAAATTTCACTGATTCCTCACTGATTTCTGGGGAATGAACCGGTCCACAGATATACATTTTTTCAGAGAATTAAATTCTTCCCTCCCACCCTTTAAAGAAAAATAATGGTGAGTTCCTTGAGGTCCAGGCATCTTTGTCTATGTCTTATTTAGTTTTGTCTCCCTCAGGTTACACCTGGCCTTTAAAGGATAGTGTTTTGTAAATATTTAAAATGGTTTCCTGAAATGTTGAATTTATTTGGTTAGATTAACTAGTTATTTTGTTGTTTGATTGTATTGAATTACTTTTCTTTCTTTTTTTAAATTTGTTACAAGGGATGGCTAGAGAAAAGGGGGTAGAGCTATATCTGGACATGGAGATATGAAAAGAACATATCAAAAACTTTTAAAGTAAAAAGCAAGAGAATATTTCCGCCCCTCCACCAGAGAGAAAATTATGTTCAGTGACCAATCTTGAAAACAAAACATTCCTTTGATTTAAAAAAAATCCGTTTCTTTCACTGATAAAAAGAAGAGGTTGAGAACAATTAGGCATACAAAATTCCTCACTTTCATTTGGGGTTTTAATTGCTCTCTGGAGAACATTATTAATTATTTAAAGGACCACTTGAGTAATTAATTATCCTTCACTGTTCACTTTGAATGCATACTTTTAAAACTTAGCTCCATTAACTAATTTACCTCTCAATTGGATTTTTAATTCTGCTGAATAAGCAGTTAAAAACAGATGGTCCCTGTCATGATGCCCTTTGGTTTTATTCTTTTTTTCTTTTCTTCCTGAAAAAAAGCACCCTGAAAGCACCTGTCTTCCACACCACAGTGTTGATTCCATTTAGTTTTGAAGTCTATAGCAGGGAACAATTGTTGTCCTAGACAGAGCTGGCCATAGCCAAAACTGAGAATAAGCATCAATCCATTTTTTAATTCCTCCCCTTTTTAAAAAATCACTTCTCTTAATCCAAAATTTTTTGAAGATGGCCAATTTGCCCTTTTCCTGCCAATGAAGTAAAAAAATCTAACTAACTAATTTATACTAAAGTGTTAGCAACACAATATGATATTCCTCCAAAGGCTATTTGCTTTTTTAAAAAGGGAATCATAAAGATGGGAAATTTTAATAAAGGGATAATTAATGGAAGAATTTCAAGGACTGGGATCCCTTATAAGATTCTTGAAGAGGAGGAGGAAGGAAGAGAGAGGGGAGGGAAAGAAGGAGAAAAAGGAGGAGGAAGTAAGGGGAGGAAGGAGAAAAGGAAAGTAGAGGAGGAGATGTAATATTTTTCAAATTGCCCTTGGTGAATGATCTATTATCCTACAATGGAAAGAGCAGGGAGCATTTACAATGGAGGGAAAATAGGGGAGGTCATTGTTGGAATTTCACTCTCATCTGAATTGGTTCAAAGAGGGAAAATGTACACACACGCGCACACACACACACACACAGAGAGAGAGAGAGAGAGAGAGAGAGAGAGAGAGAGAGAGAGAGAGAGAGAGAGAGAGTTGAATATGGAAATCTACCTTATTCAGTAGGGAAGTAGGTGGCAAAGGGTATAAGAAAAGGGGTAAGAAAGTTTAAAAATGGGATGGCACTCCCTCCAAAAATGAGTTAATGGTCAGAAGCAAAAGAGACTTTTGAGGAGGGAGAGGGAAAGTGAGGGAGGGAGAGAGACAGAGACAGAAATAGAAAGAAAGGCAGAGAGAAAGAGAGAGAGAGAGAGAGAGAGAGAGAGAAAGAGAGAGAGAGAGAGAGAGAGAGAGAGAGAGAGAGAGAGAGAGAGAGAGAGAGAGAGAGAGAATAAATAAAAGAAAACAGGATGGAGGGAAATGTTCACTTAATAATCATAACTATGAATATGAATGGGATGAATTCACTCATAAAAAGAAGCAAATAGGATGGATTAAAAACCAGAGTGCAAACAATGTATTGTTTGAAAGAAAAACACTTGAAACAGACATAGAAAGTTAAAATCAAAGGTTGCAGCAGAATTTATTTTGCTTCAGATGAAGTAAAAAAAGGCAGTGGTATCAAGCAGTACCTTACACAAAGCAAAAACAAAAATAGACCTAATTAAAAGAGATAATTAAGGAAACTACATCTTGTTAAAAGATACAATAGATAATGAAATAATATAAGTATTAAATAAATATGCACCAATTGGCATAGCATCCAAATTCTTAAAGGAAAAATTACAGTTGTAGGAGTTATAGGAGTAAAAATATTCTTCTGGGGAAACCTTAACTTTCCCTTCCCAGAACGAGATATATCTAAATATAGAATAAATAAGAAAGAAGTTAAAGAGTTGAATAGAACATTTAGATATGATATATTTCTAGAGAAAATTGAATGGGAATAGAAAGACATATATCTTTTTCACTGTTCTATACAGCATCTTCATAAAAATTAATCATGTACTGCAGCATAAAAATCTTATAAACATGTAGAAAAACAAATATTAAATGCAAACTTTTCAGATCATAATATTAAAAAATTGCATTCAATAGAGGAATGTGGAAGCATAGATTAAAAATTTACTGGAAACTAAATAACCTAATCCTAAAGAATGAGTGAAATAATAAATAAAAAAATCAATAATTACATTAAAGATAATGACAACAAAGAAACAGCATGCCAAAATCTGTGGAATGCAGTTTAGCAGTACTAAGTACTTAGCTCTTAAGGAAAATTTTGTATCTCTAAATGCATAAATCAATAAAAGATAGAAATGCAATTATAGAAACCTTTAAAAACCCAAATTAAAAATTCCCAATTAAATATCAAAATGAAAATCCTGATAATCAAAGAAGAGATTAATAAAATTGAAAGAAAAAACCCAGTACAGGGAAAAGTCCCATAAAGCAGATAAATCATTTGCTAATTTTATTTTTTTAAGGAAGAAAATCAAATTACTAGCAGGAAAAATAAAAAGGATGAATGCACCACCATTGGAGATGAAATTAGAGCAATTATTAGGAGATAATATGCCCAATTATATACCAGTTAAACTGACAATCTAAGTAAAATAGATGAATGTTAATAAAAATATAAATTGCCCAGGTTAACAGAATTTAAAAAATAGCATACTTAAATAACCCTACTTTGGGAGAAAAAAAACCTGAACAAATCATAAATGAGCTCTCTAAGGAAAAAATCCCCAGGACCAAATGAATTCACAAGTGAAATCTACCAACATATAAGGAATTTATTACTCCCAATGTTATATAAACTCTTTGAAGAAATAGGCAAATAAGGGTTCCTACCAAGTTGGTTTTATGATGCAAATATTTTATTGGTACCTAAACCCAGGAGAGCAAAAACAGAGAAAGAAAATTATAGGCCACTTTCCATAATGAATATTGATGCAATTTTTTAAAAAATAAAATGCTAGCAAGGAGATTATAGTAATATATTTCAAAGATGATACATTATGACCAGGTAGATTTCTATCAGGAATGGAAGTTTTGTTCAATTTTTAAGAAAGCTATCAATATAATTGACCACATCAAACAAAAATAAGAAAAAATTGTATGGTTATCACAATAGATACAGAAAAAGCTTTTAACAAAATTTAACATTCATTCCTATTGAAAGCAAAAGAATAGTTTTTTTTCTCTTAAAATTATAAGCATTATATATCTAAAATCAAGAGGAAGCATTATTTGTAATGG
Source organism: Antechinus flavipes (assembly GCF_016432865.1). Classification (NCBI taxonomy): domain Eukaryota; kingdom Metazoa; phylum Chordata; class Mammalia; order Dasyuromorphia; family Dasyuridae; genus Antechinus; species Antechinus flavipes. The sequence goes on from NC_067402.1 coordinate 80,469,834, forward strand.
GGATAAGCAAGAAGTCTTCCCGATAAAATCAGGGATGAAGCAAGCCTGTCCATTAACCCCATTATTCAATATAGTACCAGAAATATTAGCTACATCAATAAGATGAGAAAGAAATTGAAGAAATCAGAATAGGCAAATAAGAAATAAAATTATCATTCTTTACAGATAATACAATTATGTATTTGGAGAACCCTAGAGTATCAACTTAAAAATTAGTTGAAACAATTAACAACTCTAGCAAAATTTTAGGATATAAATAAAACAATATATTTCATCAGCATTTTTAATACTATAAACAAAATCCAGTAGAAAGAGATAGAAAGAGAAATTCTATTTAAGATAATGATATAAAATACTTACTTAGGAGGCTATTTGATAAGACAAACCCAAGGACTATATAAATACAGTTACAAAGCATTCTTTAACCAAATATAGATTTAAATAATTAGAAAAATATTAATTGCTCATGGGTAAGCTAAGCCAATATATTAAAAATGACAATTCTACCTAAATTCATTTATTTTTTGTGTCATATTAATCAAACTTCCAAATAATTATTTGAGAGCTAGAAAAAATAACAAATTTCCATTGGAAAAATCAATGGAATCAATGAAAAAAAGTATTTTATGCCATTATCTTAAAATGGAATTTCTCTTTCTGTCTTATTCTGCTGGATTTTATTTGTACTATATAAAAATGCCAGTGATATATATCAGCTTATTTATATCCTACAATTTTGCTTAAATTGTTAATTATTCCAACTAATTTTTAAGTTGATACTCTAAGGTTCTCCAAATATGTCATTGTATTATCTATCTTCAAAGAATGATAGTTTTGTTTCTTCATGGCTTATTCTGATCCTTTTGAAAGAAAGGGGGAAATTTGAAACTTTGACAGCAAGTTTCTCTGATAAAGGCCTCATTTTTAAAATATATAGGGAACTAAGTCAAATTTATAAAAATAAAACCCATTCCCTGAATGATAAATTGTTAAAAAGATATGAATAGGCAATTTTCAGAAGAAAAAAACAAAGCTACAATAATGATGTGAAAAAGATTTCTAAATTATCATTGATTAGAGAAATGTCCATTAGAACTATTCTGAGTTACCACTCCCAACCATCAGCCTGGCTAACATGACAGAAAAGGAAAATGACAAATGTTCATGAAAATGTTGAAAAATTGGAATATTGTTGGTGGAGTTGTGAACTAGTCCAACCATTCTGAAGAACAATTTGGAATTATGTTGAAAGGACTATAACCTCTTTGATCTAGCAATACATCTCCTAGGTCTGAATTGCAAAGAGATCAAAGAAAAGTGAAAATGGCCTATTTGTACAAAAATATTTATAGCAGCTTTTTTTATGTTGACAAACAATTGGAAATTGAGGGAATGCCCATCAATGGGGAATGGCTGAACAAGTATATGATCATAATGGAATACTATTGTGTTATAAGAAATGATAAACAGGATGATTTCAGAAAAAAAAACCAGGAAAGACTTACATGAATTGAGATAAAGTGAAGTGAGCAGAACCAAGAGAACATTGTACACAGTAACACAATATTTTGATGATGATCAACTGAAATACTAAACTACTGTGATCAGGACAATGATCCAGGAGAATTCTGAAGGATATGTGATGAAAAAAGCTATCTACCACTAGAGAGAAACCTGTTGAATTTTGTATATACACTGAAGTATAATTTTTTCACTTCCTGTATTTTTCTCACTTTTTTTGGTGACATGCTAATATGGAAATGCATTTTGCATGATTTCATATGTATAATTGAACTCATATTATTTACCTTCTCTGTGTGGAGGAGGGGCTACAGAAAGAAAGAGAAATTAACCTCTAAATTTTTAAAAAAGAATGTTAAAAATTAATTAAAACTAATTAATTATTAAAACAAAATAAATTAATTTAAACAATTAAAAACAATCATAGCAATAGCTAATATTTATATAGTGTTTTACGATTTGGAGCTAGTTGAGCAGCTAGAATACTGGACTTGAAGTAAAAAAGATTCATCTTCCTGAGTTCATGTCCAGCCTCAGACACTTACTACCTCGAAGTAATAATAGTAGGAATAGTAGTAGTTGTTGTAGTAGTTGTAGTGGTAGTAGCAGTAGTAGAGGTGGTAGCACTAGACTACCCTGGACACGTCACTTTGCCTCAGTTTCTTCATCTGTAAAATGCACTGGACATAGAAATGGCAAACCACCCTAGTTACCAGATACTAGAAAATCCCAAAAGGTGAGATAATCACATAATTAAAATGACTGAACAACAAAAACAAATTTTGCAAAGCAATTAAAAATAATATCTTATTTTATACTCTCAACAATCCTGAGAAATATGTGCTATAGTTTCCCCACATTTTACATATGAGGAAACTGAAGCAAATAGAAACTAAGTGATTTTTCTAATGTTTGAAGTCTAGCAAGTGTCTGAGATTGGATTTGAACTCTTGTCTTGCACTTCTTATGCTTTATGTACTTACTACATCACCCATCTACAATGATTTGCAAGAGCTATATACATTTCAGTTATTTCTATTTTTGTTAGTTCATGAAAATATAATATTCATTCATTCTATTCATTCATCCATTGTTGTACAGTATTGTACTATGGATGAAGAATTAGGAAGATCTGAGTGAAAATTCTGCTTCTGATTAGCTGACAAGCTCACAATAGGCAAGTCACTCAACCTCAGTTATCTCATGTGTAAAATGGGAAAGCTTATAAAACCTACTTTACAGGTTTGTTGGGAGGGTCAATTGAGATTAAGTATGCAAAGCACTTTTAAAACTTTAAAATGCTAAATAAATGCCAGTCCTTGCTGTTACTATTATTACAAAGTACTATGCTAAATCCTAGACTATGGATTAACTGATTTATTAATACAACTTGAACTGATTTCAGCTACTCCAATTTATGCTTTAAAAAAAAAAAAAGTCTTCTATTTCTCATTATTCCTTTCTGATTCAGCCCTGCAGTGGAGTAGATGGATTTAGAGAATGTGAAGTATATTTGTTTTGGTTAGTTTGGGGGTGATGGAGGGAATGGAAAGGGGGAATGGGATTATCATAGAGAATAGTACTTCCATTAGTCTGAGGGATCAAAAGCCATTAGAAAAATTATAGCTCCATCTGACAGCAGGTGGGAGCAGAGTGATCTCCCCCTCCCCCATAAAAATCCTCCCTCTTTCTTTTTTCTTTATTTTCCTTTTTATTTAATATCTCCCTGCCCCAGCTTGATACCAGTTAGTAATCATCCTCTGCTATCACAATTTTGGGGAAAGGAGCAGGAAATTAAAGAGCAAAAAGAGAAAAATCACCACAAGTGCTGATTATTCTCCTATTTCTTTATTGTGTCCTAAATATTTGAGGAAATTGAGTCTACTAAATAAGAACTGCCACATAAGTAGGCAAAATAGATGATCACTCATTAAGTGTGAGTTGAAAGATTCTTAGGAGTGCTCCTGTTCTCAAATAGTTCTTGATACTTGTCACAGTGTTAAAAATTCCATCATTTGATTTATAACTTTAATATAATTGATGAAATAATAGTTAACATTTATATAGTGCTTTAAAGTTTGCAAAACAGAATCATCTTCAAATGTGCATACCTCTGTGAAGAGTAGTACTTTTGGTAAATATTCTAGCTTTTATTAACGTAGGAGGAAAGAACACTATTGGCATTGGAAGATAATTAAGTATGGGCTTCAACACTTACTAGCTGAGCAATTTTGGCAGATCACTTAATTTCTCTATCTCTCAGATGCTTTCTCTGTAAAATGGGAATAATAACAGCAACCATTTCAAAGAATTGTTGTGAGAAATGTGTTTTGCCAATCTTAAAATATTATATAAGCTTGTTGATATCATTACTCCCTCTGGAAGTGAAATGGAAAAATGTCACTAGGGATACTCAAAAACTGGCTGGGAGGCCATTTATTAGGAATATTGTAGAAGGAATTGTGCATGGTTAGGGGATTGGACTCAGTGACCTTGAAAATCCCTTCCAACTCTGAAATTCTATGTACTCCCATAATCCAATAATTCATGATTACCCAAACATATCTTTGGTATTCAGAGAGCTTGTACACACACACACACACACACACACACACACACACACACCCCTCTTCTCTTGCTTAATTGAACTCTTTGTTGTTCACTCATGTCCAACTCTTCATGATCCTATGGGGTTTTCTTTGTAAAGATACTGGAAAGGTTTAGCCATTTCTTTCTCCAATCTTATGTAGGCAGGAATTAAGAGTCTGAGCCCAGAGTAACACTAGCTAAAAAGCTGTATCAAATCTGAGGTCAGATTTAAATTCTGGTCTTTCTAATTCCATGCCCAGTGCTCTATCCACTAGACCATATTGCTGCCTATTTGAACTCTGTTTTCCCCTTAAGTCCCAGCTTTCTTTTCAAAATTTAACAAAGTCTACTGTAATTCTATCTTTTCTGGACTGCTATATTGCTTACTACTTATACCCATCACTTAGCACTGATTATATCTATCTTACTTAAAGTTTCTAGTGTGCCTATGTTCTCATTCCAACAAGATTGCAAATTCCTTGAGGAATGGGGCAGGTTTTAAATTAGGATTCTATTTTGTCCCCCTTCCTTTCACTATCTAGTAATACCTTATTTGAATTTATTGTTTAGTCATTTTCAGGACCCATTTGGGTTTTTTCTTGCCAAAGACTGGTTTGTCATTTCCTTCTCCAATTTATTTTACAAATGAAGAGACTGAGACAAATAGAATTAAATGATTTGTCCTGGGTCACATGGAAATAAGTGTCTGAGGCCATGTTTGAACTTAGATCTTCTTGATTCTAATCTACTGAATCATATAACTGCCCCAAGTAAATCTCTACAAACTGTTACTGTGGAGGTAAGGGTGAGCTCAAAAATCTATAGGAATAGGAAACAGGATAGGTTCCTTGAGAGTTTGACTTAAGAGGATACCATGGGGAAAAAAGAGGATTTTGAAAGGAAGGGACCTTGGGATGACCCATTCCTTGAGCTTTAAATTTTACAAAGAGTTTTACAAATTATCTCATTTGATCCTCAAGTAAGTGATATTATTGTCCCCATTTTACAGATGAGGATATTGAGGCAGTAAGAGATTAAGTGATGTGCAGGGATACACAACTAGTAAGCACGTGAGGAAGGATTCCCATTTCTGTCTTCCTGACTGCAAGACCAGCCTTTTATCTACTGTGACACCTAGATAGCTGCCTAGCTAAAAATTCAGATCTGAGAAGCATCAGAGTCCCCCAGATTACTACATGATCATTGAAGAAGCAACTTGCTTAGTGGCCTGAAATGAAAAACTATTGCTTCTGAAGCTCCTCCAAGTGTGGAGGAGATGAGGCCCTGGGAAGAGCAAGTTCAGTACTCAAACTGATTGGGCTGCAGTGAAACATTTCTTCAGCACCCCCCAGAGTGAAGTGCATCTCGCATAACGGTTAAGACAAGAAGGTGTTTATGAGCTCTTTAGTCTCCATCACTTTAGAGCTCACTACTGAAAATTAAGGCAGCAACATCAGTGTCACCCAAGGGGATACAAGAAGCAGCTGTTTGGGAACAGTAACTGCGCCATTTAGTGATGATTTATAACTCAAGGCAAAGTGAATTCAATAGAGAATGGCAGAATGGGGGCTGCAAACACCAAATGGAATAGTAAGGTGGATTTTGCAAGAATTGCTTTTCTTTTTTTTTCCTCCTTCATTCCTCTCCTTTTTTGTTTTTTGTTTGGAAGGAAAATACAGTATGTACTAACTCTGAAGATGTTATCCAAGCTATCCAAAATCCAAGGTTTTGGGGGAAGGAAATGAAGAAGTGTGGATTGCCCAGTTTTCAAATAGCATCTTCTCTTCTCCTGTGACCTTTGTTCTATGAGCTGTAAAACTTGCTAGTTTGGACTTATTAGCTTTGCAAAGTGAGCATGACATCTAAAACATCAAGGTTATAACTATCAGGGATTTTGTGGGATTTTTTTAAGGTACAGAAAATCCTTCTGTCCACATTTGTCAATTGAGAAAGCATTCTCCATCTCATCCTTATTCCTACTGGAAAAAAAAAAGAAAGAAGAGGGAAAGAGGAGAGTTTGAAGTGAGAATTTATTAATCCATAGAATTTACTTATTTGAGTCCCTTAATAGTGTCAGCATTTGTTCCATTAATACACAAAAATGTCTAATTTTTTTAGTAGATGGTCTCCATGAGTTGCTAAACCATAGATCAAAACAAAATCATCATTGCCTTATTGCCAATTCTCCAAGTTACTCTGGGTTCGACTATTCATGATCACTCACAAGTGCTCCCCAAAGATACTCTGGTCTTCTAGATCTACCAAAGATCCCGATCCCTTAATCCAGCCTCAGATAATCCCCATATTGGGAAGGTTATCTCTCCCACAACAATGAGGCATTTAGAGCAGAATATCACTGAATAAAGTAATACAAGGTTATTCACTAAAAGAGATTCTTCCTCTTTCCCCATGGATCCCCTATTTTCTGGTTAAGGATGATGCTTCTTTGTTCTCTCTTATCTAGGACATGTCTGTTGAACCTGCCTCTGTCCCAGATATTTAAGTTCCTTTGGTACAGATTCAGTGTGGAAGAACTGAATGGTTAAAAATGATGTCAGAGGAGGCATGGGGCCAATAAACTAAAGAGAGATATCCAGGGGCTAAGGAGGTTCTTGGAGTAGCACTTTGGAGTTTTTACTCTCTGCCTAGGCAGGATGAGGCAACTACAAAGGAGGGATGCCTAACTGTTTTCCAGGTTTTCAGTGTAAAAGCATAAACCAGATTTAAAGAAACAATTTAAATCACTGAGGGGAAGGATTCTTTCATTCACTATATGTGTATCCTCAAGCATAGTGTCTAGTATAGAGTAGATGCTTAATAAATGCTTGTTTCTTAATTCAATTAAAATTGATAAAATTAAATTGATTTTTAAAAAAATTACAGAAAATCCATTTGAAAACCCCTCAGAAGTCACCTAGTCTACCTTATCTTTTAATAGGATTCTCTTCCCCAACAGGTGATCACTCAGCCTCTACCTAAAGACCTTTATTAAAGGGAAGCCCAGTGGTGTTCTGGACCCAATTTATATACTCCCAGTATTACAAATCAGCATTTGATCTATTCTTTTGTTGATTGTCTAAACTTAAGAACGTGGTAGAGAAAGTGTTAATAATGCAAATTAAGTTTTACAAGTATCAAACTTAAACATTTATCGACTATTAAGCAGCTATTAGCACACCCAAAGGGAACTGACTAACTTCTGAAATAGCTTGAGGTAGCTCTAACTGAATCAACCTATTAATCAATAAAATTTTATTAAGTGCCAACTATGTGCCAGGTACTATGCTAAGTGATGGGGATACAAAAAGAGGCAAAAGATAGCCCCTGTCTTCAAGGAGGTTACAATCTAATGGAGGGAAACAACACACAAACAAATATGTGCAAACAAGTATATCTGGGCAATTCAGAGATAATTAACAAAGGAAAGGGACAATAATTAAGAGGTTAAGAAGCCATAGTGGTGGTAGGGAGTAAGAGGCAATGCTGGGAGCTGAGAGATGGAATCTTGTTTGATATCCAGACCAATGTCCTTGGATCAAAGGGAGAAGAATGAGGTCTAAGAAGATTCTAAAGATTGGATTAGGATTTTGGATGCCAATCAGAAGATTTTATTGAGTAAGCGGGTGAGAAGATCAGACAAGCCTTTTAGAAGAATCACTTTTTTGGCTGTTTGGAAGTTTTACTTCATATGGTACCTAAATTATCTTTTTTCATTGCCCAATTCCTCTTACAGCTTCTGACCTATAGGACCAAGCAGAAAAATTGTTTTTTTTTTTTCTAAATTGTTTCCTAAAGGTCAATCTTTCAAATGCTTAAAGAGAATTATCGTCTCACTAAGTCTTCTCTTCTCCCGTCCAAACTTTCCCAGTTGATTTAACTAATCTTCTAAGCCATAGACTTCAGGTCCCACCCCATCTTGGGCTGCTTTACAAAGGATGCTCTTTAACTTCTCAATGTCCTTCTCATAATGTGATGCCCCGAATTGAATACAATGCCCTAAATGATTAGGGCAAAATAATAATGGGGTTATCCCTTCTCACATTCTCAATGAGAATCTCTATTTACACAAGATTTTCAAGGGATTTTAAAATATGTTTTAAAAAATAAAATATATATTCAAGGTTTTTGCACACTTGATTTTCAATGTTCTCTTGAAACTTGAAGGAAAACAAGTGATTTTTTCAAGTGCATTCCAGTTTTAGAATCATAGAGGGATCCTCAAAGTTATCATTTCTTGGATGAAGAAGCAAAACTGCATAGAGGTTTAACTGACTTAGTCAATTGACAAGTCAATGGACAGATCTGAGGTCATACAAATAATAAAGTGAAGAACTGGTATTTGACCTAAACTCCTATAATTCTAAATGTAGTTGACATTGCTTCTCTCTTGTCAGTCGAGGTATTATATATATACATATATACACATATATAAATATATATAATATTTTAAAAATAAATATACAAATACATTATATAATATACAGTATATATGTATATATACTATATATACTACATATTATATATATATAAATATATGTCTTTAAATTTTGCAACTATTTTTCTGAAGAGTAAAGTTGATATCTTTGGAGTGTTTGTGAATCTCATTAAGGAATGCTGACCACAATGTTAGGACATTGGATGCATTAATCAGTATGACATTCACAAATAGAAGAATCTGAAGAAGTTCACCGTTTATAAGAGATACCTCTTTCCTTTGGACTATATGTAGATAGTGGATAATAGATACTATCTTTCATTATGGTAGAGACTATCTTTGGTGAACATACGTCTCCCTGTTTTTATGACTTTTCTGTTATGAGCAATCAGATAGTCACAAAACAGTTATCATTGTAGTTGTATTTGTCAAGGAATCTTATATGATCTTATCAAAAATATCATATGAGACTTCTTGCTGCAAGGCAGCCTTCATTTTTTTTCTGCCATATCAAATACTTTTTTTTTTTCAATTAACAAACAATAAACAGAAAGGGATTTTATATTCTCTGTATCTTTCAATCAGTCAGTCATGTGATTATTAAGATATGGTTTACTGTTGATATTGATTTCAAAAAGCTTACTTGTTCCTTTCTCATATTTTCATCATGGATAGATCAGCATGTAGAGATTATTCTCATAAAGATTTTTATGACTAAAAAGTATATATGCATACATATATGCATATATTTTTTTCCTTTATGTCTTTTTGGTTGTCTTTTCTGGGAGTACTGAATTTTTTTTCCCATTCTCCAAGAAATTTCTCGTAAAATGATCCCCAAGAGTTTCCCAACAAATTCATACTTGTTTTCATCCAACTGCTCTTCCCAACCTAATTTTCCTAAATGCCTTTTCTACATTGTAAAGTACATTTAGGATCAATCATTCAAAAAAGAATGTACTAATAATTCACATAGGAAAGCCTAACTGGATGAAAATTACCCTTTTCCAAAGTTATAATATACATCCATGTGTTTAGTCCATTGATTGACTAAACACAGAATCTTACACACACACACACACACACACACACACACACACACACACACACACACAATTTACTGAGTACTTACTTGAAAACTGAATTTTCAATGGCTAGTGTCTCAAAAAGCAATGGAGAGAGTTATAGAATATCCACAAAGAGTGTGTTGGACGGGAAGGAGGAGGAAATATACTGCTATTTAACACCATAGATCCTGAACCCTTAATTAGTTGTTTCCCATATATATAAAAAATCAGTCAGGCATAATGATATTATTGACTCTTAAGCATGAATCAAAACCTAAGCAATAAGGCAAAAGTCAGGCTGCTTATAACAATTGTCCATTAAAAAGTTAAAAACAGAAATAGTCATGGTGACTATATTTAAAGGCCAAAAATGGATCACAGCATTCACTTGAAAGAGGCAAGAGTTGAAACAATGCAACCAAAACAGTGTATTTACAAACCCAAGTGCCAATGGCAACCCACAACTCTGGATGACAGACCTTTGTGTAATGAGCCTTTTAAACACAAAACTACTTTTCTGCTATCTCTTCCCCACCTGATCTTCATCACTCTCCTGTTGGGCAAAGCTGATTCTTTTCTACTTTCAGGCTGCTGAAGCATTACATGTACATATAATCTTGTGTCAAACTCTTTTAGCACAAAGCTGTCCTTTCCAGGATATTGAGAAAACATTACAATTTTTCAGTTTCATGCAGCATCTTTAGGCCAGAAGAAAACTGCCAAGTTTTCTAAGATCTGCTCTGGGCCTCTGAGAAGTTTCTCCATATCAAACTATATGAAATTACAGGGACATTCAGCCTGGCCCTGAAATAGGAAAGGATTTTGCTTTATTCAATCAGTTGTCAGTCAATCCACACATCTCCTCTCAGGAAAGCTGATGCAAAACCTATCTTTCCCCACTCTGTTTTTCCCTTTCACAATAGAGATGGAAATAAAGGACAACACCGACTCTGAAAATCTGCAAGCCTGTAAATGGCACAAAAGGGCATTTCAACTCTCTAGTCTTTTACATTCCATTAAAGTCATGCTCCTTTCCCCTTCTACAAGTCTGCCAGTCAAACAATTGCTATCCTTTTAGATCCTATTTTCTGAATCCTGTGTCTTCTGTTCCTGATTCCACCAGAGCTCTTTTTTTCTCTTCTGTTGCTAGCTTCATTGGTCATCTTCCCTGAATCTTAACTCCTTAAATATTGTTATGGTTCAGTCATTTGAATTGTGTCCAACTCTTTACAACACCATTTGAAGTTTTCTTGGCAAAAATACTGGAACAGTTTGTCATTCCTTCTCCAGCACATTTTATAGAAGAGGTAACTAAATCAAACAAGGTGAAGTGATTTGTCCAGGATCACACAATTAATAGTGTCTAAGAATGGATTTGAATTCAGGTCTTCCTCAAGCCAGGACCAACCCTCTATCCACTGACCTACCTAGCTGCTATGTACATATACATATGTGTATACATGTCTGTACATACACATATATATGCAAACATATAAAAATAAAATTCATGAGCCTACAATCTTATCTTGTTTTTCATTTCTGTTATAATTCTCATATATAAATATATATAAAATACATGTATGTATAATTTTATCCTGTTGATTACCATGTCTCAATTATAATCCTCATATATAAACATATATATAATCCATGTACATATAATCTGCTTATTTATCATTTCTGTCATAATCCTCATGTATAAACACACATATATAATTTATGTATACATAATCTTATCTTGTTTATCATTTCTCAGTTATGATTCTCATATATAAATATATATGTATATAAAATTCATGTACATATAATCTTGTTCTATTGTTTATCATTTCTGTTATAATCCTTAAAACATCAAAAAGAATCCCATGCAACTGAAAAATGATAATAATAATTGCTAATACTATGTAACACTATATGCTAGAAATTATGCTAAATACTTAATATCATTTGATATTAAGAACTTATTATATTAAATACAATATCATTTGATCCTCACAACTACCTTGGAAGGTGGCTGCTATTATTATTTGCATTTTTCAGAAGAAGAAACTGAAACAGAGATTACATGATTTGTCCAGGTCACAAAATAAATGTCTGAAGCAGAATTTGAATTCTGCTCTTTCTGACTCCAGCACCACCTAGCTGCCCTGGTGACAATCCATTACTTTTCGCTGGGTCCTCTTAGCAAGTTTGGGGCTTAGGAGGGTCAGAAAAGTGCCCACCACACAATGTTTGTCTGAGAGGCTTTGCTCCTTCTCTACCTGATTTTCTCAGTTTTCCTAATATAAGTGTCCTTTCTCTGCCCATTTTAGCAGACAAAAAAATCTCCTGGATACGGATGAGGAATCTACAATGCAGACAACTTGTCCAAGATCACAAAGTACAAAAAACAGGATATAAACCAGCCTTTCTGACTCTTTCCACTCCACTCTACTTTACTCTTTGTTTTTATGTTCTTTCCAAAAGTTGCCCTCATATTTCCCCTTAGTTCTTAACTCACATAAAAAAGAAACACCTTAAATGTTTACACTCATCCTGGTGATATCCTATATAGAAGTGCTGGTCTTAGAATAAAAAGATCCCAGTGTAAACCTTCCTTAGCTACTTACTAGCTGTTTAGCTCTGAATAAATCCCAACTTACCAGCCTCAGTTTTTTCTCATCTGTAAAAATGGCAATATTTTTAATATTACCTCCTTCACAGGGCTGTAAAAGTCAGATGAATTGTTATTTACAAATCTGAAAAAACTATATATTAGCCATAAGCCATTAGCTATTATTTCCCCTTTCTCCACTAAAAGGTCACTGTCAGGTTAGAGTCAGAGAATATCAAGAATTGAAAGGACCTTCAGAAGTCATCTCTTAACACCCTCATTGTGCCAAGGTCTCCCATTTAATTTAGGACCATCTCTAGTCTCTTGATCTGTATCTTGCCACTGGATTCAAATGGCTCTGGAACGAAAAGTAAGGCAGGTGACCTTGCACAATCCTCCCTCACTTAAATCCAATTCACTTGCATGTCATGGAATCACCTCCCTGATGTCATAGTCCTCTTCTAGAACCAAGGATGAAGAATAACATTGTACAGGTGGGAACACTGAGGCCCTCGTAGTTAGCGACAGAACTGAGATTCCAACGGGAATCCTCAGCCCAAGATTATAGTTTAATGGTTCTTCCACCTTTTTAATGAAATTTAAAAATTTATATAAATTATGTATAATTGAATGCATCTTCAGATTTTATGTAGATACACTCACTTCTTGCCTCTTTCTGGATTCCAGTTAATTTCGGTATTCATTCCTAGCCAAGAAACATCTCTCTTGTCCTGCCTCAACCCACGTGGGGGGTCTCCTCCTGTGGGAAAAACTCAGGATCAGCCCTTAACAGGACTCCCTTCTTTCCCTCCTACTTTTTTCTCTCTCCCTTCTCTTCTCTCCACCCAGAAGCAAAGTCAGGCACTGGAGGAAAGCAGGGTTGTGTTGGGGGTGGAGGGAGGAAGAGGGAAAGAGAGAGAGAGAAACAAAAGGGGGAGAAAGTGAGAAGAGGAAAGCAAGAAGGGAAGTGAGTAGGAAGAGCTCAGGAGAGAGAAAAGAAAAAGGGGAAGAAAGATTCTGGGAGATCTTGCCCTATGTTCACACTGCACCGCGCAGGGGCAAGATTAAGGGGGGTACATTTAAGAACCTGGGAGCCTCTGGCTGTTCCCCCGAGTAGCGAAGGGGCCTGAGCTACTGTAGCCGCAGCTACTGTCCCAGACTGCACGTGGGTGGCTGCTCCAGCAGCGGCAGCAACGGAGGCTGCACAAGCTGGACTGGCAGTGGGACGTGGTCTTGGGTGGGCACCTCTCTCCCTTCGGAAAGAGAAGACACGACAAGGCAGGGCTCAGGCGCCTCGGCTGTCTGTAGGGAGCAAGGCAAGTCAGAGGACTAGGTAGAGTGGGAGTAGGATAGAGGTGCGTGTGTGTGAGAGAGAGAGGTCGGCTCTTGTCCCCTTTGCTGACCGGACCTCATGTTTCTGCTCCGGGATTACGGAACTCTTTGGAAGAAGACAGCGAGGACGGGATTCCCTCTTTTCAGCTGATCCGTGCACCCCCATCCTCCCCGCATCCTCCAAATCTAGGACCTAGGCGTCTGAGGGGATGAGGAGGTACACTGTGCTGATCCCCGTTCTCCTAACCTGCTGGTGCCTGCTGCCGTTGTCTGTAAGTAACGTCCTTCCTCCAAGCGGGGTTCAGGATTTAGGGAGGAATGGGGCGTGAGCGGAGAGGCGGGGGGCTATGAAAAGGGAATATTCTCTCTCCTCTCTACAGCCCTCCGAGCCAAACGTTGGTTCTGTTCGATCAAGCTGTTACGGATTCTTTCTGAGTAACCCAAGCAGGGGTGCGCCTTTGCTGGGAGTTGTCGAGAAAGTTTAGAAAAAAGAAAAAACAAACCTCCGGGCAGGGTTTGGGGGTCAGACTTCTATGAAAGAGCCCTGTGGGGCAGCCGCCCGCCTGTTAGGGTGCTTGAAGGGTACCCGCATGCCCGTCTCCTTTGTGCATTACACATAGTAGGTTGCAAGCTGGCTTGCTTTGCTTTTCACGAGCTATCAGATAAACAAGTTCTCCTACGGAGCTCGCTGCCTACACAGGCAGATGTTTCGAAGTAAAATCGCTCCAGTCTGGCGAGATATTGCAACTCTGAGGCTTAGAGAGAGAGCCTTGTCTTCCTTCCCACCAAAGTTCTCCCGCAACATCCTTCCCTTGCTAGAAATGGGCTCTAGCTGTCTATTCTCAACCATTAATACAAGTGATAAAAAACAGCTCCTGATCCTCTGAACGCAGAGACGCAGCTGGGAGGCTGGAATTGACAATGACCTTTCAGCTTTCTATTGCAAGAGTCAGCCTGGGCAGTCGTTAACACAGGTTTCAGACTCCAGAGAGCAGCAGCGTGTATTTGACTAGGTCACTAAAGATCTTTCCGTCTCTAATCTCTTTATCCTCTCCATCCCCATCCCCACCTTGCACACAAATGCTCAGCCCAGTACTTTTCTGTTTAGAACTTGTTCCCAAGAAAGGAGAGAGAAAGGAAACCTTCAGAACATCCTAAGTAAATTTGTTGCTGGAAAATGTTGAAGCTGAAACTCTCCATTTCCAAGCATAGGGATTTAAAAAAAAAAAAGATAAACCAAAGTGTAGTAGATAGGTAAAGTCAGTAGAGAGAAAAATCAATCGATTCTTCTTCTAGTGTGAATTGTTCATTATTCGGAATATATAATGAAAGAAAGTGTTCCACAGTGGCTGGAGTTTATTCTCATGGGAAAGATCTGGGTTCAAGTCATCCCTCTGATGAAAACAGAGGCGAGTCATTTATTCTCTCAGCCTCTTGCAAATCTCTAAGACAAACTGCAACCCTGCTACTGAGTTCCAGATGAGGAAGGACTTTCCACACAGGTAAAACTACTGTCCAAACAAAGAATGGGAAAGTTAAATCTCAACTCTAATTTTCCTATGTGCACATCTTCCATTCAGGGAAGGGAAACTATTTATTAAACATGAGCATTGTTATTACTAACATGTTAGTTGAACTTAAAGCCTAGATCAAAATGATGAAACTAGTTAGAACTGATCTTTGTGTTTGAGAACACAATGTAATGTTTTCAATGGAATGCTTGAGTAGGGAAAGGTGAGAATTACTAAACTTTGTTCGGAGGAGCTTTCTTGTCATACACGAATCCACAACAGACCCAATCACTTCCTTTCCTGATAAACTGATAACATTACAATATTATAGAAGTCTTTTGAAATGCATACTTCTTGGCATTACAAGGTGCTGTTCCTTATCAATGCTACTTTGGTCATACTATTATTGTGACTATTTTCTTTTGAAATACATATTTCTTGGCATTACAAGGTGCTGTTCCTTATTAATAATACTATTATTGTGACAATTTTCTATATCTAATCCATAGTGGTCTTTATTTTTAACCATCCTAACCAATTTTAACCAATAATTTGAATGTTTTTAATCAAATCAATAAGATTTTCCCACATTTTGACATTTTAAGTGTATAAACATTACTTATTTCCCCAAAAACTTCATTTATAATCAGGAGTTTTCTCAAATTGTAGCTTGTATACAATTTGTGTATAACAAAGTGAAAAAATGAGACTTTGATTCTGTGTGTGTGTGTGTGTATGTGTGTGTGTGTGTGTGTGTGTGTGTGTGTGCGCGTAAGGTACACCTCCTGCTGTTTAAATTCTTTGCCTAATGTACCATGTATTATATATTCTGTGAATGTTTTCCCCTCCAAAATAAAAACAGTCTACACTAGGAACTCTATCTAACCTGTTTCAAGGGTATTAAAATTATATGTGACTTTATAAAACAAAAGAAACACAATTCTGTGCTTATCTGCTTCCTTAACAAAAAATATTCTTTGGCCATACATTCAGTCCCCTAAATCTGAATTCCTTAACTGATGAAATGCAGCTGAACAAATGTGTGTAGACATAGGGACAAGGGAATTGAGCCTTCTCATCCAAAAACATCCAAAACCAGAACTCTGAGAATCAGCATTCTACATGGATAGTAGTTATTCTCTAAGATACAGAAAATTCAGTAGCCTTATCTTCCTTGATAGTAGCTTTCTAACTAGCATTTCTTAAATCAATACGTGTGTAATATATTTAAATCTAGTTACAAAGTAGAAAATTATCTATCTCTTCCTCTGTTTCTCCTCCCATCCTCTACTCTAAATTTTAAAATTAAAAAAGTCACAATTTCACATTTTGTGACTCATTTTAAAATCATGTCTATACTATTTTTGTTTAGATAAGTAATAGCTAAATCAAAAAGAGTGGAGAGTGCTTCAGAAAACTATGCTGACATACTTGCATCTGGTATACGGTGTCATTCAGTACTCCCCTATGAATACTCACCAGTGTATTTACTTAACTCATCAACTATGAGATATTATGATTTTCTGTACCAAATAATTACTCAACTAAAGCATTCTTTTCTTCCTAAGATTCGTGCAAACTGAATACACCATATTATTTGTTAATATAATTTTCTTTTAAAGGTGAGAGACTGTATTCAGTTTTGTTTTTTACACTGATATTTTCTAAAAGCAAACAAAAGAACTTCATTAAACAATAACACCAGAGGGTTAATACTGATTGATCTTGAATAGTATTATTTTGAAACAATTGAGAACGTAAGGGAGTATGTATGTTTTATTTTTGTTTAATGAGGGATAGGTTTGATTCTACTCCGTGTGAAAGGACCATAATTTATCAAACATTCCTTTAACTTCTCATAGATAAATGGTATTCATCCAGAATGCAGATTGTACATGGAAATCCATGAAGAGGAAACCAAATGTATGGCCTTCCTAAGTACCCAAACAGAACACAAAGGTAAGAGAAACGGGCCTTTTCTTCAAGTCAGAAAGAATTAATTTTGTTTAGCTGTGTTTAACTCTTAATGACCCCATTTGAGGTTTTCTTGGCAAAGGTAATGAAGTGTTTTGTCATTTCCTTCTCCAGCTCATTTTACAGTTGAGGAAACTGAGGAAACTGAGTGACCTACCAAGATTGCCCAGCTGTTTCTGTTATTGTTTGTTCTTCATTTTCCAAGAGAATTGGATTTTAAATTAATGAGGGCTATGTCAACTCACCAGTCTGTCTTTCTTCTGGTGCCGTCTGAGTCAATGGCAAAATATAGTTCAGGATGACTGGAGATGGCCCCAGATATAATGTTCATGAATATATCTGTGTAACATATATCAAATTGCTTACTATCTCAGGGAAAGGGGGAGAGAATTTGGAACTCAAAAAAATTTTAAATGAATGTTCAAAATGGATTTTATATATAATTGGCAATAAGAAAATAAAAAATATTTTTAAAAGTTTAGATTCACCCTCACTCTGTTTCCTTAAGAAAACCCACCTAGACACTTGAGAAGGAATAGCTTGCTAGGTCATGATTAATGCCAAGTTCAATTACAACAAGATTAAATTTAGAGATTGTAAATGATGAACTGATATGGGATCACATTTAATTCAAACTACAATTTAATTAATGCAATGAGCGTGAGCTGGTCAAGGGTTTTTAATCTGGTTAACATCAGTGTTCACTTGCCTGTTATAATATGTGGGAGTGATGTGCTGTTGTATACCATATTATCAGCAATTGTGTTAATGTGTGTGTTTTTTAAAGAGTTCTTAACAAATTGGACAAAAAGAAAAATATTTCACCAGAAAACACTGCCAGTGGGGGATGAGGGGAGGGGAGAGAGAGAGAGAGAGAGAGAGAGAGAGAGAGAGAGAGAGAGAGAGAGAGAGAGAGAGAGAGAGAGAGATGAGAGAGAGATGAGAGAGAGAGAGAGAGAGAGAGAGAGAGAGATGAGAGAGAGAGAGAGAGAGAGATGAGAGAGAGAGATGAGAGAGAGAGAGAGAGATGAGAGAGAGAGAGAGAGAGAGAGAGAGAGAGAGAGAGAGAGAGAGAGAGAGAGAAATAACAATTGGATGTAGCTGAATGGCATAAATGTGGTCATAGTCACTTTGGGATTGAATGAGAAGTCAAAATACCCGAATGTATAGTTGTTACTTTTGTTATTCCCAACTCTTCATGATACCATTTGGGACTTTCTTGACAAGATACTAGTTTGTCATTTCCTTCTCCAGCTCATTTTACAGATGAAGAAACTGAAGGAAACAAGATGATGAGACTTACTGAGTACCACATAGCTAATAAGTGCCTGTTGCTAAATTGAACTCAGATCTTCCTAACTTCAGGCCTCAGGGGTTCTACTCATTTGGTCCCCCAACTGCCCTAAAACAATGAATAGGTAATTCCATTGCCTAAATATCTCTTAATTCTGTCTCAGTGAAAGTATTATTTAAGACTGTAGCTTCAATTAAAATTTCTTTTCTCTTTTATGAGCCCCAGGAAAAGTAAATAGTGTTGAGAATAGTTTGAGCAGTTTTGACATTCCAGTCAATTAAAAGTAAGCTTTAATCCTCAATAGTAACACAGCTTTTCTGGCTTGTACTGATAGCAATAGTTACTAAAATAATTACATGGTAATTGTAAGGAGAAGAAAAAGTAGTCCACATATTGCATGAAGGGAAAATGTTTTACATTTTTTGCATTTGGGGAACTGTATTGTTTTATTTTTAAGTTCAAGTAAATGGAAAGCTTATCAGAATGCAAATAGGGAGCATGGACTCAACTAAGGCTAAAATAAATATACTTTTGTGTTGTGTTAGAATTTTCTAGTTTAAATAAACAAAAAGCATACTCAGAAAACACAGATGCAAATTGAGGAAGGATCACACATGATGTTTATAAACATCTTGCCTCTTCCACTTACTAGACATGCAATCTTGGGAAAGTCATTTAAACCCCATTAGAACTCAGTTTGCTTATCTATCAAACGAAAATTTTCACCTAGATCTTTCAGGTTTCTTCCAGCTCTCTATCTACTGGGCAGGACAAAAGTCAGAACTGATTTGGCTATTTTGCTTTGGGTTTGTCCTTTATGATTAAGGAACTCTCCAATATGAAAGAAACCTCTAGAAGGTGCTTCAGTAACAAGCCTGATGGATAACTGATGGACGCTTATGTGCTTCACGATTATTCAATGAGATTAAGAATATGGTTTGGATCCTTTTTGGAGGATATATGTCAAAATATGGATCTAAGCTCCACAGAATAAAAAAGTATAGATGGGTTACAATTTTCTCCCACTGGAGGGAGTATCACATTAATGAGATAACACGATTCAATGAATGTGTTTATATACATATATCTATATACATGTCTATATATCTATTACATATAAAATATATTTCCTAAATATTTTGTAGTTTTACTTATTATTCATATGGTCTGAGACAAATCACTACTTAGCTGGGTCTTAGTTTCCTCATTTGTAGATAATTTCTAAGATCCTTTTCAACTTTAAATCTTATTATGCTCAAGTTGGAAAGAATCTCAGTTGGGTTGTGGTCTAGGTTTTTTATTAATTAGCTCTATAACTTTAGGTAAGCCACAATCTCTCTCAGTTTCCTTATTTACAAAATGGGGTAGAATTTAGATAAAGTGATATTGTCCAGGAATCTATGTCATGAGTAGGGCACAGATGATGACAGACCAAATAAAAGGATTAATAAGACCCAGAGACCTATGCATTCACTGGGAAACCCCAAATAGTTGCTAATAGGATAAAGGCCAGAAAGTAGGAAGTTGTCATTAGGTAGGTAAAAGATGTTAGGAGAATCAGTCAGTAGGAACTATTCAGAAGTTTGCCTCTTAGGCAGTGATTGTCAAAGAAGTTTTATAATTCATATAGTAGGAAAAGAATCACAGGGTCTGAGAAGATGGAGGATTCTAATACTTGGAAAAATTAAGAATGTAGGTATATGAGTCAGAAGAATTGGGGATATTGGGCAAGGAGCAAAGGAAGGGATGTGGGTCCAGAGCAAAAATAAAATGGTCTAGTTATTAGAATAGGGCTATAAAGTAGGTACTTTGTCTCAAGTTCAGTTACTAGAAATAAGGAAACAAATTCAGAGTGGGATCCACTGAGCTATGGAAGCTACTGGCATAAGGATCCATTTTATTATCATCATCATTATTAATATGCTTTGAAAACTTAAAAGCACTGTATGTATATATATATATATATGTTATTCTTATTCAATGACTAATAAAGGCTTCATGATAAGCTTTAGAAGCAATTTGCCTAAGCCCTCAAATTACTATTATTCTTGTTGTACCTTGCAAACTTGAAAGCAGTATACATCTCATTTAATAATAATAGTACATGATGGCATATAATGTATAAAAAGAATGGAAGAGGGAAAGAGAAAATTATGGAGGACTTTGAACATCAAATAAAGAATTTTATATTTGATTGTGGAAGTAATGGTGAGGTTTATTGAATGTGAGCAGGTAGGGAATGGTATGGTCAGATCTGTGCTTTAGAAAATAAATTTGAAAGTTGAAGATAAAATGGACTGGAAGGAAGAGAGACTCTTAGCAGAGAAGCCAATCAAGCGGAAGGCGATGAGGGTGTGTATTTGAATAATGTCATAGGAAATAATGGGTCAGGTCATATATGAAAAATGTTATGAAAGTAAAATCTAGAGCCCTCAGCAACAGGTTATATATGCGTGAGTGCATATATACATATACATGCACATACATGTGTGTGTATAGACAGACAGAAAGAGATAGAGACACAGAAAGAGAAAGAGAAAGAAACAGAAAGAGACAGAGACTGAGAGATAGAAATAGAAAGAAAGAGACAGAGATGGAGTAAGGGAAATTGAGAGTGATATCTAAGTTAATAACCTTGGTCTGCATGACATATTAATCTAATTCAATATTATTTAATGGTAGAATCTCCATTAAGATTAAAATAAATAAAAGAACACACTATTGCTCAAATTATAGAATTTTAAATGGCATGTATTCCAACTTCTTACCTAGTTCAGGAATCTGCCTGTATACCTCCAGAAATGCAGAGTTTTCTATGCCCATCTCACTATCTAAATGCTTTCACTATTTAAAATATATTTGTTATTTTGAATTCATCTGCCTCCTTTTAATATACAAACAGTGTTTCTAGTTCTGCTTCCTAAAGCATTAGAAACCATGTCTTCATCCTCTTCTGAATGGTAGCTCTGAAAATATTTGAAAAATATTTTGTTAATAATTATAATGATGGTATTTTAGCTAGTGTTTACTTGAACTTTCAGGTTTACAAAGCATTTTGCACATATTATTGCATTAATCTATTCTTATATACATTTTACAAATGAGGAAACCGAGGCTCAGGGAGGGTCAGTGACTTGCTCAGAGTCATATTGCTAGTAAGTGTCTGGGGCAAGATTTGGACTCAGGTTATCCTGACTTCAAGCTACATTTCTAAATCTATTTTATTGATACAATTTAAATTATTGTCCAACTTAAAATGTGACACCTAGAGTTGAACACAATATTTGATATGTTGTCCAAACAGTTCAAAGCACCATGGGACATTTTATAGCTTTTAATAGTCAAGATGCTTTATTTCTATCAATAGGGTCTAAGATCAAAATCATATTTTAGAAGCAATACTAAAACATTGGTTAATATTAATAAGTCACTGCATATTCATTTATGGCTTTTTTCAAAAGTACTCTAGTTAAGTCATATTTTTTTATCTTGTAGTGTGCAGTTGATTTTTCAAAAATTTAAATAGAGAACTTTGCACTTATTCCTTTTAATTTCTATCTAGGATCATAGAATTTTAGAAATGAAAGGGACCTTAGCCTTCCCTCTGGCCCTTTTATTTTAAAGATAAAAAACCCCAGGCTCCAAGAAAAATGTTCTAAAGTCATATACAGTATCACATATCACTAGTAATAGTAATCCTAACCTTTTAAATTCCAAATCCAGGGCTCTTTCCACTAATTTATAGAATGCTGAGATTGTATTATCTATTGTATTGTACTAGTGCATCCATCAAAGACAGAGTATTGAGATAGATGAGTCAACATGGTAGTTATCATATTTATGCATACATAGCACACACATACAAATACATAGATGTATGTGTGTTTTTGTGAGACATATAGAGACACATAGAGAAAGAGAGAGAAACAGAAAGATCATATAAACATGGAGAAACCTTATAATAATGCCATTAATATTAAACTGATTTGTCTGGTGCCTGTCTAAAAGGATTCATAGGATAATAAATTTAGAATAGGAAAAAAATTTAAAGGTCATGGAACCTATTCCAACCTCTTCATTTAACAGATGAGAAAATTGAAGTTAGGGAAAGCTAGAGAACTTGGAGAGTTTAAATGACTTCCCCAAGATCACATAGCTTGTAAGTTAATGATTCATGAAAATGACTTCATTAAATGTCTGCTTTCCCCTCCTCCCCCCATAATGTGGTGCCATACTGTTGATCTAAAGTATAGAGTTCTACTAGGTATACAGTGTACGGTAGATAATCTCATCCCTGTTGCAGAAAAGACTTTAAGAGAGAAACTTAAGGAATTAACAATAATTTTATTGGAGTAGGAAATACTAGTATGGAAATTCCCTCCATTAATACAAATATGAAAGCTGTTTTGCTCGGTTCCAGTCATAGGTGTCAGAGGCAACAAATTTTCCTGTTGGGAGATAACACTTTCTACTATACTTGCCATTTTTCAAAGGAAAGAAAACTGTGAAGAATTTATATTATGTTTGAAAATAATCAAACTTTAGTTCCTTAAAATTTTGCTGTAATCTTGTCTTCTCTCCTGCCCGCCCCCCAAAAAAATGCCAAGTAGAGAATTTTTCTGATATGTGTGTTTCACCCTTGCCCAGAAAAACCTTGGGAATACATTAAGATGATACAATACATAGAGAAAATCAAAGAGATTAAGCATTTATTTAGTACCCACCATGTGCCAAACACTGTGCTAAGCATTTTACAAAAATATTATTTGATCTATCTAGAACTTTACAGAATAGAAAACAATGATAGTTGAGGTTTCAGAGTTGTAGAAGGGATACACAATCACTTCTTTACTATCTGTATTCATACTAGGGGACACATAGTTCGCTGTCTTAAACTATTTGAGTATAAAAAAGGAAAGAACTAGAATTCCTCAGAATCAATGTAAGAAAGAACTTTCTAACCACTAGAACTGTCCAGATATGGAAAGAGCTGCCTAATAAGGTAGTAAGTTCCTTGTGACTGGGAATGTTCAAACATAGCCTGTTAGAATTCATGCTTTAAGTAAAGGTCAGAACAGAGGACTTCTGGGATCCTTTCCCACTCTGGGGTATTTGATACTAGTGTGGGGGAAAAAAATAGAAAAACCCAAATGATCTACCCACCTCTAGTCCTGACCAATATAGTTATAGAGGATACCCACCCTTCTCCCCAAAGATCAGGGCTCTGGCAATGTAATATCCCTACTAGAGAAAAATCCACATTCAAATTATCATGTGTTGTGCATGAAATATGATCAGATACTGGGGTGGGAGACTTCAGTTTACAACTAAGGAGTTAATAGGAATGGACAGTCTAAGTGTATGACTAAGCCTTGTCAATGTAAGTAAACTTATGAAATACTATTTTATGATTCATGCTCCATTTTTCTTTTCTTTAGTTCCTTTCTAAAATGACTGTGGTTGGTTATTTCAGTTGCTCAGTGTTATGTAGATAGAACACTGGGCCTGGAGTCAGGAAGACTCATCTCCCTGGGTTAAAATCTGGCCTCAGATACTTACTAGCTGTGTGACCCTGGATAGGTTACTTACCCCAATTAGGCTCAATTTATCATTTGTAAAAATGAACTGGAGAAGTGAATGGCAAGCCATTCCAGGATCTTTTAAAAAATGGGATCATGAAGTACCAGTCCTAACTGCAATAACCAAACAACAATATTTCAGTTGACTAGGTAATAATGAGCTTGTTTTGTTCATTTCCTTCTTGGGGCAGTTGACTTTACTAAGTTTCATGGCCACAGATTTAGTATTCTCCTTCTGTCCAGCCATCTCATACGTACAGGCTATCAGTCAGAAAAGAATCCAAGTGAAGCATGTGGATGATCGGGGGAAATCTATCCTTATCACTCAGTGTGAATACAGAGAATAATGGAGCAGTATAGTACCTTCTTATCCAATGATGGCTCTTCATTCATTTTTAATCTTTCAATCTTTGTGGTACATTGGGTAGAATATTGTATGTAGAATCAGAGGACCAATTTTAATTCTGGCTCTATCATTTACCACCTTTGTGATCTTGAAAATAATCAATTAGGCCTCCTTCCCCCCACCCATTAGTTTAGTTTTCTTACCTGTAAAATGAGATTGAACTAAATGACTTCTTGGGTCCCTTCCAATTTTGCATTATGAGTTAGAATCTATAATCTTTCTTCTACAAAAATTCCCAAACTCCTATCTCCTTCACATCCTCTTTGTTATCAACTGGGAAAGGACAGAATGTGATGTTTTTAGCTATAGTCTATAAAACATCTTCCTTTGCTTAGGGCAACTAATTCTGGACAAGAAGTGTTTTGAAAACAAAGCTACTAATCAGTTGCTTAGTAATAATAAGTTCCAGTATTCCATTTACTATACATAGTGCTTTAATTTCCACTATTAGCACTATAGAAAAAAAAAAACTCTGCATTTGATTCCACTGACCTTTGGATTTGTTCAAAATGCCTGGTAACAAACTTTTGTTTGTTGCTTTCCAAGACAAAAGCAATGCTTCTTTAACCTGATGATAAGTTAAGATTGGTCATTGCTATGCTTTTTCTAAGGGGAACTAACTCTTGTTTTAGATTACTTTAATTTTTTTACTTGAAATTGGTGCAGCACAAATGCCAGGGATAAAAATAGGATATTAAGATACCAGAGTAAAGATTCCATGGATGTTGTAAATCAGAACTGACAAAGATGAGTCAAAGAATTCTAATTGGTATTGGGAAAGGGGGAAAGGGAGAAAAAATGCCATATATTTTGGCATTACTCTTTGAGTATTTGCATGTGTGTGTGAGAGCTTAAATAAAAACAGAATGAAGTGTTTTTCAAACCAAAGAAGAGAATCAACTAAATAGCAGAGGTCTAAAAATTTATTTGGGAGGACAAAGAAGAAATTATGCTTATTATAAGTTATGAGAGGAAGCAATTTTTAGTTAGATTCATCCTTGTTCCCTTGGCTCTATGTTGAGTAAAAAAAAGAATAGCAATTCCAAATCATTTAAAGGGAATCATTTGTAAGAAAGAAAGGTTTACTGGGCACATGGGACATTTTGATTTAATATTGTTGCTGTTTTTTGCTGACTTTGACTTAATCTTGCCAATGTGTGTGAGAGGCACTCTAAATTTCACAATCTTAGTTTGGTCTTCACCCATCCACCTCTCCAGCATTAAAGACAGTGATGTGAGAAGAGACACTGCAATTAGATTTCTCTACTGCTACTTACTCCTGATTTGAACTGAGACTGCATATGAATGTTTATTTTTTCAATCAAAAACCCAACTCCCTATTAAGCCACGATTATGGCATCTTTCCAGTGATAATAAATCGCCATGTTTCTGTACATGTACAGACAGCACTTTATATTTTTCAAGATACTTTAAAATGGGGGTAAATAGGACAGTGGCTGTTATCTCCTTTTTACTTTAAAAGTCAGAATGGCTTTGTGACAAGAGTGTTAGATTCCAAAACAGGACAATATAAATATATTTCCAAGCAGGGAAGAATAAGGGAGAAAATTGACATTCAACTTCACAGAATTTTTAAAATGGAGAATTTTATAATCTGAGAAATGATCTAGTGAATTCAAGGCATTTTACAAATGAGGAAATCCTTCAGACTAGCATACCTAGAATCTCAGAGTAGCATAGAACTAAGTCATTCTTCAGCTTTTTCTCTTGTAGGTTCAATAATAACATTTTTTTGACCTCTCTTCATTAGTACTCTTGGGCAGCCAGGTGGTGTAATGGAGAAAGCTCAATTCTACATTTGTCCCAGATGAAACACAATCCATTGTGCTTTACTGTTTTCCCAATTTAATTTGTTATAATCTTTATATATTACAAGTCATTCCCCTCAAAACTGTATTTTTTTTGCAGATTTAATGAGCATGCTCTGTTCTATCTCCCATATCACCATCCATAAAAAGCCTAATGTCTCTCTGGACCAGTATCAGCATTTACAGAGCATAGCTTAACCTCTGAACTGACATAATGATTCTATTTTGAACTGATTTTCCAATAAACAATACTGATAGGATTGAAATCTCTCTCTTCTCAGTTTTCAAGTCAAGAAACATTTATCATTTTCCTACTATGTGTCAGGCATTATGCTAAATGTTGTGATACAAAGAAAGGCAAAGCCCAGACCCTACTCTCAAGGAGTTCACAGTCTAATGGAGGAGACAACATTCAAATAACAAATATACAGGATAAACTAGAGATAATCTCAGAGTAAAGACATTCAGATGGAGAGGACAGAGAAAGGCTTCCTACAGAAAGTGATATTTTATTTGAGACTGAAGGAAGTCAGGGAAGTCATGAGATGAAGATGAGGAAGGAGAGAGTTCCAGGTATGAGGGAGAGCCTGGAAAAACATCTCAAGTTGGATGACAATCATATATGAAAAACAGAAAGGAGACCAGAGTCACTGGTTTGCAGAGTGCATGGAAGGGAGTAAAATTTAAAACTGGAAAGTTTTCTGACTAATAATACATGGGGAATATAAGTCTTGAGAAAATATAAATTTACATTTCTTGTTTCTCCTTCTTACCCTTGGCATGCCATGGTGACAAAGGGAAATTACACTGATCTAAGAGCAAAATTGATGTAAGTGCTGATTTTCCACAAACCTAGCTGGATTATTGCTCAGTACCTTATAATTTTTTTAGATCTGGATGGACCATTCAAGGCTGCCAACTAGAGAAGATGTGAAATAAGATGTTATCCTTTCATTGTCTATTAGCATGATGATCCTTACAGAAACACAATTTCACTCTGCCACAACCTAGTACTAAAGTAGGCTGTAGAAGCCTTTGGTAGAATGTAAGTACCTAAAGAACAGGGATTTTTTTCTCTCCCATTTTTGTACTTGTATGTGCAGCATCTAACATGTATCAAGTATCCAATTAATAATTCTATTGATTGATTTATGATGCAAAAGAGGCACCAGAAACACAAATAAAAAAATGAAATGGTCACTGCCCTCAAGAAGTTTATATTCTATAAGAGTATACAATTATTTTAAATTAAATTTAATTTAATTTAATTTTTTTTTCACTCTTATAAAGCTTTTATTTTCAAAATATATGCATGGATAATTTGACAATATTGACTCTTGCATAGCCTTATGTTTCAGATTTTCTCCTTCTTCCCCCCACCTCCTCCCATAGATGGCAAGCAATCTAATATATGTGCAATCTAATATATGTTAAACATGTTAAAATATATGTTAAATCCAATTATACATAAACATATTTATACAATTTTTGTTGCACAAAAAAAATTAAATTAAAAAAAGTAAATGAGTAAGAAAACAAAATGCAAATGAACAACAACAAAAAGAGTGAGAATGTTATGTTGTGATCCACACTCAGTTCCCACAGTCCTCTCTCTGGATGCAGATGGCTCTCTTCATCACTGAACAATTGGAACTGGCCTCAATAATCTCACTGTTGAAGAGAGCCACGTCCATCAGAATTGGTCATCTTATAATCTTGTTACCATGTATAATGATCTCCTAGTTCTGCTCATTTCACTCAGCATCAGTTCATGTAAGTCTCTTCAGGCCTCTCTGAAACCATCATGTTGGTCTATTCTTACAGAACAATAATATTCCATAATATTCATATACAATAATTTATTTAGCCATTCTCCAATGATCGGCATCCATTCAATTTTCAGTTTCTGGCCATTATGAAAAGGGCTGCCACAAACATTTTGGCACATACAGGTCCCTTTTCCTTCTTTAGTATCTCTTTGGAATATAAACCCAGTAGCAGCACTGCTGTATCAAAGGGTATGCACAGTTTGATAACTTTTTGAGCATAGTCACAAATTGCTCTCCAGAATGGTTGGATCTATTTACAGTTCCATCAACAATGTATCAGTGTCCCAGTTTTCTGGCATCCCCTTCAACATTGCTCTTTGTCTTTTGAAGGATACAATTAGACTTTCTGAAGTGTGCTTGGCTCATAATAGATATTGAAAGAAAAATATCTCTTGAATTGAATTCTTGTATCTTTCCCCTTCTTTCCTTTGACATGGCTGCCAACTTCAAGCAAATCCTCATCACCCCAGAACTGGAATACTACAATAGCTTGCTACCTAGTCTCTGTTCACCCTCATCACCTCCTGCTTTTTTTTGTTGTTTTTCTTTTCCAGAACTCTACTTCAAAATTCACCCTGTCTTCCACCCTACCTCAACTCTCTATGGTATCAGATTTCTTCTGGGATTATTATATTTTAACCTGCATATGTATATCATATATATATAGATACACATGTATATATAGTATATGTGAGTGTTTGCTTTTTGTTTCCCCATTAGAAATGTGAATTTTTAGAAAGCTGGGGTTTTTTAGCCATTCTTTGTATCCCCAGGACAGAATACTTTGCTGAGTCATTTTCAGTCATGTCTGACTCTGTGATCTCATTTGGGGTTTTCCCTTCAAAAATACTGGAGTGGGTTGCCATTTTCTTTACCAATTCATTTTATAGATGAGGAAACTGAGACAAGTAAGGTTAAGTGAGTTGCCTGTTTTCACACATCAAGTATGTGTCTGAAGCCAGATTTGAACTCACAAAGATGAGTTATCTCTGATTAAAAACCTGGCATTCTAGCCTGCTACTATTTTATTGTTTAACTTTAGATAAGACATTTAATTTTCCTCATCTATAAAATGAGAAGATTGAATAAAGTGTTCTTTAAGGTTTTTTTCAGTTCTAAATCTAAGAGATTGTTGGGAATTCTTGCTCTAAGAAACAGCATAGCAGCAAAATGTGGATTCAGACATTATGAATCATAAAAAAGCATAATGGAAAAGACATGAATCTTAATCTAGTAAAATAGCAACATCACTAAAGACTTCAGTGGTAACCAATTTGGTTTGAGAGGAATCTATTAAAACAAAGACTAGAAATGTGATATACTTCAAGAGAAAAAACACTTACTATTTATGTACATAGATGCTGATTTGTTTTAAAGATAAGTTCCTTACTTTCTTACTCTTTCCCTGTAGCTCAAGGATGAGCAGAAAATGGAACGAGTGACATAAAAATGGGAGGGAGCTAAGGTATATTTTAAGAGCCCTTCAGTTCTCCCCATTATAACATTATAATATTTTTTCTTCCTTTATCTTTTTCTCTAATTCACCAATTCCCACAATTGCCTTTTCCATCATTCTACAATCCAGATCCATTATCAGGATAGCATGATCAGGCCTTTTGTCTCAGGGAAACATAATTTAAAGAATACTGATAATGTTCCCTCAGCAAAGAAACAAATGAGTTTAGCATTTAATTAGCAAGAATATTCAGTTAAAATGAGAATACCAGATATACCACTCTAGGTGAACAATCTCTCTATTATTTGGCTCTTCTATTCCCCATTAATTCTTTCTATATCTTTTAGGGGGGTCTCCTGACAACAGTTTCTGAGTATCCTGTGATCTTTGTCCACATTGAATTCTTTTCCACTGAATTCTGGATCTCCATTCCCCAGATAGTTTTATGGAGCCTCTTACCCCATGAGCCTCCCTTCCCCCCACCAGAATGTGGTTCCCGAATTTGTCTTTAAAAAGTTAACTCAAAGAGGAGTTTCATACTCCAGGGGAATTTAGTGAAGCTTTCCTTAGGTATCAAAACTATATATTCCAACTCGGTCCCTACCCATGATTTAAAGTATCGAAACCTCAAGGTAATTCTTGACTCTTGTTACTGATCCCTTTCTCCCCTTCTTCATCTAAACCAGCTTCCAAATCTTGTTGATTTTACCTCCAGAAACACCCAGAGATGTTGTTCATCATATTCATCGTTGGTTCAAATTTTCATCTTCCTTACAATGGATTGGTCTACTTGCTTCATGTCTTTTCCCTCTCCATTATTTCACATGATTAACAAATTCTAAATCATCATGTGTGACCTGATATTGATCAATAAATTCCAGTGACTCCCTTTTACCTCTAAAACTCAAATACAAACTACTCTGTGTAGCATTTATTGCCCTTCAAAACCTGGCTCTGACTTACCTTTCCAGGATTATTATGCATTATTTGCCTTTATCCACTCTAAGATCTAGAAAAAAACTGATTTTCTTAAAATTTCTTTCACAAAAGATTCCTTTACTTATTGCCATGTTTTTGTACATATAGACTGTGTGACGTTTACAACGAATTGCCTTCTGACATCTTAGCTGTTCTGTTTCAAAGGCAGCATAAATGCTTTCTCTTATATAAGATCCTCCATGTTTCCCCAGGCTGCAAGTACTGCCCTCCCCACCCCCACATATTTATTTTGCCTGTATTTTGCTTATATTTCTATGTCTACTCATTTTCTCCTCTGATTGCTAGAATATAAGCTTTTTGAAGGAAGAAACTTATTGTTTCCTTTTTGACTTTGTAATCTCTATGTCTGACCCATAGCAGGCACTCATAAATGCTCAATTATTAATTTTTACAATGCTCCTACTTAACATCACAGGACTTGGGACTGAAAAAAATCCTAGAGATGCATTCTGCTAATTGGGTGGGTCATACATGCCCATATATACATGTTCATATACATGTTGTTATTTGGATATAATTTATACATACTATATGCATACAAATCTCCTTTGCTTCATTTTTATTTTATCATGCTATTGCTCAGTTCCCCACAATAATGTCTTACTTCTAATAGCATTAAATCTGAACTCTTAATGCCCAACTTTCTAGGTCCTCTTCTGCAAAGGATACCTCGGCATTAGAATGACAGATTCTAGAATCCTTGAAGATAAGAGGAGGTACTAGAACAAGGAGATTGTTTTGTGACCTGGAAGAAGTAATACTGATGACATGGTATATTTTCTTCTGATGGGGGATCATTTTACATGCAAGCTCAGAGGAGTATCAGATCACCTAGAAAAACAGTGCAGGGACTCTCCTTTTCTTCTGCTATTTTGTGTGTGAAGGATCTATTTGTCACAAGATATCATAACAATAGTAGACGTATGATTTGGAACAGTACTGGGAAGTCACCCAAATCCTAGCCATAAATCACTGGGAGATTACCTTTGGAATAACATGGCTCCAATCCCAAAGTGGTGTGTCCTAGGAATAGCTCACCTCTGGATTCTTAGAGTGTTCATTTTCCCTAGATTAAATTACTTCAAATTAAAAGGCCTTCCTAGGTAAGGCTTTTAGCGGGAAGCAACCCAGAGAGCTCTCTCTCTCTTTCCCAATATTGAAGCTTTGGTGAAATCAAGAAAGTTGGAGACAAAGGTAATAATCTCTTAGCTAGTGAACTTGATACCTTAAAGAATGTTTCAAATGTAGTCACTTCTAATTTGGAGGCTGGAGGACAAAGTGTTAAACTCCTCCAAAGTCTTACTTTATAAAGGGCTCACAACCTTTTAGATAATTCCATTTTCTAACAACCACTCAGCTTGTCTTAAACTTCACTGGAATACCAGATATTCCCTTTTCAGATTCCTTTTTGAATTCTCCCAGGACTTCTGCCTCCAAGTCCAGCAATCTCTCCACTGAGTCATGCTTCCTATTTTCCAATTTTTAAGAAAGTCTGAGTCCAAATGAAATATAAGATTAGTTTACGTTTGTAGAATATTTTGATTCTTGGACTTTTTTTTTAATTAAGCAGTTTGAGAAACTACAGATAGATTTGAGTTTGTTCCCAAAGTGTTTGTTTGATTGTTTTTCATTCTTTTATTTCTAATAGATTAGAGTCATTTTGGCTTCATGGTTTGCATTTGATTAAAGTCCCTGAATCTGGGTGCAATTTCTTCCAACAATCCTTTCCCTGCAAAGTGAAAGCTAAATTATATCTTTTGATAATCCAGTCACTTGCTAAATCCAATTGATTTCATCACATTTCTCTTAGCTGTCTCTTATTTAATATTCCCACAATCAACAACTTAATTCAGAGTCTCACTATTTCTCTACTGATCATGGCATCAGTCTCCTAACTGGGTTCCCTTTCTTCAATTCCCAACCCTCCACCTCCAAGCTATCCTGTATATAACTTGCTACCCAGATAATGTGAATCACTAAATTTGTATTAAATGAGTACTGTGTACTGAGTATTGTGCTAAGTGATTATCATCCTAAAGCATAGTTTTAAACCTAACATTATGAACTCTTTCTTTCCCAAGAAATACCCAAATATATTTTCAGTGGTCTATAACAATAATAAGAATAAATAGTACTTTACGCTTTTCAAAGTGCTTGCTTTATAATTTTATCCTCCCCACAGTCCTGGATGGTAGATGTTATATAGTGCTTGCTTTATAATTTTATCCTCCCAACAGTCCTGGATGGTAGATGTTATATTATCCTCCTTTTATAGATTAGGAAACTGAAGCAGAGAATTAGGGACTTATCGAAAGTCACACAACTAGTAAATGTTTGAGGTAAGATTTGATGTCAGGTTTTCCTGACTTCTGATCCAGTGCTCTATTCATTTTATCATGTAACTCAACTTCATTTTCAAGGCCTTCTACAAGCTCTTTATTTTACCTTCCTGGAATATTTTACACTATTTCCCTTCATAAAAACCCATAGTCCTTTTGGGATAGACACTTCATTCTCCAATCATAACCCATTTTAATTGATTTTTCTTTTCTAATACTTGTCCTTCATTCTCAAAAAGGACCATGATATTAGGGAGCTGATCCTATGACATGCAAATGAATTGGATTTAAATATGGGAGGGCTGTGCAAAGACATCTGCCTCATTTTTTCCTCCAGGGTCATCTGGGTCCAGTGGAAAGATATAAATCAGGATGACTGGAGAGGACCCTGGATGCAGTGGGAGACCTTGACCTATTTACACTAAGGTCTTTAACAGGTCTAAGTTTGACTGAGGCTACAAACATTCTGTGCTTCAAGAGAAGTGACAATTGAGGCAAAGAATGGAGAGAGAGAGATATAGAACTAAAAAAAGCATTTTCACCAGTAGTTTCATTAAATAATTATGATAGGAAGAATCATAGTGTAAAAGTTTTCTTAAAAGGTATTACCACATAGAAAAGGGGGCAGATTTGGTTGGCTTGGGCCCATAGGGCAGAACTAGTAACAATGGTTAAAAGCTGCTAAGAGGCAAATTTAAGCTTGATTTGAAGAATAACTTCCTAGTAATTAAAACTATCCCAAAGAAGGATTATTTTCTGAGGAACTACCTACATTGATAGAGTTGAACTAGAACAGAGATTCTCAAGCTGGGTTCTTAGGCTCTATGGTTAAATTTCAGGGAGTCCATGAACTCGAAGGGGAAGAAACTACATCTCCGTTTCAACATAATTAGTTTTATTTTAATCTTAATTTATTTGATATATTTAAAAACACTATTCTGTAAAGGAAGGTTTATTATGTTATTAAACTTTCAAAGGGGTCCAGATTAGGGATCTTTGCGTCTGAAGTTTATTCTCAACTCAGATTCTAGGTGCCTGATAGATGAGCCCCCTTATTTTATCAATGAAGAAACCAAAGACCAGATAGGTTATGTTCCTATTAAGATCATATAAGTAGGAATTGTAAAAGGTGCACCCATAAATTAAACCCAGCTCATCTGATTCCATGATATAACATGTGAGAACTAGAAATTACCTTAGAGATCAACTAATTCAACTTCTTGGTTTATAGATAGGAAAAACTGAAGTTCAGAGAGATTTAAATGTTTTGCTCAAAACCACACTGCTTGCTCATGATAAGAGTTAGGACAAAAATCTAGGTCTCAACTTTAAGCTTAATGTCCTTTCCTGTGCTTTTTGAACTGTTAAATTTTATATTATGGAGGCAATCGGGATTAAGTGGGTTGGCCAAGGTCACAGAGCTAATAAGTGAATGCAGGTCCTCCTGACTCTGAGGATGGTACTCTATCCATTATGCCACCTAGCTGTTAAATTTTAATATGGTTTTAAGCAGAAAAGCACAAAAGCTTTCCTCTAACAATGAAATTCCTGAAGTTGAATGGATAAACCAAAATCCTCCAGAGGAT
The DNA here is from genome assembly GCF_016432865.1 of Antechinus flavipes. Taxonomy (NCBI): domain Eukaryota; kingdom Metazoa; phylum Chordata; class Mammalia; order Dasyuromorphia; family Dasyuridae; genus Antechinus; species Antechinus flavipes. Next base: position 80,504,173 of record NC_067402.1, read on the forward strand.
ATTGCTCTCTACCCTGCAGAAATTTGCTATCTTTTTTCCAAGCAGATGCTAACAACAATAAAAATTATTGTTTGCCTCTTTGTAATTTTTTAAATAGAAAGAACTGCAATATTTTCTTTAATAGCCATTAAGTTTCACTTTCTTTGCAAAGAACCAAAATTGATACCTATGAAGGAATTAGGAATTTTTGGTTGTTTTATTTCTGCATGTCTGTATTAAGGAAGAAATGCAAAGATGAGTTCTACATTGTGCATGATTTACATTGTCCACAATAATCTTTAACATTATGGAGGGTGATAAATGTCTGTTAAATTGAACTGAACTGAACTGAATTGAAATTCTTGAAGCAATTTTTAGCCTGATGATGCAAAAAGATCCCTCACCTGTTCTATTGGAATACAATTGCTAAGCGCCATCTTGTGGCAACGTCTTAATAATGGATTTTCTCCCCATTTCCTATGGCTTGGGTACTTTTCCTATATCACCAAGAATAAAATCATCGCAAGGTCTATGAACAAATATAATTAGCTAGAGGTAAGACTTGGTCTGGTAGCTTCAGTTCACACCATAAAATTTCTCCTTATTGTATCCCAAATCATAAGGTTCAGTTCAAGTTTGAATATATGTGTATGTATCAACTAGGTACATATAACTTATTACATCTTTCCGAGAAAAGAATCCTGAACAAGTAAGGCTTTATTTAGTTCCAGCTTAGTCATAATGATGATATAGCCCTAGTTAATTTACTTATATTTTCTGTATCTTGTTTTCCTTATCTATAAGATGAGAGATTTGATCTAGATTCTCTCTGAGGCCCCTCTCTATTATAAGAATCTATGTAGGTCATTCTGTGCGCTATCTTAATAGCTTAGAGATGATATTGGGAAAGAAGGCAAGGTGGTCATTTAAGAGAGATTGATGGAATTGTGGGAAATTAAAAAGCCATGAAAATGGATGGCTTTTTTGGAGAAAAGATACAGAACTGAGCAAAAAAGGGGAAAAAAAGGGAGATTTTGAGAGGTTTTTTTTTTTTTTATATGAGGATACAGTTGGGTAAAAAAAGTAGTCAGTTTTTTCCTCTTGATTAGATGAGCTTCTAAAAAGTATTTCCTATAAGGACTGAGAAGTCAGGTTATTAAAAAGATCTAGAATGCAGAGAAAATTTTTTAGAAGAATAGATCTGAGAGGAGGGTACATGCTGGAACAGAAACATTTTTTTTTTTTGGCTGAGGCAATTGAGGTTAAGTGATTTGCCCAGAGTCACACAGATAGGAAGTGTTAAGTATCTGAGATCAGATTTGAACTTATGAATTGAGGGCTAGTGCTCTATCTACTACACCACCTAGCTGCCCCAGAAACATCGTTTTTGAAAGTGTGTTTGTCATTTAAAATTAGCATAGCAAAAATAAACCCCTTATTCTTCTGCCCCAAAGGCCTCCATTTATTCTTTCTAGTGAGCAGCTCTTCCATTTATCTCATCCTGAAATTATTCAAAGATGGCATTATTTTGTTTTGACATGTTGCTTTTATCATTGCCTCACATTAAAGGGCCTCAATAATTTAAGGTTAACCCACCTTTCCACGGTTATTTCTTGCTAATCTTCCAAATGAAACCTCTCCATTTCATCCAAGCAAAGTAATCTATTGATTACCTTTACCCAACTCCAGCTCTTCTTTTGGAATCTTGCCTTTATACCTACTCATGCTGTTTTGAGATTCAGAATAGTAAAAATTAAAAGCACAATGAATTTAGAGTCAAAAGTTCTGAACTCAAGTCCTGGTTTTTCCTTTACTGTGCAATAATGTGTAAGCAGCAGACAATAATATTTCTTGTACTATTTATTTCAATGATTATTTGTGAGAAAAACTTTTTATAAATGTTAAGGTTTCATATATATGTGAGTTGTCATTATTATTCTGCCACTTTCTAAAATGTTTCTTCTTTTTTCTCCATCTTAAAAAAAAAGATTAGCCATCACTTGGCTGTTGGGGTTTTTGTTCTCCAAAAGAAGGGATAAGAGATAAAAATGGGGAATAGGGATAGGGATTAGAAAGAAAAGAAGACTCCCTACTTTTTAAATTAGGAAAACAGAAGGAAGACTGGAAAGAAGTACACATGGAAAAAGCTTTGAAAACTATAGGTTAAACATATATATATATACACATATATATGTATATATAAAGAAAACAAGCTATTCATAATAGAAACCTACAACTTCATTTTATTTTCTGTTTTTTATTATATGTATGGAAATGCTCATTTTATTTCATATTTAAGTTCAGAGGAACAGGAAAAAAAATCTTACATATTCCTGATGACTGCTTAAATTTCTCTTCACCAGGAGGCATTCCCTGATGGCCCACATGAAAATACACTGTGGCACTTAACTAACAATGTTGAGCAGCATGTGGGGTTCCTTCTGTTTGTGTATGTGCTTCATCCCCAAAACAAGAATAATAAATTTCTTGAGACCAGGGTTCATATTTTATACTTTTTCACATGATCATTATATATTATGAATAGTATGCATAATAGGCAGCCAATCAATGACAATTGCTAACTACTGAAAGTAAATTTTTAAAAATAGTAGATGTACATTTACACTGGATGTTCCAAAGGTCTTAGTCCAGTGTTAAAATACATTAAGATTCTTGGGATCCCCTGTATATTTTAGGTTGACAAAATGCTTTATACACATTGCCTCATTTGACCTTCACAACAATTCTGTGAGATTAAGGCTACTACCAGTAGTACTACTACCACCCTCACCACCACCATTATTATTTTTATTGTCATTTTTATCCCCATATATTTTTTGTAGATGAGCAACTAAGAGACTTTATGTGACTTGTCCAGATTCTCTGCCCTTCTGTGCAGCCCGACTCTCATTAAGCCATGTTAATTTCCTTATCCTTTGGAAATCATTTCTTCCCATATATTCTTGCAGCTAACTAATATCCTTTCTTTTGTTGTGGTCATTTTTCACCTGAACTGAGATTGTTGTCCTCTATGAATATTACATCCTCTTTTTGTTTGTCATGCAAACTTTAGCAGACTACTCTGACTACTTATGTCAGGGATCCTTATTTGTTATTATTGTTGTCTTTTTCTTAAATATTATTCTTAAAATACTTTGCTCTTGAGACTAGGAATTTATCTAATTTAATTATAAATACACATTTATTAAACTTCTATGTGCAAAGCACCACATTTTGCACTGTAAATGATGCAAAATTTAGCAATTATATTGTTAATTAAGATATTTCCTGATCAAAATTTCAAATTCTATGCAGATCAAATGCATAGAAAAATATCTGCTGATATCACAGACAAAATGTGTATTATAAATCTAACCCCATTGCAAAAAAACAAAAAACAAAAACAAAAACTAGTCATATGATGAAAAAGAAGAAAAGAAGAAGTCGTTGTTATTCAGAATATTTGGGATTTCTTTAGGTATTAAAAATAGCATAAATTGGGAAGTATTGATAGTTGAGATCAACAGAACCCACATTTTTATGAGCATAAAATATGCACATAGATATTTTCATTATTTTATGTTTCATCATGGGTCCTCTGGAATTGTGATGTTGTGTTCAAAATTCCTAAATGTTTCAAAGTATATGCATATATGTGTATATATACATTTATACACGTATACTTTGTATACATATATATGAAATATATACATAGATGTATGTAGGTATACATACACATATATACTTTGAATATATATACATATATACATGTATATTTGATATGGTCAATGCAGCATTTGTTTTGTTTGTACATATTTGTAATAAGAATTTCCTTTTCTTGTTTTCTTTATTGGGAAGATTGGAGAAGAAAAGAAAGATTTGCATTTTTAAAAATTAATTAAAAACAAGAATACAAATGTTCAAGGAATATAAATCATCAGCCTGGGGAAGATTTTTAAAAATGTTTTACCTAAGAGTAGGAATAGGATAAGAACTACACTTAAAATTTCATTATTATAGGAAACTCTCAGGTAAGAAAACTCCTACTAATGTGGTTTGCCACCTCCCCTGCATCTCTCATACTTTGAAGGTTAAATGACTTGTATGTGTTAGAGGTAAAGAGTTGAATGCTGGTCTTCCTGACTTTTTAACTAACTCTCTATCTACTATGCCATGATGCCTCCCTAGGGATTGAAAAGAGTGTATAAAAGACAGTTTTATTTAAGAAATCATTTGTTGTCATCTAAGACCAGCCACATAGTCCAAGTGGAGCCAAAATAGGTTATTTTTATCTTTGGGCTGTGTTTTGGAAAGAACCTTGGATTTAGAGTGAAGAGATAAGTCGTGACCCACAATTTAAGAAGCAAGGAATAGATTACAATAGGAATTTGCCTTTGATGAAACAAGACCTTTGGTATTGTAACTTTAGTGTGTGTTTGGGAGTAGATTTCTGAGGCATTCCTTCTCAGTAAACTCAGTGAAGTATCCATAAAAAGAGCCAATTAGCAGACACCAAGCATTTCTGTGTCCCTAAGAGAGCAAATATGTATTCTGGGAGGTTTCAGAACAAAGCACAGCACCAATGTGTTTAGGATCAAAGTGAAGGTATAACAGGAAGCAGTGATGGTATCTAATTTTTCTTAAAAGATTGTAAGATGTAGATATTCCTTCTGGTTTCTTGAGTGTGTCTGCATTACCCATGGACTTTATATTCCTTAATACTTGATAGACTCATAATTTCATCACTTTAGGTACATATAACCTCTCAATGACTTAGAAGATGGTCATCAGAAATTGCTGTGGCCAAAAACATATCACCCGATGGGTAGCCTATTGATAAGCCCCTCTAAATTTAGTTGACAAACCACAGCCATATAATTATTCTATCACCAAGCCTGTCTTTCCTGGGTAGGAGCTGCCAAAGCTTGTCACTGATACACTTCTTGACAATCAAAGAACACCTTTATGCCATTAAGTATCCAACAAGACTTTCCTTAAGTATGATCCTTATTCCTCATTAAGTAGCAAGACAAGATACTCTGAAAGTAAAATGCAAAGGGGTTTGTTGCAACTTTGCTCTACCAAGTGGAATGTGTGCTCAATCTAATATGAAAGGAAGAAGCAAATAGATCATTATTGGATTGTCTCCTCCATTAGAATGCAAGCTCCATGAACACTGGCACTATTTTCATGTTACTTTGTATCTCTAGCAGAGTAGTAATTACTTCCTGAATGTTTAATGATTCATTCATTCATTCATTCCAACAATGTGAACAAGATAGTGAATGAGATGAGTTAAGAAACTCTTAAAGAAATTCTAAAGAATAACTTAATTGTGATGGATTTGAGCTGTGGGCTGTTGGGAAATAGTAGGAAGAGCAAAATGGAACATAAAAATCAGGAGAGAGATTGCTTTGAAACTGGCTATTTTTCAGCAAAGATGAGTCAGGGAGCTATGGAAAGAACATCAGAATTCTGCAAATAGTAATTACAGCTACTGACTTGATGGTGGCAGGAAGAAGTTTTTTTCCTCAGAAACACCATCATATTTATATAGTTCCAAAGACAAAGACTACATGTGTATAAGCCCTCATTATAATGATGTGTGTATATTGTACAAATACACAAAGGATTTGTGATTTCATATTCTTGGGGAATTCCTGACATGAAAACTGTCCATCAACTCAGTTCTCAACCTGTCTATGATGTAGTAGGATGACAGAACCATATATTTACGGTCACTAGAAAGCTGAAAGACTGATCCAGGGAGTTTTAAGCTTGATTGTGATCAATAGATTGTAAACTCCTTGATGTCTCTCATCTCTTTTTACATCCCAAGCAATAATCTCTGTGCCTTATACATATTTGATGCTTAATAAATGTTTACCAACTGTCAAGAACTCCTTTGGCAGTCCAAAGAAGATAATGGAACTTGTTTCACAATGTTTTAATGCATAAAATAAAACATTTTCAAAGGACTTTAAAGAAAATTAATTATATTAAAACATAATTATCAAAATATTTTTAAATGAAATTTTAAAACAAGTTCACAGACTCCCCAAATTAAGAACCTCTGATCTTCCCTCACCCACCCACTATCATTTTATGGAGGAGAAAAGTAAAGTCAAAAGAACTTAAGTGGTTGGTTTAAGATTACAAAGGTAGAAAGTGACATGGACAGGCCTTGAGGCCAGATTTCCATTTCCATTTCCAAAGCCAGTCTTCTTTGCATTATTCCAATGGTGAATAAATTTTGGAGTTACTCAGAACATACTTAGGTTAAATAATTTTCCAGGGTCACAAAGTTCATGTTAGAGGGAGAATTTTCACCTATGTCTATCTAAACACCAATCCCCACTTTCTGTCCTTTATGCAGCTTGGTATCAAGAGCCTAAGCTATTGAAAACCCATCTTAATTAGCTTGAGAGGAATTGAGAGAGTTTTTTAGTAGGGTATGTATGGTAGAGTGTCAGGAACAACTTCTTCTGGGGAATATGCACATGTAAAAAACATGTCAAGCATGTAGTTCTCCCTTCTGAAAGTGGAAGGAGCCCAGATACTGCATTGGTTTCATCCCTGCCTACTAATTCATAAACATCTTAGTGATGTGGACTTGGAGCTTACTCTCTTCCCTTGTTAGGAAGAAGCCCAATTGGCTATTATCAGGCAGAACCAAGTCCCAGACCTTTCTGTTTGTATAAAGTGATTGTAAAACTGGAACTCTTTATCAGCCTCCATTATCTATTCCTCCAGCCCCGGGGCATCTTTAAACAATCTTTGAGATATTAATTAGTGTATCTTTAGACCAGTCTGGGATCTCCTCTGCCAGATGCATTCTCTCTGGCTTTTCCTTGATCCTTCCATCTCAGCTACCAATCCTTCCCTTGTACATCTCTTCCTCCCCTGAGAAATCTCCAAAGTTATACTTCAATAAAAGATGTACTCATAACAAAGATCTTTGCTAAGTCCTTTTCACGACTAAGCCCACTATGAGGTATTCTCCCTCCTTATAGTACCTTCCCTTTAATAGCATCTTCTTACTGTAGCTAACTCTGGTTCTTTGACTCAATTCCTCTATGGATTTAATTTGTCATTCCCTAGACAGCAAGTAATCCAATATATGTTAAATATGTGCAATTCTTCTATATATATTTTCACAAATGTCATGTTATACAAGAAAAATCAGATCAAATAGGTAAGAAATGAGAAAGAAAATAAAATGCAATTATACAATAACAAAAAAGAGTGAAAATGCTATGTAATGATCCTTATTGAGTCCCCACAGTCCTCTCTCTGGGTGTAGATGGCTTTCTCCATCACAAAATCATTGGAACTGATCTGGATCATCTCATTGTTGAAGAGAGCCATGTCCATCAGAATTGATCACTGTATAATCTTGCTGTTGCTGTGTACAATGATCTCCTAATTTCACAGCATACTTTTTTAATGGAATCTTCTAAACTCTTTTTCTTGGTAATTCTATTGCTCTCCCAATTCTATTTTATATTTACCACTCCTAGGGCCTATTTTATCTCTTCATTTTTTCTGTAACCTTTTCTCCTAAATAAATGTCCCTTTTGGCCAAAAGAATGGCCAGTGTAAATTTATTACATGTTTATTTCAAACTAGGAATTGCTACCCTGACCTCATCATTGGGATCAGGCTCCTCTTTGTTTTACACAGAAGTATTTGTAGGACCTTAGTTTTTTTTTTTTTTTTTTTGTTGTTGTTATTATTGTTTTTTTAAGTGGAATGCAACTGGAGAGAAACTTCAAAGAATAAAAATGCACAGGGCAAGGGGAAGTATTTCAAAGATGCTATTAAAATGTCTAAAAATAGGGCCCAGTCATAGCAAAGCTGTTATTATTTGAACATTTGCCCTTTTTTATTTCTCTATTAGTAGCCAGTTGGTCACTTAGACTAAGATGCCAAGACAGAGGCTGTCCAGACCCAAGCCTGACATGTGACCTGTGATATATGAGGAAGGCTGACATTCCATAGTTCCTGAGGATTCTCCTATTTTGAGCAATCCCTCTAGCAAAAGGTTTTTTTTTTTTAAACAATTCCTATAGTCATTCTTAACCCAGGGTCTTGAATATGGATTTCTGATGTTTTTGTTTTGTTTTGTTTTGTTTTTTTATGTTGTTGCTCAATTGTTTTAGTCATTTCTAACTCTGTGACCTAATTTTTTTTTAATGTTATATAACAGCATTTCAATGCAATTGCTTTCCTTTATAATCCAATGTATTTCATGGGCATTTAAAAACATTATTCAGAATAGGGGTCAGTAAGCTTTATCAGATCATCACAGGGACCCATGACCCCCCCCCCAAATTAAGAATCCTTGCTGTATTTTTATCAGTTTTCAAATAACCTTACCTAGAGCTTAAACTGGGAAATTAATATTGATTCATTTTCTAAAGGGAAAAATAAATGACCATAGCTATCTGATTTCCTTTATCAAAAAGAACATTCTTCCTGTTCCCTTGAGGTCCCTTATTGGAAAGAAGACATACATACTCATACAAACACAGATAGAAAAAGACAAAACATATGTACTCCTTGTTGGGTCTGCAAGTTGACAGGTGGTGGTTTTTGTATATATATACAAGTCAGTATTTGTAGACTGGGCTCATGAGTAACAGATCACATTTATTACCTGGTTCTTGATTTCTCCAACAAAGTATAGTTTCTACCAGCTGGAGTTCCTAGATACTCTGTGCTAGAACAATTCCAACTCAATTAAGATTTACAAAAACAAAGATGCCCGTAGTCCCTAAGTTCATTTTAATGGAAACCAAACAATCCTCCCCAAATCCTCACCTCATGGCAAGTTTTTTGCCACTACCAAATCCCCTTTTCTACTTAGTAAACAATTATGTTATTGAGTATTTACAACACTTACATTACTATCTAAGACATTAAATGGGGACAAATTACAACAGTTGTAAAAAGCATAAGGATTTTCAGTTTCAAACTGTTTCATTTGGGGCATTATGTCCCCTGCATTTAGCACTGCGCCTAGGATATAATAGGTGGCTTTGCTTGTTAATAAATGCTAGTTGCTTGATTGCTTGATGGTCTGAAAAGGACTTCCACATCATTGATTCTAATACTTGCACTTTACAGTGCTAATGAAATCCTGAGATAAGAAAGTTCATGTAGGTTGTCAATCACCAACCTGAGACAATAATAGCAGATGTTCATTTGACCCTCAGAACCACCTTACAAGATGAGCACTCTAGGCATTTTTTATCCCCATTATGGAAAAACTTGAAAAAGTATCAGATAAATAAAGTCCCAAGTGGAAATGATTCACATCATGAAGAGCATTTATCACTGGCGCAAAAGATGCCATTTATTATGTGAAATGGCTCATGGGCTAAATCAATTATGACTAGGAAAGGCTGAATTATATATGATTAAGTAAAATGCTTCTGCTGGGGTGGACTTTTAAATTCAAAAGGAAGAAGGGGAGGAAAGTAAGGGCCAATTCTGGGGAGCTGTGGAAGAATTAGGGAGAAGTTAGGGAAGTGTTAGGGAGGGGTTAGAGGAGGAGTCCAGTGGAGAACTCATGGACCAGGTGACCAGGCCTTTCTTTAGATAGTTTAATCAAGACAGTCCCAGAAGCTGGCTTAACTCTGTGACAATGGAAACAGGATGGGTGGATTAATGTTCTGACAATGGACTGTTCTATTTCAAAACTGTGGTTCAAAATTAACTAATACAATTTGGAAGTAACATTTGAACCTGTCTTTCCTAATTCTAAATTCAGTCCCCTTTTTCAGATTCCAGAACTTATGTAGGTCATTCTATAATTTATTCTGACAACCTGTGAATGAGGATAAAGAGGACAAATGTCCCTTTAAGAGGAAGGAATTGTAGCTTAAAAAATTAAAAAGATATGAAAAAAATTGATGGCTTTCTTGGAGAGAAGAAAGGAAGATTTGAAATAGATTTTTTTAATGTGAGAATATATTGCCCATTGCCTATAAAACCAGTATTGTCTCTAATAATAATGAAACACTTATCGGGTAACAATGAACATTATGCTAATGTGCATTATTAGAATCTGAGTTTTATTCTTTTATGCATAGAATTAAAAAGTGTTCATTTGGTCAGATGTCATATTGTTGAATAGATACTTCATGGGAAGATTAGAAAGACTAATAGCACAGGATGAGATGTAAACAACTTGGGGATTTTATCCCAGTGGAGGAAGTACCAACATGTAGGAGATAATTAATCTGTGGAAGAATCAATATTATCCTATTAGACAATGAGATGGCCCTCTTAAAATAACTTTATATCACTAAGTACATACTTTAGATTTACAGATGTTTATACATATTTTGTAAATGTTGCATTCTTCCAGTAGAACTTGTTACTCACCAATAGGGTTGGTTCTGTTTTTGCCTTTGATTACCTAGTCCATGGTCATATTAGGTGCTTTGTAAATATTTGTTGAATTCAGAAATGATTATGTTAGACTAGAAATGACTTTGTTTTAGCAATATGTATACCTGGATTCTAATCCTAACTCTAATATTAAGTAGATGTGTGACTTTGGACAATTTATTCGAATAAGATTTCATTTTCCTTTTCAATAGAAAGAGGGAATTGATTTCTGAGGGTCCTTCTAGTTCTAAAACTATGATGACAACAGCTTCGTTGTTGTATTTTTTTTATAAAACTTCCTGCTATATGGCTATCCAAACCTAAGTGACCTCTTCCTTCCTTCCTTCTTTCCTTCCTTTTCCTTCCTTTTTTTCCTTTTCCTTCCTTCCTTCCTTTTTCTATCATTATTTTTTTCTTTTTATCTTTCTTTCTAAAAATTTCCCTGGCACTGAATGATACATATTTAAAAGATGGAGAATGAAATGAATGGTAAATAAAACCAGGAAAGAGGAAGGTTGGAGACAGGCAGGAATTAAATTAATTTTTGAAAGTGTTTTTGTTCCTCTCTGTAACCTTTGGTTATATATATATATATGTTGGTTGTTCAGTCAACTCTGACAAAAATTTTTCTCTTTGGCTGGCAGAGCAGAGCTAGTTTTTTTGGAAATAGTGATCTCTTTCATCTTTCCATTCATTCTCCAAACCTCTCTGCTAATGAGCCCTACTAATGTTTCTGGTAGTACTTCATCTTCCTCCAGCAACAACTAACTTTACTCCAGAGGAATTCTAAATGTTCACCAGTCAGAGCTGGCTGTTGCCATATATATAGTCATACATGCTTATTTACTGTCCTTTTTCTACTATTTAAAAGTTGACTGAATTTTTTAAGCATTTGCATTTTGGTTTTCTATTCTATTAAGAAGATAGAATAGTAGCATGGTATGCAGAAAGGGACACTAAACTGAACACCTAGAGACCTGAGGTGTCAGGTTGGATCTGTTGCTAATTAGCTGTAGGGCTCTGAGCTCATGATATGAACTCTTGCCAAATCTCAGATCCATAAAATGAAAGCGTTAGAGAGCTTCAAAAAAGTACTGTATTTAGAATCAAAAGACCTGGGACACAGGTCTCAATCTCAGCTCTGCTTTATACTACCTCTACGATCTCCGGGGAAGTCACTTAACCTCCTCATATTTCAATTCTTTCAAATTTCAAATGAGGCATTTGGATTAGTCTCTGAAATTTCTTATAGCTTAAAATCCATGATCATCATAAGAATCTATCTATATTTATGTTATCTTGGAAAACTTACTTGATTCCTCCGGACCTTGTTTTCTCCAGTGGTAAATTGAAGGGATTGGACAAAGGGAACTCCCTGGTCCCTTTCAGTATATATTATTCAGTCAGCAAACATTTATTAATTGCTTGCTATGTTCCAGACACTCTAAACAATGCTTACTCTCAAGGAGTTTACATTCAAATGAGTGAGACAACATGTAAATAACTACATATATACATGATATATATACAGAAAAGATAATCTCTAAGGAGGATATAGGGAGGGAAAATCAGAGGCTTCCTATGGAAAATGGAATTGGAGCTAAGTCTTCAAAGAAGCTAGGAACACTAAGAGATAGATAAGGCCAGAGAACCTGGTCCCTTTCAGCTCCAACATTCCATAAGGACATAGTAATCCTCAAAGTACAGTGTTAAATATTCAACTTCAAAACATGGAGAAAACCACTGATATCCTTTTAGGTTACCAAAAGAGATGTTATTCTAAATAGGTAATATCCCATTATAACTAATACCATTACAAAAAGAAGTTTTATATAGCAAAGCTATTCCCACGTTCTGACAGATGGTCCTTGGAAATTGCTTTGTTGATCTGCTTACAACAAACTCTAAAATATCTGTGTACCACAAATGCTTTCTCTGGCCTCTATCCACGTAGCAGTCATTCTTTATATTGAAAGAACCTGACTGAGGGATGCTTTTACTGTAGGCAGGAAGGAAGGCAATTAGGATGAGCCAGTTAATCCTTATGATGAATTCTTGACAAATTCTTTTGTTTTGCCATTAAGTAACATTTATAGTTCAAATACTTCAACCACCTGAAAAAATAATATTTAGAAAATGTCTTCTCTCCCTCCCCTCACCCCAACAAGTATTATTAAATTATATGTGTCAGGTACTGTACTAAGCACTGGATGTTTTTTTTAGGCAATAGTGCAAAAAAAAATCCAACAACTTGGAGCAGAGAAAAGGAGATATCTCAAAGGCTCTCAGAGTTGGAAAGGACATTACTGGGTCATCGAGTGCACTGCATCCTCTGAATGAGCACATCCTTTTCAAAAGTCTTTTCAGGCAGTGGCTACTCAGTGTCCATTTGAAGACTTCCAGAAAGGAAGAACCTACTCCCTCCTGAGATAGCCCATTCCACTTGGGAGTAGTTCTGATCCTTAAGAAATTCTCCTTCTGTCAAGTCAAAATCTGCTATCCTGCAACTTCTACCCATTATTTCTTGCTCTGATTTCCAGGTTCAAAGAGAATAAATCTGTTCATTCAATACTTCAAGACATTAGTGAAATCCAGATTTCCCATCCCATCTTGTTGAACGTACCTTTTTGATAAACTACACCAGGGGTCAGCCAAATATGTGCCACAAGCCAAATTCAGCCTGCTGACTGTTTTTATACAGTCTGGCAAGCTAAGAATGGAAAATACAAAAACCATTCTTAGTTTTCAGGCTACACAAAAACAGGATGGGACTGGATTTGATAATAGTTTGCTGACCCCTAGACTACATCATCTATCAGTTTAGAAGTTAGGAAGACCCTAACAGCAGTAATATTTCTTATTTTTATTTTCAAGATTTTTTTTCTTTTCAGTTCTTTCTAGAAATAACTCTGAGGCAATTTCTGAGTCCTCATGCTAGTGAGGAGAAGAGAGGAAGCTAGAAAAGTCCTTTTATTTATATTGTGTTGTCAAGGCATACTAAGTACAAAGGACTTTTTCTTGTGTGTGTTCAATATTCATGGGCATTTAATGCAAAACAATTATAATATTAAACAAATTTACAACACTTTGCATAAGGTAGTATGTGCTATCATTTATTTTATAATTTCTCAATTAACCTGATGATTAAATAGTGACCTATTTAATGGAAAACTAATCTTATGACCTACTGGTTGAAGGCTTCAAAGTACAATGTGAACTCAAATTTGTGAAATCATTACTATGCTACTGTACTCTTTGAGTGCCTTATAAATCCTGAAGTTGGTTATAGTACATATTATGAATAATGTCAAAGACCTGAGCAGTGTTTAGACCAGCCTCTTCCTCTCTTTCGTAAAAGACACTTGAAAGGTTGATTCCAGGTCACTTGGAGAGGAGTCATTTCACAATCTGTAACCTCAGTATCACAGTCTGCTCTTAAAACATTTAAGCAGACATCAGATCAAATTTCTCCAGTTACAGATAAATAGTAAATGGCCTAGTAAATTTGGGGAAAGAATAGGATCCATAAACTGTAATATTAATCCAAGGTCCATGAGGAGCTTTGAAATCCATGTAAAGAGTATGCAAATATAGGGAACAGTCTTTCTCCATTCATTCATTCACTCATCTAATGAAGATTGATTATGGTCACTATCAACAAAATTCTATACTAACTAGGCTATAAGATATACATATACACACATACACACACACACACATATCACTGACATGGCTACCTCTTCCTTTGGAGCAGATCATAATTTATCCAGTCTTATTCATTCTATGCAGGTGTTGACTATATCTATATGGGTCATAAAGCCCACATAGAGAATCTGCCCCATGTACCAGAGCTCTCTAAGGCTGCACTTGGGTGATAACCCATCTGTTTAGCTTCTCTCTCATTATATGATTGCCAGCCCATCTTCTTTCCTGAAGATACATTATTGCTGTTTTTTCATATACTGTTAAATTACTGTCTTAAAAGTATAAGACTTTTGTAATACCCTGTCTATTTGATGCCCTTCTTGGATTTTTGAGATTGTTGAGAATATGCAATAGTTTGCTTATACTCACTATATATCTTTCCATAGACTCTTGAATTCTTCCTAATTTTAATTCTTCAATAATTGTAGTGTGTTGTGTTGAGCAATAATATAGCAGGACTAGGTAAATATTGGTTGGTTTATGCATGAATATACCTATATACATACATTTGGTATCAGGGAACAATTCAAGATAATTGAAAATATCAAACAGTTCTTAATCTCTTCCTCCTTTTCAATTCTGGAACTGACTCAACATCTCTCTGAAATGTCTACTAATTGTGTGTGTGTGTGTGTGTGTGTGTGTGTGTGTGTATGCAGAGAAAGAGAGAGGGAGAGAGCGAGAGCGAAAGTGAAAGAGAGAGAGAGAGAGAGAGAGAGAGAGAGAGAGAGAGAGAGAGAGAGAGAATTTCATAGTCTGGAAAATAAGCAATTCTCTTTCTTTTTTTCTGTGGATATTCTTAGTCAACATACATATATCTATATCTATATATGTATATAATATAGCATCTGTCCTCAAAGAGCTTAAAATTCAATAAATATTTATTAAACACCTACTCCATGTAGAGTAAAATGCAAGATTTTGCTTATACAACAGCAAAACAATAAAATCTCTGAAAGAAGCACTACTTTTAAGACATTTATGTCTTGGTATAGGAAGGAAGAAATTGCATTGGTGAGTTAAAGTTCTCTCTAGCCTCTTAAACCATATACAGCTTATAAAATGTGTGTCTTTGAAATATACCAAGAAAATCACCCAGGCAGAAAAGAATGGCAAATTATACAAAGTCAACTCTAGTTACTTTAAAAAAAAAAATAATTGCAGCTGAAGTGTTTATTCTACCTTGGCTTCACTTTGTAGTCTGGCAAATTGTGCTCAGAGAATGCAAATTAATTAAATTTTAGCCTTAAACCATAATTAAAATGTGTTTGTTTTGTTTTTTGTTTTTTTTTTTTTTACAATTTTTCATAATACATGTCAAAGATAAATAAGAAATATTTTTTATTGTTGTTTGTTTGTTTGTAAGTTAGCTTTTATTTTAGATTTCTATACCATTTCCTCCCTTCATTAGGGGGGGCATTTTCTAAGATTTCATTTCTTCTCTCTCTTTTATGTTTTCCTTCTGTGATTTGATCCATTCAGATATATTCTACTTTATATATGGATGACTCCCAGAATTACATCTTTGGCTATTCCCTGAACTACAGTATATGTCTCTGCCATACATTTTCATGGAATTGATTTGCCATTAACTCGAATTAAATATGCCCCAAAGTGAAATCATCATCTTCCCCCAACAAGCAGAAGAGAACAACTCTTCCAATTAATTTTTCCACTTAAAAAAAAAAACTGGCATTCTCCCAGTTACCTTGGCTGGAAACTTCAATTACTTAATTTATTTTTAAATTCAACTTAACAGAAATGTATTAAGCACCAATGGTGTGCCAGAGAAAATAGAACATAAGTTCCTTGTATGCAGGCACTTAGACTTTTCTTGAATTGAACTGAAGAAATATCAGGAACACACTGAAGTGGAAAGATGTGATCCTTGTCTTCAAGGGTCTCTACTACTCCACACATTAAAAGCCTACTAGATTACCCTCTATTTTCTCTACTTTTTCTCTAATCTCTGAGAAATCTATGAGAAAACTCATCTTACCAAGATCAACACTTCTACTTGTATCCTGTATCTTAACAAGAAATTTGACATCTCAATCATTCTTTCATCTTCAAATTCCTTTGCTGCTATCTACAAATATGTTCAGATCTTTCCCATCCTTAAAAAAGTTTTTCTCAATTTTGTTATCCCCAGCGGAGATCATCCTGTATCTTTTCTCCCCATTCTGAGGAGTCATATGAGATCACAAATTTAAAGTTGAAAAGTACTGGGGCAGCTAGGGTGGCAATAGAGCACTAATCTTGCAGTCAGGAGGACCTGAGTTCAAATTTGACCTCAGACATTTAACACTTCCTGACTGTGCTGGGCAAGTCATTTAACCTCAATTGCCTCAGCAAAAAAAAAAAAAAAAAAAAGTACCCCAGAGACTATCCTATAATGTCTCCATTCTACAGATAAGAAAATTGAAGCCCAGAGATGATAAAGAATGGGATTAAGGTCACACAGATAATAAAAATTAGAGTTACCAATGACTCTTTTCACTAAACCTCTTTTCCCAAAGTTCCCGCCATGTTTCCTCACTTGTCATTTCCTCATTCACCAGTTGTGAATATCTGGCCACTGGACTCAGATGGCTCTGCAGAAGACAGTGAGACTGATGACTTTGTACAACCCTCCCTCACTTAAATCCAATTGCAAGTCATTAAAAAATAACTCTCTGATGTCAATGTCCTCTTCAAAGAGCAAATAATAACAACCACTACAACCATTTAAACCATTCCTACCACCTGTTACACTCTTCCTTCAGTCTCCACTCATAGTTACCTTACCCTTATTCATATCTTACCTTATTTTATCAAGTAGGTAGTTCTGTAAATCTTTTCAGGATGACCCTAATGTACATTCCTGTTCCCTTTTCCAAGCAAAGTCATTGACACTTCATTTGAACTGTTTTGTCTGGAGTTATCTCTGTGTACATTATTTCTCTCACTAGATTAAAAAATTCTTGAGTACAGATACCTGTTCTATATATCTTTGTGCTCTACTTATAATCCATAATATAGCTCCTTGTAAATACAGGAAACATTCAATCAATATTTAATGAATTCAAAATGAATAAAATAACAGCACTAGAAAACTATTAAAAATATTAAAATTACATTGCAAAGTTTGGTGACATATACTTGTAATTAATCTCTGTAAAGGAGGCTAAGACTGGTAGATCTCTTAAGTGCTAGAGTTTTGTGCCATAGTAGAGATAAAGCCATTTCAAGGTCAACACAACACTAATAAAAGTAAGCCCTGCAGTAGCATCTTTTTTAAAAAAGCATTTTTAATTCCAAATTCTCTTCCTCCTTTTACCCCTTCCCCACCCACTGAGAAAACAATTAAAATAATAACCATCATACATATGAAGTCATGCAAAAAAGTGTCCACATTAATCATGTTATCAAAAGAAAAAAAAACAAGAAAAATTAAGTGGGGAAAATGTTTTATTATGCATGTTAATTCTCTTTGTAGAGGTGGGTTTCTTCAATCATGAATGCTTTGAAATTGTCTTGGATCATTGTATTAATCAGAATATCTAAGTCTTCATAGTTAATTATCCTTACAATATTGCTGCTACTGTATACAATATTTCCCCAATTCTGCTTACTTTATTTTGTATCAGCTCATATGAGTCTTCCAAGGTTTTTCTAAAACCATCCCCTCCATTATTTCTAACAGCATAGTAGTGTTCTGTCATAATCATATACCATAATTTATTCAATCATTCTCCAATTCATACTCTAATCCTTTACTGCCACCATACATGAATACTCTGCATATAAGTTAAATAAATAAGGTGACAATATACACCCTTGTATTCCTTTCCCTATCTTAAACCAATCAATTGTTCCATGTTTGGTTCTAACTGTTGCTTCTTGACCCACATATAGGTTCCTCAGGAGACAAGTAAGATGACCTGGCTGGCATTTCCATGTCTTTGAGGGCTTTTCAAATTTTGTGGTGATCCACACAGTTAAAATTTTAGTGTAGTGAATGAAAAGCAGAAGTAATTTTTGAACTTCCTTGCTTTTTCTTTTATCCAGTAAATGCTGGCAATTTGGTCTTCTGTTTGTTTGAAAACCAGCCTTCTCTTCTGGTAATTCTTTATTGCGGAGCCATTGTTGCAATATCTTAAGCATAATTAATCTTCCTGGCATATGAGATAAATACAATTGTTCAATAATTTGAACATTCTTTGACATTGTCCTTTGGGATTGTGACATAAACTGAGTTTTCCAAATTTGCTAGTAAATTGGGTGCAGCACTTTAAAAGTATCATCTTTTAGAAGTTTAAATAATTGAGTTGGAATTCCATCACATTTACTAGTCTTATTGATAGTAAAGCTTCCCAACACCATCTTGACTTCATTCTCCAGATCAGTAACCGCACCACAGCCATAATCAGTGATGGTAAGAACTTTCTTGTATAGTTTTTCTGTGTATTCTTGTCACTTCTTAAGCTCTTCTACTTCTATTAAGTCCCTATCTTTTTGTCTTTTATCATGCCAATTTTTATATGAAATGTTCTCTTGATACCTTTGATTTTCTTGTAGAGATTTTATCTTTCCCATTCATTTTTTTTTCTTTGCATTGCTCATGTTAGACAGTTTGATAAGGGAAAAGTAGTACCATAGAGTTTTTAAATTTGCATTTTTCCAATTAATGGCAATTTGGAGTGGGTTTTTTTCATATAATTATTGATATCTTTGATTTCTTCTAAAAACTGTTCATATTTTTTGTTTAATCACTTGAGGAATGGTTCTTATTTTTATAAATTTAGCTTTGTTTTCTACATATTTGAGTTGTGAGGCCTTTGTCAGAGAAATTTGCTATAAAACTTTCCCTCTATTCCTTCTAATTTGGGCTGAATTGGTTTTATTTTTCAAATCCTTTTTAATTTCATGTTATCAAAATTATCAATTTTGCTTCCTGTGAGTTTCTCTAACTTTTGTTTGTAGGTGAACTTTTCCTTATTCATAGATCTGAAAAGTATTTTTTCCAGGATCCCCTAACTTAATTATGGCATCAATCTGCATGTCTAAATTATATAGCCATTTGGGGCTTATCTTGGTACACAGTGAACTATTAGTCTGTGCCTAGTTTCAACCAGATTACTTTCTAGGTTTCCCAGCAGTTCTTATCAAATAGAAAGTTCTTGTCCTAGGTGTCTGGGATTTGGGTTTATCAAAATTTAGATTACTATGTGCATTTGCTTCTTCATATTGTCTCCCATTTTGCTCTATTTCTTAGGCAGTACCAGATTGCTTCATCATTCTTAGTAAAGTGGGAAAGTGTTTAACCTTACCCTCGCCTTCAAAATTCCTCTCTAGGTGCCCGGGGGCACCCTGTATAAGCAGTTGTTCTGACCCTTGCCTTAATCAAGGATTCCCATTGTTGACTTCAAGATGCGATTTTCAAGCATTTCTTATAAATGTGGAATATTAGTAAGAAATATGTGCTTAAAATACAGATGCCCTCACTATAGGTGCTCATATGATACTAACCTCAAGGGAATTTGATTTCTTAACACAATATTCCTCTTTTGACTCTCAGAGTAATATTGAAGAAAATTATTATCTTCCTTTAAATTGATTTTTAAAAATTTTACAGCATTTATATAAGAATGATTTTATTATTTGTTTGTTGGGTTATCCTAAGATGAGTCTTACTTTTAGGATTATGGGACTAATCTGGAAGGAAATCTTCATTTTAAAGATAAAGAAACTGAAAACCAGAGAGATAAAGTAATTTCCTCAAGATTATACTGAGATTGCCTGTGGAGCACAGTTGGGATGAAAACTGGGTCCTCTATTCTAAGCCCAGTGTACTTTCCATCATAGATTGAATTTGATGAGAACATGTTTTCATTCGTGTAATTGTAATGTGTAAGAAAACAAATCTTGATTTGCTAAACTTGGTTTATATCCAACTTTACAGTAGCACATCTGTTTGGGTTTTTTGAAAGCAAGACATTCTGTATTCAAACCACATATTATATATTTATTACATGTTGCCAGGTAATATTTTCCTTTGTAATTATTTTTATGTGGTTCTATTGTGGCTTTTTTTCCAACTGGATTCAGTCTATTTTAGTTTGTAAACTCCTGAAGGTCAGCCATTATGTCTATTTAATTTGTTTTAACCTTGGCTAACACATTGTATATATATGTATGAAATCAGTAGAATCATAATTCTAGAAATGAAAATCCTTCAAAAGATAAGCTACTCAGTTCCCTTCATTTTGCTGATAAGAAAACTGAGGCCCAGAAAGATTAAGTGAATTATCCAAGGTCACTTAGATATTAAGAGATGGTCAGGATTTGAATCCATATCCTTTGACTGTAAACTCAGTGCTCATATTGATATTGATATTGATGATGCCCTTATTGGATGAAGATGATGATAATAATGCTCTTATTAGATGAAGATGATGAAGTCCACTATAATTACAAATGTTGTTTACCTTGAGGCATGTTGGCTGACTAAAGCAAATAAGTTTCTTATTGAATAGCAATTCAACACAAATATATTAAGAACCTAGTATAAAATAATATCTGTCCTCCAAAAGCCCACAGTTGACTTAAAGAACTTATCTGCTGATATTATAGTTCAATTGAATGATCGGGAGCTTTTGAGGTGGACAAGAGAGCTGTCTCAGTACCCTCAGTACTTAGGCAACCTAATAGATCAACCTTTTAAGAAAATGATGGCAAAGAAGATGACCTGTAGCTCCTGACACAGAAAAGATCTGGATGGCACAGTGGTTAGAATACTAAACTCCAGATTCAATTTTGGCCTTAGATATTTACTGACTGTATGATCTCGGGCAAATCACTTAAATCTCTCTCTATTAGTGTCCTTATCTACAAAATAGGAATGATATTAGCACCTTTATCCAAGGATTGAAGAAAAAAGATCATATTTATAGAACCCTTTTTGCAAATTTTAAAGGACTTTATAAATGTTAGCATCATTATTATTGTTGCTGGGGAGCATAGGATAGGGCACTGACAGATCCAGCAATTCAAGCCTTTAACTGAACTGAGTCAACAGCTTAGGCAAAGTCAACTGACCCATAATAGCTAGTCAAAGATAGAATGATAACCTCTTTGAATGTCAGGGAACAGAAAGATATCTATGCCCTTGAAGTCAGTTCCCTGGGTTATATGTAGGAAAGCAATATTCCAGATCTCTTCTCAAGAAAGGAATAAAGATAGTAAAATGGCTGTACTGGGCTTTCCATAGTATGGCATCCTTAATCCTGGGGCCTGACCTGGTAATGCTAGTGGGTCCAGACTCAGGACCATAGCACAGCAAGAAGGAGTTAGCCAGATACAAGAATCAGTCGGTCGACTGTCATTATTAATATACCAGGACTAGAAGCTCACTGCACCAAGTATCTTATAAGGGGAGGGTACTATTTTGTGAATCAGGAAAACAACTCAAAAAATTAAAATGCAGGTATTTGCAAACTAAATTTATTTTTTCAAACATGTTTCTACTCTTGATTTTTATTTTTTAATACTCCAAAATTAAATGGAATAGAAAAAATAAGGTGATATAATTTCCATAAAATCATTGCTGTTAGTTTCCTTTTGAGAAAGAATTTGAGAAATAACTATGCAATGATAATTTTTTTTTATTTATACAGTGTTTTTGCAAATCATTTTAACATTTACATCTTGACTCTCTCTTTATGACTTCACTCATTTAAACTTTTTTTTTATTTGCTTCAGTGAGCAACCACCTCCTTACTTCCTTTATGTCTTTTTAAATTTTTTACAGCATGTAGTGGAGTCTGGGACAACATTACGTGCTGGCATCCTGCTGACATTGGAGAGACTGTCACAGTTCCGTGTCCAAAAATATTCACGAGTTTAAACAACAAACCAGGTAGAGTATGTTTTTATTGAGAATTCTTGGGGCTTTCCAGAGTGCTATTTTCTGTAGATACTGTGGATCCTGGAAAGGTAAAAAGAAACCAGAATGCCAGACCCCTTGGGTATTTATTACACTAAGTTAAAATGGGGACTAGCCTTCACCTGGATTTTGATAAATGTTAGTTTTAGAGAGAACACAAAGTTTCCTGCTTGGGACTGTTCACCTCATACAAATCAGAGGAAGGAAAAAAAAAAACATTGTCCAAGAAGAGATGGTATTTGAGTAGCATTTCCTTTACAATCAAGGCCAAATAGCTAACTCTACATATTTACATCTGTTTGCCTAAAAGGTATATGTGTGTGTGTGTATGTATGTATTATATATATTATATATATATATAATATATATAAAATACATACATAATTTATAATTTATAATTTGTGGTATATGTGTGCATGTATGTGTATACATGTACATATGCCAAATTATTTATGCATATACATTGAAAAATATGTGTATATACATGTATCTATATAAAAAATTCATATTCATATACTTATACATGGAGATAGAGAGAAATACTGCCACTAGATAACAATAGCTAAACTTTATATAGCACTTTCAAATTTATAAAGAGTTTTAAATATATTGAGTCATTTGGTAGTTCAATACTGCCCTGGGTGTGAAATAGATACTGTAGGTATTATTATCTCCATTTTTCTGATGAGGAAACAGCCTCAGAACTGAAATGGTTTTTCTAGTAAGTAATAAAATCATTATTCAATTCTTAGTTTTCTAACTGCAAATTCAGGGCTCTATGCACTGTACCAGGATGGCTTCCACTCTAGAGCAGAAGGCAACCCAAATAAGAATGTGAACTTGACTTTGATATATAACCACTGATCTTAAATAAGAGCCTGTCAGTCCATTTCTCTGATTGGACAAAATAGTAGAGTCAGAGATATCATAAGATCCCAGAAGGAAGTTCTTCAGTTGATTTTACATGAGAGTGGGATGAGAGTGCAAATTTTTAGTAGCCTTCAATGTCAGTATTATAGAGTCAGTGGTAATTATATGGATGGACTGACTCCTAAATATTAGTGATTAGGAGAACTTGTCATTTTCTAGAATGCAGGCATATTGTTTGGTTGATTACTTGTAGTCCAATTCTTCATGAACTCATCTGGGGTTTTCTTGACAAAGATATTGGAGTGATTTACTATTTCTTTCTCCAAGTCATTTCGCATATGAGGAAACTGAAGAAAACAGGATTAAATGACTTGCCCAAGGTCACAGATGGCAAATCTCTGAGCTCAGATTTGAATTCAGGTTTTCCTGACTCCATGGTCAGAACTCTAAATACTGGGCTACCTAGCTGCCCAGAATGCAGGCTACCACTTATTACCTAGTTTAATGTCCACCCTTAGCCCCCCATTCCACACCTTACTTTAGTTGAAATTTTATTTTTTCTCTGGGCTTCTGTAGAAATTCTCAAAGTGTTATTATGATCAGGTAAAAGATGAACTGCCTTCTTGGGTTTCATAGCAAATTGAGCATCCCTAAGCAGTGAGTTTCAAATGAGCACATCCTCCATTTCTTGTTCTCTGTCTTTATTTCTGCTTGTGTATTATTCTAGCTCACGTCCCTATCCTTACCTTAGGCTTTCAGGTATTTATAACAGACAGAAGACTGCCTGGGGAAATAAAAGGCAAATCCTGGGGTCTTTGGAACTACTAGAAAAGACAGAGATGCAATTAATTTTTATTTTAGGTAAATGATGAAAGGAAATACTTTTGTAGGATTGATAATTCTGCTTCAGGCTGAATAGAGTTTAGTAAGGATGACTTGGTACAAGGATGAAAGGACGTAGGTAGGATAAGTAGGAGAGCTTGTAGGAAAAGTTTGAAGATGATAACAACCATATCTCATTACTTTCCTTGCTTCCAACCTCCATTAGGGTGAGTCTTCATTACAGCACATCTGTCTATTGCCAAATCAGCATTTAAAGGACTTAGGAAATCATAAGTAAGTTGAGTGTATGCTGAGTTGTTGAATCTATCTACATTAAGATCATTGATCATTTTCCAGGTCTGAGAACCTGAGAGTAGCTGAGTTTTCATGAATCCCCATCAAATCAATAATATTCCCATTGAACAATTTAGGCTGAAGATTATTGTTCTAATATTTTTAAATTATTTGGCATCACCTGGACTCTTTCTAATCCTGTTTTATGGCATTAAAAAGGCTGTTACAAGGATTCAAAAGCAGTCCAGTGGTTTTCAAATTGGCCCATACCAAAATCAAAAGCTGCTAAGGTAGCTTTTTGCAAGCATCCAGGCAGAAGCAGGCTGGGGTTCAGAGGAATCTCATGAGACCTCTGAGGCCTTAGTTGTCATTTTAAATCACAAGCCTTTGGTTTTTAATAATAATACCCCTAATATTGATCTCATAAAATTGACATGCATGGCTTTGTCAACCAATTAACAAGCATTAATTAAATGTCTACTATTTTTCAGGCTAGGTTCTGGGAATACAAAGAAAGGCAAAAATAGTTTCTGCTTTCCAGGAACTCACAGTTTAAAAACAACTAAAGATGGGAAACTTTAAAATGCTACAGCTATCAATCTGAATATGTTTTGGAATATTATCAGTATTTTAATCAAATATACTATGTGCAATGCTTTTTGTTTTAAAACAAAAGATTATGGCAATAAGTTATCTCTATTGCTATTAGGTGAATCGAACGGGTTAAGGGGGAAGAGCTTTAGAACAACAAAGCTTTTTGAATCTCTCTAATAAAATTAATGCATAATGACATATTCTGCCAAGGTGTCTTTCCAAAATAAAGATTGTAAAAATATATATGAAATAGGGATAGAACTGGATATACCAAACTCTCATATAAGAAAACTCTCTACCCAATGCATCATTATCTTCTCTACAATTTATTATTTTAGAGAGTTATCTGGAGCAAGATATATAAAGGGAGCTGAATATAAGATGAGGGGAAGGGGGATATCCCAAACACCAGATAGAGTTCCAGGCTTGGAGTCAAGAAAACGCATCTTTCTATGTTCAAATATGGCTTCAGACTCTTACTAACTGTGCAGCTCTGGGCAAATCACTTAACTCTGTTTGCCTCAGTTTCCTCATCTGCAAAATGGGTTGTAGAAAAAATATGGGAAACCACTCTAGTATCTTTGCCAAGAAAACGCTGACTGGGGTCACAAAGTACCAGATACAATTGAAAAATAATTGAACAACAAAATCTTAACTAGCAGACCCACCCATTTTCTCCTACAAGTTTCATGCCTGCTCCACTAGCTACAGATGAATAAGTCAAGGTCTCAAATCCAAAAGAGAGAATCTATCATGAGATGGCTCAGAGCAATGCAAATGGCAATGGACTAAGAACAAGGAGATTGTTATATAGGTCATTAACACTATGTGTGATCTTCCATAATCACTTCCCTTTTCTACATGTCAGCTATCTCTTCAAAATGAGGGGGTTGATGCTAAGCTCTCTAAAGACCCTACTAATTTGAATATTCTCTAAATCTAGGAATACCAAATCAGGGCAGGGAGGGAAGAATCCATCCCACATTCCCTAGGATGATCTATTTACTGTCACTTTTTCACAAAAATGTTTTGGACCCGTGAAAGCATATCAAGACAACAAGCTCTTTTTTTTTTTTTTACAAAGTCCTTCCATCAAGCTTTCTTCAAGCATGAAGACTAACATTGGTCTTCAAAGACTGTGACAACAGAAGGCAAAGTGTAACGAGGTCTACAAGGTGGAAAGAATGAAAAAAGCTTATTTTAATCTATTCTTTTTGAGATTATTTCTTGATCTTTAAGAGTTTTAGGGAACTTTTGATCTTTTAATAGTCAATAAACATTTCTTAAGCACTACCACATACTTGTATCCTGTTTTCAAGGATTGTTTCCCTTTCTACTGTAAGGGAAAAAAATAACAATATATACAAGGAAGGTAAAAAGCTAAGGACAGGAGATAGTGTAAGTCGGTTCTGAGGGCATGATGAAGAAATCTAAGGAGTGAAGGTTGGTGAGATATGAAGAGATGACCAATAGTGTCTTGTACCATTCGTTACAATTTATATTACACTTTCCTTAGAACAACCTGGTGGGGTAGACAAGTGAAATGTTTTTACATATGGGAAATTTTACATATGGGAAAGCTGAGGCTCAGAGAAGTTAAAGGGGTTTTTTAAATATAGTACCAAAGCTATTAAACATCACAATTGGGACAATGTGAGGTTTTCTAACTTTAAGATCAATGATCTGATCACTAAAAGTTTTAAGCTGGAGTCACTCAACAATATACACACCTGACTAGTTTAAGCTCATATGCATAAAGCACACCTATTAATAGGTTCTATTGAGTGTGTTTGGTAATTCCAGACTGAAGCTGTTACTAAGCAGAATGACTGGAGCTTTCTCTTAGTGTGTGCACATCTAGGGAGGGAGGCTATGATGTACTTAAGTGCTCTCCAAGGTGCTTCTCCAGGCATCTGTCACCTTGCCTTGTGGTTGTCTATGACCTGCATAGATTCTGAGCCACCTTCTCTTAGACTACTATTGCCCAGACAACTCTCCTAGGGCCCACTATTCTCCATCTACTGACAATTTGGAGGCAGGTATGCAAGGGGCTGTCCACTCTTGGAACAGCTGTATCTGAACAGACTGAATTCTTCTCAAGCAGTAGGATTCTTAGTTACAACTGTGTCCCATATCAACTTGTACATTAAGTAGTATCAAATGCTACTATTATGGACACTAGGTCCCAGAAGCAATAGCTCACCTTTTTGTTTTCTAAGAAGGGAAGGAAGGGCTGGACCCAGGCTATTTCTTTGTGGATAGATAGTGGGAACTGAGAAGCAAGCTTCCACTGAGTCCAATTAGGAAGGGAAAGTAGAAGTAATGAGAATACATGAAGAGTCTCATAATCACACATTAAAGTTTTCTAACACTTGACTTAAAAGAAAGATCTGGGGTTTTTCTCTGTCACAAATTCAGGCTCTCAAAATTGGAAGGGGCCTCAGAGGCCACCTATTCCAATGTACACCTGAACCAAGAATCCTTTTTACAAAATAACTGGCAAACTGTCAGTTTGCCTGGAGATCTCTAAGAGAAAAGAACCCAATATTTTCCAAGGTAATTTGTTCTACTTGGGGGTAGCTTCTTTATGTTCATCATGCCCAGGGAAGAATTAAGTGGATTATTCAGGGGACTGGAGCAAGATAACAATAATCTGAACATCCTCTCTCCTGCTATGCTTTTTTCCCCTTCTAGCTTGCCCTTCCCACTTTCTGATTCTAATGAGAAGAATAATGGCTAGGATTCAGGCAGTAGGAGTGATAAAAAGTAGCTACCAGGAGCCAGAATAATAGGCCAGCTTCTTAATTGGCTCCTGAATAATCAGAAGTCAGCTATAGATGTGTTTCTGATTATGATCGGGCAGGTTCTGTCCTTTAAGAGTTCTATTCTGTACAGTCTTCAAAGATCCTATCATTTGTCTGCAGCTGATTGAAGTATTAGTAATGGATACCCTTTGATAAACCTATAGATTAAATGGCTGAATTTTGTATTACAGGAAATATCAGCAAAAACTGTACTAGTAAGGGATGGTCAGAGATCTTTCCAAATTTCTTAAGTGCCTGTGGCTATGGTGACTCTGAAGATGATAATAAGGTAAGATATGTCCACTGCCTGTTCCTTGCTTTATTTTGTGCTATTGCTTTATGTATTTTGAAAGGCCTGGGAAGCATTAGATTTTTTCTTTCATCTTCTGACCTTGTTTAGAGTATCCTGACTTTTATTCAGGAACTAATAAGGTACATTCATATTAGCACAATGATTAAATAAGAATTTAAGTTTAGCTGCTCTCTATCTTTATTCAATTTTATAACTGTTTGTTGACACCAGGCATGATGATGCACTCCTAAAATTCCTGCTGTTGGGGAGCCGGGGTCTGAAGCTGGTGAATTGCTTGAGTTTGAAAGTTTTAAACTACAATAAGGCTTAGGGCTTAAGTCAATCACTAACAGGGTAAGCCCTTGAGAACAAAGGGTTACTAAGCTCCCTGAACCAGAACAGGTTCTTCTATGTTGATCACTGTTGGGATCGTATATATAAAAGTCACTTAATTTCTAGCCTGAGAAAAATAAAAAGACCTAATATTTTGAAAAAAAAAGTTGACTCATTTTGAGGATATATAGTTACTGAAGGTATAGGATTATATATAAAATGAAAAACTGTGGATCAGCCTATGACCTAGAAACAAAATTAGATTAAATTAGATTAAAAACAGATTAAAGAAAATATAGTTGACTCTGAAGTATCCTTTGGAATTCTGATAAACTTTCCAACTGAAAAACTGTGAGTCAGCCCGTGATCTAGAGGGGAAAAAAAGGAAAGCTGTCAAATGGATATATTCGCCATCTCAGATTGTAATAAATAAAGTTCATTGTTCACACTACTAGTATTTCTACCTCTCATTTGAAACTATACTTCAGTTTAGAATTTTAACTAACTGTCACATTATTTCTTTCGTTGGTCCCAGTTGTTCATGAGCATAAAAAGTAGTCAAGAATAGAATGTTCTTTTGCAAAACTATGAGGTACTGTGAGTCAGGCAATATATTGCTGCTGCCAGCAATGACTATCTAAAACCGGTGACTCAATAGGTGACTTCTGTCCTTGTCAGGACTACCTTTCTTTGCCCGCAGAGTTTTCACAGAAGTTATAAAGGTATTATATTCTGCATGAAACTTCTCCAAACGTAGCTGAGGATTTTTTCCATAAGAGTTGTTATGTCAAAACTCCAAGTCTGGCTAAACAAAACAAAACAAAACAAAAAACTCTACTCAGGAATTCTGTCATTGTAAATTTTCCCAGCAGTTGCCCTTGGGCACCTTGCTCTTACTATATTCTCTCACTTTAGACTTTGCAGAATTTTCAGGTGATCTGGTTGATTCCCAGGAAAGTGAATCCTTGTGTGCCTTCACAGTAGGTACATCTAAACTGCTATATTCATATTCCACTTTCTTCATAGCAAGATTGTGAAAGGCCAAGATTTTATAAATCATTTTTGAGACAGCAGTTATACCTTTAATACAAGATGTGAAAATGTGACATAATACAATCATACTAGGACAGAGTACATTAAGACCAGTTCAAAGATATCAAAGATTCTTGGACTTAACTACCTTAAGCCAGGTATTTTTAAATCTCCTAAATATGGAAAAAGAAAATCTGCTTGATTCTAGTGATGTTTTCCTACGTGTTTTAATTTTCCTTTTGTCTGCTCCTACGAGTTCATCCCCTTTCCAGTCTAATCTCATCACTAACTCTACTCCTTTCTAACTTTTCCCTTTTCTTTAGAATATGAAAGTGTTTTGGATTTTGGATATCAGTGCTTTTTGCCTACTCTAAAGTGGAAATACAAGAAATTTTAGCCATTCTTGCACTTCTCGTGCAATTTAAGATTAACTTGACTTTGTTACAAATTATTAAACCCTAGGGAAAGAAACATTAGATTAAGGAAAATATAGTTGACTCTGAACTATCCTTTAGAATACAGACAGACCTTCTGACCCACTGTCAGGAATGCATGTGGACTAAGCTCTTCTTGTGTTGATGATAAATTTAAGTTGCAGCTGATCCACTTCTCACCCAATTTCCCTTGGGTCTTTTCCATATAAGGATGTTATGTAGTCATGGAATCTATATAAATAACTGTTCCATACTAGACTAACCTAATCCTTGTTAACTTTATTCTCTATTCAACTAAGCCAACCAGTCACAAATAACAAGCAAATGGTACTTTAGCCAATTGAGTTCTATTTCTATGCACATACTTCATTATCAGGGTATTAACCAAGAGTATTTTAGAGTATTTACTGAATACTTTCTATGTGCCAAGCCCTATAGATTACAATAACCTATTATGTCTGGAAGAGACAGACAATTCTTTCATTGCTTGGCAAAGAATATGATTCGGTTCAACATTAACAGGCTTTTATGTTCTTCATAGTCAAATACTCATGAGGAAAAAGTAGGTGGGGTTTTTCCCCAGTCCTTTAATAGAAGACTCACAGTGGTGGTGGCTTTTTGCATTAGATTCTCAGGTAGAATGGAGTCAACACATTTTTGTAAGTAATATCTAAATTGTCTGGTAGCAATGAATATAAATCCTATTATTACTGAAGTAATGCCATTTTTTTGTACAAAAAACAATCTCCTACAAGAAAATTTGTGTTAAAAAGGTGGCTGTGTTTTTGATGTAATGGGACTGAGTTAAATGAGGGAGAAATTCATATTTAAACATTCTGGTAGCACTAACTTCCCCTTTTTTGTGTGCAAAAATCACCGTTAGTGTTTCTCAGCCAATACATTTGATTTTAATTTTCTTCCTAGTAACTCAATTCCATTCCAACCCCACTTTAGTAAGAAAAATCAGAGTTTTAATTCTGCCTCAATCATTTTACTATGCTATTTTCAGATTAGTTACCTTGTGTGACTTTGAACAAATGAGCCATTTAACTTCTCTTGACCTTCTTATCTATAAAATTGGGATTACTACTAGTACTCACCTCCCAGGATGACTGTGAGAAAGGGCTGAGGAATAGTCAACATGGTTTTTGCTGCCTGACAACTTCAGAAGAAATGCAGAAGTGGACACAGCATATGTCCACCTGACTAAGGCCTTTGATGCTATCAGTTATGAGGACTTGTGGAAGATAATGGCAAAATCTGGTCATCCAGAGAAGTTCATTATTATTGTAGGGAAGTTTCATGATTACATACTTATACAGGTTCTGGATAAAGGATTGTGTTCTAATATTTTCCCAGTCACTAATGGAGTAAAGCAGTGCTATATGTTTGTTTCCCTGTTTTTCAGCATGATTTTTTTCAATGAGAATGAAAATGTCATCATGGTCAACCATCACACTGATGGCAAACTAATCTGATAAGAGCATGTATAAGCCAAGTTTAAGATGGAGGAAGAGTTGATGTGAGATGTTTTTGCATAGATCAATGTATCCTCTAAGGCTGAGATTCTCTGCTGCTTGTGCTAATTTTGGTCCGACAACTAACTCTAAAAAGGCAAAGGTCCTCCACCAGAGAGCACTTCACTATCCATACATGGAACTATTGGTGACAGAAATGGGAGAAATTTTGAATGCTTTGGATTAGTTCTTTTACCCTGACATTATACTTTCCAGGGATGTCCACACAAGTGTTGATATTGATGCATGCATTGCCAGAACTAGCTCAGTGTTTGGAAGCCTTTGAAAGAAAGTGTGGGAGAGAAGAGATATTAGTCTGCCTTCCAAACTGAAGGTCTACAGAGGCATTGTGCTGACCTCATTGTATAACTTAGACAATAGAACTTGGACAATATACCAGTGTCATCCAGGAAAATGAATCACTTTCATTTGAATTGTTTTAGAAGATTCTAATATTTACTTGGCAGGATAAAGTACTGAACATCAAGGCCTTTTCCTGAGTTGAACTGCCAAGCACTCAAACTCTACTACAGAGAGCAAAACTCTGATAGACTGGTCTCTCTGAAGAATGTTAGTATCAATTGGGAAACATGGGAGACACTGGCACAGACTTGCCCAGCATAGCAAACCCTCATCAAAAAAGGTCCTGTGCTGTATGAGCAGAACAGAATTGAAGTAGCACAAAGGAAACACAGGCTGCACAAATTCAGAGACCTCTCCATTCCAAATGTCATAATGAACTACTTGTACCCAATGTGTGATAGAGCCTCCTGAGATTATACTGAACTAACTGGTCAGTTGAGCACACTGAGATGTTCCAAATTTTTGGTGTTATTTGTTCTCTTTGAGTACAAAAAATAAACAACAACAGTATGGGAACCAACTGAAATAATTTATGTAAATTGCTTTTCAAACTTTGAAGCACTATATAAATATACTAGTTATTATTAATTATATTATTAAGTAGATATAATCATTAATAAATTCCTATGTCCAATAGGAATCACTCCTATTTTGATATCATGTCACATCTTATAATAATTAGTAATAACTTTAAATTTGAGATTTGGAAGGAAGCTTATAAATGCTACTATATAAACTATTTCACTGTGGTATAGGGGAAATAACACTGGATTTGGGAATCAGGAGAGCTGAGATCTAATTCTAGCCTTGCTACTGTCTGTTCCTGTGTCAACGTAAACAAGCCATCTAACCTCTTTAAGCTTTAGTTTCTCTATCTCTCTCCCACTAATACTGGATAATGATGGCAACAGTCTCATTGATTCCTTGTGCTGCCACAAGAAGTGTTATCCAAGCCACTGTGCCAGTTGTTAAAATTCTGCATGGCTCTCTAATGATTGGGGTGAGGGGAGAGAAAAGAAACAGGGGGTCCCAAGGGATAAAATCATAAGAAGTCTAAGGGCTCTGGTAAGATCCTCTTTTAAGGCTTTGGGAGAAGTCATTCAGAGGGCTTCCTTTGCAGCTTCTCTGTATTCTTTTCCAGGGATTTCTCCTGTATAAGCTCCAACTCCAGAATAATACACTATTGCTACTTAATTGAAGGGATCATTTATGCTTTCAGCATTGGCAAGCCATGACCTGACTGTTATGGTTTTTTCCCAGAGTTTCTTCTGTAAATATTTCCATATTTCAAAGATTTGTGGCTTGGTCATTGTGAGCACACTCCTAATTAATGGCAGTATAGATGGCCTCAGAATTACTGAGAATGATAAACACATCAATTTGTGATCAACCAGATGCCTAAGCCCTCCAAATTTAGCCAAGGTTTTTCTTGATTGACAGGTGCACTGTCCAGTACCAGACAAGATTCAAAGTCTCTTTCACCTTTAAAGGATTTGAGGAACCTTGTGCTTCATTGGTATAGTCTTGGGAATTCTCTACAAAGTGCTTATTTAATCTATCCATATATTCAACTCAGAGTCATCTCTGTGCTATATGCCATCAAAGAAAACTTTGATGAAGGTCTCAGGAAATATTTGTTAATAAATAGGAATTTCAAAGAATGGCTTAGAAATCTTTTCATTCTGGGTACATAGAAATATTTTCCTTATTCTATACATTGAATAACCAGTCTTTCAATACTTAACTGAGAGTTCCATATCTGAATTGGAGAATACAGAATAGATTGGGGAGGACATTTTACTAAGAATGAATCAGCAGAACTAAAAATGTATTAGTCAGTACAAACCAAATGTTACCTATAAATACTTATAGAGATCATAAACTTAAAGATAGAAGGGACCAGAGGCCATCTAGTCTAATACCCTCATTTTTTTGAGCAAGATGATATGTGTTTTTATTATTATAGCTTTTTATATACATAATATATGCATGGGTACTTTTTCAACATTGACCCTTGCAAAAACTTCTGTTCCAACTTTTCCCCTCTTTTCCCCCACCTCTTCCCCTAGATGGCAGGTGGTCCCATACATGTTAAATATGGTAAGGTATATGTTAAATACAATATATGTATACATATTTATACAGTTATCTTGCTACACAAGAAAAATTGGATTTAGAAAGAAGGTAAAAATAACCTGGGAAGAAAAACAAAAATACAAGCAAACAATAACAGAAAATGCTATGTTGTAGTCCACACTCATTTCCCAGTGATCTTTTGCTGGGTACAATACCCTCATTTTATAAATGATGAAATGAAGCACTGAAAGGTAATGTGACTTCTCCAATGACACACAAGGAATAAGTGATAGAGCTCAATTTTGAACATAGGTCTTCTGACTCCAAAGCCAGCACTCTTTAAATATAAAAAAGTAAGTGGCTTGCTCCCCATTCTACCTACCATTTATTCAATCATTGGTATTTTTGGTGAATGTACTTGGAAAATTCTTCTGCTTCCATTTGTGGGAAAATACATCACTTTCTCTACTTGAACATTATAGGAGAGATCTCCTCCCTCTGTCTTTTTTTCTCTTCTGGAGAACCAATTTTTTTCTTAATTAGATAAATCAAGGAATCTGCAAATACTATAAATGTATATTCCCTACTGATGGATTAAGAAGTCAAAACATCTTAGTATGAGAAAGGGGGAGAAAATGATGGCACAAAACCCAAGCTGGATAGTTTTATGTAAATATCTTTCCTTGTCTATTTTGAGCTGGGAAAATAATTAATGCATGAAGTGCTTGATTACATTGAAGAATCACTTGAAAGAAGGAGTAAACAATCAAAATATAGCACACCAGAGCTGCACATCCGCTATTATACTAGATTGAAGATCTCTAGCTTCCAAAAAGGAAATTGTACTCAAGTTTCTGGGGAGAATTGGGCCCATGCTGTTGGAAATTAAGTTTGGATTTAAAGAGGAGGGATAAAATAAAAGTGAAGTTTTTTGTAGAATATTAAACAATTTGTATCTGAGAACCTCAGCTGTAGGTCCACAATATAGACTTAGTTGATTCTAGAGGGATTTTCTCACAGATTCCAAAATTTTATCCCAGCACTTAACATAGTGTCAGGCATATTAAAAAATGCTTAATAAATTTTTAATGATTAATTGATTGATTTTCTGAATAATTGATTGATCAGTTCTTTAGTTGATGTCCCCATGCAAGGTATCTACTAGAAATCTTTATATATATTTTATTTTTACTTATATTTATATTTATCCTCATATAGAATCTCCCTTTGAAAACATCAGCATTTGGATTATGTCTAGCTCTCTGTAAAAGAGATAAAAGAGACCTGTCATGCAAGCACTCAGGTTATACAAGACAAACACAGCACTCCTGCAAGTTTCCACATAATTGAAGTTGACAGGCTAAAACACTGGACCAAATTGAGTGGGGTGAAATTTAATAACAATAAATGTGAAGCTATATATTTGAGATCCAAAAATCAATTTGCAACTACAGGATGGGGGTATGAGTAAACAAAAGTTCCTATGATGAAGATCTGAAGATATAAGTAGACTACAAGCTCAATATCAGTCAACCTTGTATTATATTAGCAAAGAAAGTTAATGCTTTCCCAGGTTGCATTAAAGAAAATAGTGTTCAAAGCAAGGTATATAAAAGTTTCACCATGCTCTGCTCTTGGCAAGTCACATGTGGAATATTATATTCAGTTCTAGCACCAAATTTTGGGGTTTTTTGTTTTTTATAACATTTTATTTTTTTCTGAATATATGCAAAGATAGTTTTCGGTATTTACCTTAGCAAAGCCTTGCATTCCAATTTTTCCCCCTCTCTTTTCCTTCTTCCCTCCCCAAGATAGCAAGCAATCCAACATAGGTTACATGAAATTTTTCTAAGCATATTTCCATATTCATCATGCTGAGCAAAAAAAAAACAGATCAAAAGAAAATAAAATGAGGAAGAAAAAACAAATAACAACAACAAAAAGTTGAAAATACTATGCTTTGACCCACATTCAGTCTTCATAGTTCTCTTTCTGGCACTTCCTATCACAAGTCTATTGAAATTGCCTTGAATTGCCTTATTGTTAAAAAGAGCCAAGTCCATCCCCATTGATCATCACATAATCTTCTTGTTACTACATACAATTTTCTCTTGGTTTGCTCACTTTGCTTAATATCAGTTCATAAAAGTATTTCCAGGCTTTTCTGAAATCATCCTATTGATATTTCTTATAGAACAATAATATTCCATTACATTCATGTACCATAACTTATTCAGCCATTCCCCAAATGATGGGCATCCACTAATTTCTAATTCCTTGCCACTACAAAAATGTCTGCTACATTTATGCACATGTAGCATCATATTTTTTGTGAAGACATAGATAATCTGAGGTATATCCAGTAGAGAAGGATCTAGATATGCAAAGAACTGAAGAACATATGGTATGAAAATTAATTGAAAAACTGGAAATGTTTAAATTGAAGATGAGAAGATTTAGAGAGAACATGCTGTTCTATTCACATATGTGAAGGGTTGTAAAGTAAAGGAGAATCATTCTGCTTTACCTTAGAGGGAAGGATTAGAAATAACAGGTAAAATTTAGATAGAAACAGTTTCAGATTTGAGGTAAAAAAAATTCATTTTAATTAGAGTTATCCAAATGTAAAATAAAGTGCTTTGAGAGCTGGTTGCATATGCCATCACTACAGACCATCAAGCAAAGACTGGTTGATCTCTTGATCGAGGTGATGTGTAGAGGATTATTGTTGAGAAATTGATTGGACTAGCTAGATGGTCTCTGAGGTCATTTTCAGCTGATTCTGTTATTCTTGATGAAGACAAGATAGCCTTTAGTTCCTCTCACAAAAGTATGCAAGAACTTTCTATATTCCAAAACATAACTATTAAAATTCTTTTTTGAGACTTTTCATTCTTACAGCACCTCCAACATAGAGTCCTATCTAACTCTCCAGATGTAGAGAACCTATATGCTTGAGGGTTCTCTTGGAAGGGGATTACTGGGGAATGAACACCTTTCTCATTTTACCTGTAAAATCTGAACAATTCAAGGGTACTTATAAAAGGCATGATTCATGTTTGTTTATATTCATATCAATGCCTTGTTTCTTAATATCATACCTTGTTACAGATACCCTTCCCCTTTCTTTAAGCGATTAGGTTCAAGAATTCTTTATATGTCACCAATGCCCCTATTTACGTCCATTTGTTGAGCTAAATGCCATTAAATCTCTGCATGTACCATTTCTAGACTGAAATTAAGAAAGATTCAACTATTGCTGATTCATAGCTGCCATCTCTGCAGCCATGAGGTTTCCTGGAGAGTTGTGTGGGAACCTGGAGTTAACTGTTCCCCGGGGATCCAAATTCACTTCCTATGTATAGTTCTTCTCTCAGATTGATATATTTTTTCTCTTCATCTCTCCATGTCCCAAGTATAGACCAAGTCAAAAGCACTCAGGTCTACAATAGCTGTGACTCACTCAACCAGCTCCAGTAAGCAAATACGCATATAGGACTAGGGTACTTATTAACTACTTCCATGGAAAACAATCAGATCCACAAAAAAATTACCAATGGTGATAGCTACACCTTTCATAGATAGATGAAAGCCAGAACATTTTTAATCTTGACAAAAGTTTTTCTCAAATAGTTTTCCTCATTATGGTTCATCTCCAGTATCTCATTTTCCCCCAACCTCTTGCATTTTTCAATCAAATTTACAACTTACCCGAAGTGTTATTTTGCATTGTGGGGTATGTATAGCAATTTTGTTGGCGTCAAACCAATTTGATTCAAAAAACAAACTTGATCCACGTTATAGGTCATGGCCTTTACCGTATAAGTAAAAGAATCAATTAAAATGGAGTTTGATGATGTTCTGAAAGGAGTGAAGCAATAAACTTGACATAATGTTTTTCATAGTGCTTCTATCCTTGGTACCATAGAATAAACATTAAATTTAGAGTCAAAAGATTTGGATTCCAATACTGGCTTCACAATTCTAATATCTGAGTGACTTTGGACAAACATTTTCCTCTCTAGTTCTGTGCTTAATTGTATGTAAAATGAGGGGATGATTTCCAAGCTTCTTTACTCTTTTAAATCATGGGATCCTTTAGTAAAGTAAGCCAGGAGTATCCATAACAAAGCTAGAGGAGTAAACATGGAAACATCAAAAGGGTTCTGCACAGAGATCTAACTAAGAAACACTTGATGGATTTCTCCAGAGTCTAGAGATTTGTAAAGCAAACTTCGGTTGTTAAGATCTGTCAAGGAAACATAAAATGAATGTGTAAATAGCTCCCTTCAGTAGGCTGCTTGACTATTTTATTTTGGGAACAGAAATATAATGGAGTCAATTTATTCAGGAATAATAACCTTGTAAAGGAAAAAAAATTGAAATCTCTAAGAACTCTGATCAAAGCAACAAACCAGGATTTCAGAGGAAATCTGAGAAAGCCTGGTACTCACTTCCTGACAGAAAGATGATGGATACAAAGTGCAAAGAGACAATATTTTTTTAAAAACCTCTATGTAGATTTTTTGCTTAATTGTGCCATTTTGTTATAAAGGCTTTCCCCTCCTTTCTCTCTCTAAGATAATTTGGAGTGGGACTCAAAGTCAAGAGGTTAAAAATTAAAATGCCACTTCCCTTCCAAATAAAGAGGAACAAATACATTTTTAAAAGGACAGAAGGATGTTCAGAAGGAAGCAGGGGCAGTTTTGGCAGGCCTATTTAGGACATGTAGAATTTGTTGTGGCATATAAAATGGCATGTAGAATTTGTTGTATGTTTTTAAAATAGCATGAAATGGAGGTTCACAGCTTTTAGAGTCCTGTTTTGGTCTGCAAAGTGTGAAAATACTCTTTCTGGGGCATTGTAGGTGGTGCAGTGGATAGAGCATTGAGCTTAGAAACAGAAAGATCTGAATTTAAAACTTGCTTCAGACATAACTGGCTATGGGATTCTGGAAAAGTCACTTAACTTTTTTTATCCTAGTTTCTTCAACTATAAAATTGTTGTGAAGATCAAATGAGGTAAATTTGTAAAAAGCATTTAGTGTCATGTCTGACATGTACTAGGTGCTATATAAATGCTTATTTCCTTTCTTTCCCTTCTCCTTTTTTGGCATTTGCATTAAGAATTTTAAAAGTAAAATTTCAAAAAGTATGTGAGGTATTAAAATCCAGTAATAGAAGAAAATCTTGAGATCATTTAGTTTAATCCCTTTATTTTACAGAAGGGCAAATAGACACTGAGACATTAAATAATGTACCCCACCTTTGTAAAAAAAAAAAAAAAAAGTAGAGCCAGCTCACTTCTTGTACTGTAACCCAAAGCACTTTTCCCCAAAGTGCATATCTACACTATACTCATAAATGCCAAGAGCCTTCTAAAGGTAGTGGGATGTAATGATGTAATATAGTAGCTTGTGAATCAGATACTGGTGCTATAAATTCTGTGCTTCTACTGTAAAGCTCTGCTTAGAGTTTATAGACCCCAAAAGGTAGATGGATAGATTACAGAGGATCTATCAACTTGGGTGGGAAAAAAAATATTGAAGTTTACATTTCTTCCTTCTATTTCTCTATCTTTCCTTTAGTCTATTAGTCTTATCTGATGTTATATAATCTGCTAATATATATGATAATATATAATCTGCTATTGGGCTCTTGTTTTGTTCCTTTGTGACTATTTAGCTAACCACTTTCCTTACATTTTAACTGGTTTAGTATTTCCTTCAACTAAGATTTTTT
This sequence comes from Antechinus flavipes, assembly GCF_016432865.1. Lineage (NCBI taxonomy): Eukaryota > Metazoa > Chordata > Mammalia > Dasyuromorphia > Dasyuridae > Antechinus > Antechinus flavipes. Next base: position 80,543,354 of record NC_067402.1, read on the forward strand.
AAAAAATTTATTCTGAACTAGGAGAATAGTAACAATACTGTAACAATGATCAGCTGTGAAAGATAAGCTATTCTGATCAAAACAATCCACTATTCCAAAGGATTCATGATGAAAAATGTTATCCACCTTCAAAGAGAGAACTGCTGAACTCTGAGTACAGAACTGAAGGATATTTTCCCACTCTATTTTTTCTTGCTTCCTTTTTTTTGCAATATGGCCAATATGGAAATTATTTACATGACTTCACATATTGCTTAATTTCTCAAAGGCTGAGGAAGAGGCTGCAGGGAAGGGGAAAATTTGGACTCCAAATTTTAAAAATATATATTTAAAGAAATAAAAAGACTTTACTTAAAAAAAATGTTCTAAGAAAGGGGTTCATTGACTTTAAAAGGATATCAGAGAAGTCTAGAATAACTCCTTCTCTAAAGTATAGATAGAATCATTTAAGCCTGACTCCTAGGGTCAGTACTGCCTCCAGAAATGCTAAAGCGTCTTTGCTGACACTGCCTCCAATCAGGAGGAAGAGAAAGCACCCTAGACCCATAGCAGTAACCAGTTATCCCTGGTTACTGAGTTCTATATTTATTAGGTATGCATGGGGGAACAGTTGATGCAAAAGTATAAGTGAAAATTGGAATATTGTGCCTGAAGAACAGCAGGTAGGCTAATTTGGCTACGGTATAAATTATTTGACTAGGAAGTTTTGGAAGAAGGAAAAGGAATAAACATTTATATAGCACTTATTATATGCCAAGCATTATTCCAAGTAAACATTTATATAGCATTTACTGTATGCCAAGCATCTATTAAGTACTTTAGAAACAACATCTCCTTTCATAGTTACAAGGACCCTAAAAGATAGGTTATGTCATTATCCCCATTTTACAGTTGAGGAAACTGAGGTAGACAGAGTTTAAATAATTTGCCAAGACCCATTCAACATGTAAAGGACTCTTGCCATCTGGGGGGAAGGGGTGGAGGGAGGGAGGGGAAAAATCGAAACAGAAATGAATGCAAGGGATAATGCTGTAAAAAATTACCCTGGCATGCGTTCTATCAATAAAAAATTATTTAAAATATGTATATATATTAAATAAATAAATAAATAAATAAATGATTTGCCAAGGGTCACACAGATAATAAGTGTCTGAGGCCAAATTTAAATTCAGGTCTTCCTGCCACCTAGAAGATTAGTAATGTGTAAATGGTTTGGAAAGATAAGTTAAAGCCAGAATGTAGTTTTACATGCCCAAAAGGGTAATTAGTGTATTATCTTAAAAGCAATGGAAAGTCCCTATTTTCTGTGGGTTTTTTTAAGGCAAAAGGAAATGATGTAGTCAAATTCTTTCCCCCAAACTATATTGACTTGTTCCCTGTGTCTGAATCCCTACTTTTTTTCTTTTTTAAAAAACCAGTTCAGTATCATAATTCATCTACAATCCTACTAATTGGCTTCCTATTAGCACCCTCACACTGATCCATTTAACTTGACCACCTCCTTCATTACCTGCTGCATGGACCTCCTTCAATTCCCTGCCTTACCCCAATGAGCATTTAGTTAGTCTTTTTGTTCTAGCTCATTTATCATGGCTTATCTCACTTCTAACAGAGTCTCAGGTATGACAATGGTGAGTTTATACTTGGTTTTGACAGTCATAGTGTTATTCAGCCATATGCCTTCTACACCATTTCTTTCCTAATTTATGTACCTTCCTTTTTTACATAAAGAGCATGTTCGCTACATTGCCCAGAAGCATTGCTTGGCATTTTAGATTTTCTCCATGTATGAAATGGACATATTTCTTCCACATAATTCCTTGTTCCTAAAAATATTTATGCATAACTCCTCACTGCGTAAGAGTCAAAATGACTTTAAAAAGTAATATTTCTCTACTCTGCGCTTCATTTAAATGTATTAAAGCCCCACAGATGAATTTGGAGCCAAAATTGACTTCTCCTTCCTAGCCAATAATATTGGATTTTTAAGTAGTAGAAACTAGATGATTTAGTTGACTGAAGCCTTCAAAATTAATAATTTTGGTTGAGAACTATTTCTTGAAGACTTAAAAGTTTATAGATTTTCAGGGAAATTTCTAGCTCAATTTCTCACTAAACAAATAGACTAATCCATAAAAAAACAGCTTCCATAAGTGAGAATATATTTCTTGATAGTAACTATAACAAATAAGTATTCCAACAGAAAGAGGTTATCAACTAAGACATATCCCAACTCAGGCAGACCTCTAATGAAAGCACCAGAAAAGAATCAAAAGAAAAGCTAGGCAAACTCTACTACTCATTCCCTGTTTGATCTTTGTCAAATCACTTTTCTCTGATACTCAGTTTCTTCATCCGTAAATTGAAGGAGTGTAATAAATTATCTCAAAATCCCCTTCCACTTCTAAATCCCATCATTCCTAGGATCTACTCACTCTCAAATTCTTCATATGCTTCTGATCTATTCAACTTATGTATAATTAATAATCTAGGGTAACTACATGTCCCACTCTCCAGAGTGGTGGTCCTGGAATCAGGAGGTCCTGAATTCAAATCTGACCTCTGACACTTATCAGTTAATTCAGGGGTCCTCAAACTACTGCCACAGTCCAGATGCGGCAGCTGAGGGTGTTTAACCCCCTCACCCAGGGCTTTGAAGTTTCTTTATTTAAAGGCCCACAAAACAAAGTTTTTGTTTTTACTATAGTCCGGCCCTCCAACAGTCTGAAGGACAGTGAACTGGCCTCCTATTTAAAAAGTTTGAGGACCCCTGAATTATTCTATATAAGTCATTTAACCCTGTGTGTCTCAGTTTTCTCATCTGTAAAATGAGCTGGAGAAGGAAATGGCTACCCACTCCACTATCTCTGCAAAGAAAACCCCAAGTGGGGTCACAAAGAATCAGACACAGCAATTTGACCAAAACTTATCTTCCTTTTTTGGTAGAATTTCTATAACTTTCTTTGTACTATCACCCAAAGAATGGAGGCAACATCATATCTTTTGTATTTTGAGTTTTATGCCAAACTTGAAGTTCAATGAAAGTACCACATATTTTCAAAGAATAAGCCTTCACTCAAGAAGGTTCTGCCATGCTGCTAAGAATAGAAAGCTAGTTCCTTAATCCAGTTTAATGATTCATTGTTGCTCTCTTATTCTTTTCTTTTGGCTGGAAGTAAATGAGGGAAAAACAGCTATTATGTCTATTTCAAATAACTAAAAAAACAATAAAGAATTAGTTTTTTATAACAATAATATTAAGGATGGTTACTTAGGCAATTTCTTAATATACTAGCTCCTTGAGAATAGGGATTCATTCTTTGAATTTTTATGCATATTTCCTAACACATAATAGTCACTTAATAAATTTTTGTTAACTGATGGATGGAGGGATTAATTGATTGATTGAAAAATATCCTAACTGTGAAGTCCAAGCTGATTTGCTTCCTTATCCTTGCTTTCTAATTATTATCATAAAAAAACAAAAATGTCCTTTGTCCTAGTAAACTGAAGATATGAATTGAGGTATTTTTGCCTTTTCTTTAGTTTCTTCCTCAAGTACTATGAGAATGAAGCCAAAGTAATGGTTTTCATTTTCATATGAAAGTATGAATATTGTTATTTTTTCAAGTAATTCTTCAATCAGAGAATTCTGTCCCAATATGTCCAGTCTGGATGTCACTGGTCTTAATACTGAATATATGAGGATAGCTCTGTGCAAATTCATTAACCCTCCTAGAGAAATCACTGAAAAGTTCCTTTCCCCGACCTCCTTTGAGACACTGCTAATGGAATCAGAGAATATCAGAGTATGAAACGAGTTTAGAGGCCAGCTAGTACCACTATTACCGGATTCTCCTCTATAACATATGTTTCAAATAGTTATCTAGCCTTTGTTTGAACAACTCAAATGAGCAATACTGAAATTAGGAATTATACAGAGGCAGCTTGATATGATGAACAGAGTGCTAAAATGGAATCCCACAAAGCCCACCTCAGACACTTACTGATCCTAGCTTCCTCCTTTTCATGAAGTGAAAGTGATAATAATACCTGCCCCACATAGGGTTATGGGAAGATCAAATGAGATAATATATAAGTGCTTTGCAAACCTTAAAAAGCTATATAAATGTCAGCGGGTGTCATTGTTATTAATACCATATCAAACTATTCAATATTTACACCCAGGCCTGCCGCCAAGATTTCACTGGCTTCCCAAACAAGTTTCACCTGCAGGAGCTCTGTTCCAGCTCACATCAGGTGGTCAAATAAAAATCTGATGTTTTAAGCACTTAATGACTGGCGTGCGCTTTGCAAGCCAGATGTACTGAGCTGGCTCATCAAGTGATGAGAATAGATGACACTTGGAATGGAAACAGTTTGGCAAAGTGAGGGGAGGAAATCAATCATGGGTGAGACAGGCTGAAGAAATGCCTTGGAGCATGGCACTTTAAATCTAATGCTTCAGATTTAGCATCAGCAGGCAGATTATACTGGCATTTAGTTACCAGAGGTACAGACAGCAGAGTTATCAGTGATGGATGCCCTGAGATTGAGTGAAAGCATATTGACCATGAGGCTCACACATAGACAGCCAAAGGGCCTAGAAGCACAATTATTGATTAATAAGATTAATGGTAATACATGATTATTGGTATAGTGCTTTAAATATTATATAATAATAATGACCAGCATTTATGTAATGTTTTAAGGTCTCAAAGTGCTTCACAAAATATTACATCATGTATCCTCCCAACAGCCCTGAAAGGTATGGGTAACATAATCATTTCCATTTTACCATCTGAGGAAATATCAGAAGAGGTTAAGTGACCTGCCCAGAGTCACACAACTAATGAATGAGGCTCTTGCAAGTATTGGTACTAATTAATATTACTACCAGAATTCATTCATTTATTAATTCAACAGTCATTTATCACATGCAAAGAACTGTGGTAGGCATTGTAGCAGATTCAAGGAAAAATGAGATCACTTTTTTGCTCTTGGAGCTTACTACCTGGGAGGAGAGATATGTGACCCATATACAAATAATTTTAATTCTGAGGGGGGGTAGTATTCTAGGCTTAGGAAATGGTGAAATCAAAGGCACAGAGTCAAGCATGTGTAGGATTGTGCACAGAAAATGCCAAGTAGCCCAGTTTGGTTGAGCCTAGCATATAAAATAAGGAGGTGGGGGAGATAAAGTTAGAAACGCAGGACATTGCCAGATGGTTCTGTGCACATAGTAGATACATAATAATTACTTGTTAAATGAATGAACAAACCAGCTAATTAATGAATAAACTTATTGAAGATCAAAAAATGACTAAGAATAAAAATATTTCTGATACTAAATTATGCTGCTTCAATTGGCCAATACCTTTGTGATGGTTCATTTTATCTCTCCAAGAACAGATTCATGTAGGTGTGGACACCTTTTTTTTTTTTTTTTTTTTTTTTTTGGCTGAGCCAGCTCAGTACATCTGGCTTAAGTGACTTGCCCAGGATCACACAGCTAGGAAGTGTTAAGTGTCTAAGGTCAGATTTGAACTCAGGTCTGCCTGACTTCAAGGCTGGTGCTCTAACCACTGTACCACTAGCTGTGGACTCTTTTAACACAGCTTATGTCAAAAACCTGGAGGGGAATGGGAGAGAGGAAGGTGCTTTTCACTACAATAACTATCTCCTGGATTCATTTTAGGGCCAGATGACTTATAGGTGGATAAAATAGTTTATGCATGGCAGTCCAAGATTGGGGATACTCAAAAGTTTAAACTTTGAAGCATTTTCTAGAGATGACCGATTTTTACTATTCCTTTATATCCAGATATCTGAAATTCATCTAGTTCTCTTCACCTGGATCTTAATAAAGGGAACCAGGTGGAAAATGAAACACAAGGGGATATTCTTGGTCCTAAAGATGTGTTTGTGACAGTCCTGTTTCTGTAAAATTCAAACTCACACTGCCCCTTGGATATAATGACTGATGGTTCCAGAACAGCAAATTGATCAGCTGTCACACTATTTATTCATAGAGAAGACCATTTCCTTACTCTTAACCTATTTTTTTCAGTCCACTTATTTCTAATGAAAAGAAAATACAAAAAAAAATAGATTGGGAGTTGTTAGCTAGAGACCTGGCAGCAACAAGCAAGAAAGAACATGAAAAGTGGTCATTTTGTCCAAACAAGACACAAGAATTTAAATTATTTCAAAGACTGTTGTATTCTATGAGAACATCCTATGTGATGGGCACCTTTATTCATTTGGTTCTTTTTATGAGGGTAAAAAAATAAACTGGAAGAGAATAAGCATTACAGTCTAGATCTGGAGGGGGGAAGTGAAGTGCTGGTATTATTTGTACCTAGAGTATGGGCAATAACTATGGGGAGATCTAGAAGACCTTGAGTAGTGTCCTCACTAGTGTAGGGTTGCTACATCTACAATGTTAGCTGAAGGTCCTTTAGAGACTATTTTGCTATTTTATTGGCAGGAAAATAGAGAAAACAGAACTAAAAACCAGATTCATTAGTACTATTGGCAACCAAATTGGATAAATAATATTTAACATGTAGATCTAGGGATAGATATTGGAATTTAATGCAGATTTCTTCCAAATAATTAGAAGCATCCTGAAGTAGAATAGAGGTTGTGGCAGCCCTGCCACCACAGGTCTTAAGATATATTAATAACTTCTCAGTTATTAAATATCAAGGAGAAATGATATGATTCCTGGTGTTTATAGTCTAGCCCTCACAATTCTGTGGTTACAGAGGAAATAAATGCAAGGAAAAGGAGGGAAGGAATCATATAGAACTTTCACTGCAGGGAGGCAATGCTATAGTGTATTGGGATTTTTTCCCCTGAGGCAATGGGGTTAAGTGACTTGCCCAGGGTCACACAGCTAGGAAGTGTTAAGGGTCTGAGGCTAAATTTGAACTCTGGTCCTCCTGATTTCTGTGCTGATGCTCTATCCATTACATCACCTCACTGCCCCTATTGGGATCTTTTATATGTCTATCCTACCAGAACACTACCCATAGCCAAAAGAAATAAGTCTGTGGGTTTCCCTAGAAACATCTCATGAGGATTGTGAGCATGTTGTTAAGCTGCTCTAAAGTTTAGTCATGCAGATAAAGGTTGGATAGTCATAGAAAGAATATTACACTCAGAAGGTTGGAAAATAAATTTCATCTTCCATTATTCCCAATATGATCATGAACAAATTCCTGAATCTTTTTAAGCCTCATTTTTCTTACCTATAAAACTGAGATAATAATGCTTGTGATAACTACTTCAGAGGTTTTTGTGGAATTCTTTGCAAACCTAAAGACACTCTATAATAATGTCAGGGTTTGTTGTAGTTATTATAATTCTCTTGTTCTCATGTGGCATTTGGAGAGAAATGGTCTGAGGACAACTTGCTACATACTGCTACAATTCTTTTATATTAAATGACCTATGGTCTAGGATGAAGGTGGATAAGAATTATTGCTTTTTTCATTGACTAAGAATATTGGGATGAGAGCTCACCTTCTGTAGACTGACTGAAAACATTTTGAGGATAATTCCAATAGCAGACAAGATAACAGGGATGGCATGCATCTTGTCCTGTTGCCATATGGTTTTGTTTCCTTCTTCTGTCACTGTAATTTTTAAATCTTTTCACTTCATGTAGTTTCCAGATTATAAGTATTCTGGGTGATGACATCTGGGATAGGATCAGGATATCCCTTTTCCCCAAAATAGGAGTCAGTTTTCTCTAAAAGGGGCTATCCCTGGTCCTAGAATGGCCCTTTGCCTTTTTGGACAGTTTTCTGATTAAGCCTTAGGGCTTAAAAATCTTATTCAGATTAAAAGTTAATTAAGAGATTAAAAGTTAAAAGCCTGAGTGACTACACCCTACTCTAATGGTTTAATACATTTTCATACGAAGATAAAGGGATCAATTCCATAGAAGCTTAATGCCACAGTATTTTGTACGGCATGCCATTGCTGTTGTTGTTTGTCTTGAAAGAGAACCATGACAGCCAGAAGGTGAAATCATGACCCTCAAATGAATTGGATTTAAGTGAGGGTGCACCCTTACTTTCTCCTCCTAAACCACCTGGGTCCAGGAGCAAATTATAGATCAGGACAACTGGAAATGGCCCTGGATGCAGTGGGAGACCTTTTGTAAAGCTTTTGGCCTTTTTAAGCTAGGTCTTACTCAGATCTCAATTAGTTTGAGGCAATACCTATTCAGCAATTAAGGCAAGGTAAGAAATGAGGCAAAAACATGACCTCTTTTACTTAGTTTTAAAAAAAATCAATCTGAGAGGAGAAGCCCTTCAGGGCTTCTAGCCACTATTTATATTCACTCTGAGCCATCCGGAACCCAAACAATGACCAAGATAGGTCTGGGCTTGGGCTAGAACTGTATTAAGACAAAGCAAACTTTTTTTGTTCTTGTTAACCACTGAATGATTTATGAGTATCTCATGGCATTAGGTTCCCACCAAATGACATCTGATTAAAATGTTTTTAAATTTTTATGGATCAATGGTATTTCTGGGCAGTTAATGGCAATAATTCTATCTCTAATAATGCTCTGGTTGAATTTTCAAGGCTATTAGGAATTTGTATTTATAGTACAAGAATTTGTCACTAGTTAGTTAATAAAGGATACTTAGCTTCTGGTGTATAACTCTAGTTACATGATCTTATCTTTCTAGATATCCAGAAGATGCTAAAATGTTTCAGTTCAGTTGATGTTTCTCAGCTTCCATCATTTCATTTCAATAATCTGCATTACTCAAAAAATCTGGGATTATTAAAGATAGACTTACTGTATTTTCCATTGTCATTGGCAATGACATGATCCAGAATCACTATTATAAATTTCTCTTTTTCTGTACACAAATCTGTTTCATTCATTCTGACAACATATTGCTAGTTGAGTTACTTTGGATGTCACCCACAGAATGCTTTTGATTACAGGTTTGCATCATAGTTATTTCATTGGGTCTGTCTAGAAATAAATCACTTTTGCCTACATTTGATATATCCAGTAAGAAATACCTATTGTTAGATTTTATTTTTACTTTGTGAAATGTGATTTATTTCAATGGTATATCTGTAAAATTTTAACCTATTTATAGGTCTGACACCCTTTTGTGTCAAATGTTATTTGCTGAAAAGAGTTTGTCTATGATTTCAATCCTAAAGTTGAAAGTTGTGTATCTAATTGATACTCCCTTCTAGGACCACTCCCTTGCATTAAGAGAATGCAAAGTAGGGACTAGCTGTTCTCTAAGTCTCAGTTTCCTTATGGAAATTGGAACTGAATTGGAATTGGACTGAACTCCTGTGAGTTCTAAAATTCAACGATATTAAGAAATACAATACTTAGAAAAACTGCTATGTTTCTGTTTTTGGGTAGTTTTTATGTTTCAAAAATAAAGAAAAGTCACATTTATAGAATGGTCCATAATCACTATTTTCTCCTAATGTCATATTTATTAGCCATAATTTTTGTTAAATTTTTATATAGGAGCTGCCATGAAATCATAGTATTAGAAGCCAAAGAGACAATAGTCATCCACTATCCAAAGAGTGCAGCTTTATTTATGAGATCCTGACAAGCAGTTGTCAAGTTTCTTTGACATCTTGGAATCCAGGCTTCCTCCTTTGACTATCCATTTTTGGTATTCCATTGATGCCTGAGGCTTAGTTCTACTCTTGCTGAACGTGCAAACATTGATTGGCCACAGTATGCCCAATAAGCCTTTTATGTAGAATTAGGGTCTTAAATAAAGTTCTGGAAGAGTGATAACAAGAGCAAATTCAAACTAGTCAAAAGGATCAGAAACCAACGGTTAGACAAGATAAAATATGTGAAGCCTTCCTAGCCAGGAAATAAGGAACCAGACTAAAGCATTGTCTGCTTGGGTAGTAAATATCCTTGACTTTCATGTAATAACTGATACCACCCTTCTAAGCATAAGCACAATGGACCTAACTTCATGTTTTCCTTTATCCTTGCCGCTCCTGGATGCATCTTTCTTCTGCCTGTTTTTCCTGTTTAGAGAGTCAACCTGAAATAAAGCTTCATAAGTTCAAGTCTAACATGGCTGTGAGACTCAACAGATCTACTATCTTGGATCAAGCACAACAGGAGAAATAATTCCTTCCCTGATTATCTAAATTATTTTAAAGGAGGCAGCCAGGTGGGAAATGACAAGGAGATCCACTTGATTCAGCAGCATTTAGGGAAACAAAGGTCCAAAGAAGGAAAAAATATCATTACTTCCTGATATTTCTCAGTGCTTCATGCACTGTACTTCCTAACTATCTTCTTGATTTGAAAATATCAACGTTATGGAATACACAATAATATTTATATAGGAAAGTTGACAGTTTGCTAAATCTTTTCCTCACCAACTCTGTGAGATAGATAACATGAATTATTATGACTATTTTTCAGATGAAGAATTTAATGCTCAAAAATATTAGATGACATAGTTACACAGTTGTCTTAGAGCCAGAACTCAAACACAGGTTTTTTGACCCCAATTCCTCTTTCTGCTCTCCTTCTTCTTTAAAAGTAACTTTTGTGAGATAATTCCATGAAAATAAAAATTATCATAATTTGGATTTAGATTTTAAATGAAATCAGTTTCCCCTCCATTGCCAAAAAATGGAACACCTAACATAACCATGGGCAAGTCATTTACCTTTACCCAGCCTCAGTGTCCTCCTCTGTAAAATAGGAATAATAAATGCACCTAGGTCACCTAGCTCACCACAGCTACAAGGTTCTCTGAGATCAGTGGGGTCTAGTCCTATCTCTTTAAAGATGAGAAAGGCAAGACTGAAATAACTTACTCAAGTTCCTGCCCTGAATTAGAGGCAGAAATCAAGTCTCTCAACTCCTATCTTTCAACTACATTTGCTGCCACTTCAGCAAGCATCAATGGTGGTAGTGAGGAGAAAATGAGATATTTGTAAAGCACTTTGCAAACCTGACCACACTATGTAAATGCCAGCTATTATAAATAGGATGGTCCTGCACAAACAAGCTATTAGCTAACTCTAATTGCACATTTCACATGCTGTAATAACACCTGATCACTCGAGCTTTCTGGAGAGCTTACCTTTTCTTTAAAATGTCTCTGTAGGATAATTGCACTACAAAGAAATTGTGCAAGTAATCTCCCAATTATCCCAGTAGGCCCAATCCCAGAGTGTTCTTACTTTGAGTAATAATAATGTAAACCTTTCCTTTGGAAATTGGTCTTCATTCAGAATGGGAGCAGACAAGCCATGTGAGGCAGACCACCTGCAGAACTGAATGTAGCGCCTGTTGGCACCTTGCATTTTACTCAGTGAATAGAACCCAGGAGCTGGCAAAAGACAAGGAGGTATAAAAAATTACTCAGAATGTGACTGTTTCCTCCCAAGGAACTCCACTAGCCCCCCACATGGCCATGAATGATACCAAGAGGAGCACCCATTTCTATCCCAACATGAGATGTTGGAACAATTCAGCAGCTGCTTCTCTGGGGTACAGAATGGAGCTTAAAATCTTCTTCCAACAATTTTATGCATTGGTTTTGCCATTGCAAACAAAGCAAAGGATATTGGGGGTTAGAAGAAAGAGAGGAAGAATTATGTAGGTAACTAAAACAAAGGATCTATTTAGGGTCAAATTATTTAGAGAATAGTTTTATACTTCCTTGGTTCTAACAGCTTTCCTATACAGCAAAGTTATAGCAAATTAATATGAAGATCAGTATGTAGAAGACTGAGTACAAGGTGTATTCCTTATGGCATCAAAGAATCAGATTTCGTAAATGGAAAGAAGTTACAGGAAGAAATATATCAGTTTGATCTAAGGATGCTTTCTAACAAGAACTATATGATAGGCCTAGTGAGCTCTTTTTCAGTGAAAGTATATAAGCAAAGGTTGGATGACCAATATTAGGAATTTTGAAGAGGGCCATTCTGAATTGAGTGGCAAGTGGCACCAGATTATTTCTGTAACCTCTAGAGACAAAGAACTATGAGCTGATATGAAGTCAAGAAGATCTGAATTTGATTCCTGCCTCAGAAAGACCTTTAATCTTTCTATCATCATCTCTTTGTAAAATCAGGAAAATAATAACACTTAGCTCATAGAGTTGGGAGGATCAACTATATAACTTACATAAGTTACTTTGTAAACCTTAAAGCACTGTATAAATACTAGCTGTTATTATTCATCTTTTTAGCCTTCTGTGACTTATACATAGTAGATACTTATTATTTGTCAAATACAATGGAATATTAAAATCCAAGGCAGAACAAATCTAGTATAGCTTATGAAGAGAAATATGATTAACAGGAGAACCAAGTTTTATTATTTTGAGTTCCTGATTACTTATTCTAAGAAATCTAAAAATTAAATGGAAGCTTCTGAGACTTTCTGACCTATAGAGGAGTCTACTGGTATTATAAAGCTCATTGGAAAAAAAAGAAAACATCTATGTGATTTATCATAGGGCATCACCTCATTCAAGGAAAACAAAGAAGGATTTTTAAATTTCTGAATAATACTTTGCCCCCCATTCTTCACTCAAGGTTTCTGTTTGCAGACTTCATTAAATGCTTGAATAAGAATTTAGTCATATGTCCCCTAATAAAATCAGAGCGCTAAAAAAAATACCTATAGGATGATTGGAGAAAAAAAATTTCTCCAAATTATTTTTCTTGGTTGACTCAGAAACTAAATAAAGTAATAGCGATTCTATTTGTAGGTATTTGTTAGGGATCATCATTTTCAGACAATAAAATCACATATGCCTTACCTGGTAACCAAGAAAATTGCTTATATAATGACCTCTTCCATTCAGAATAACAGGATACATAATAAAATGTTCTTCTGAGCTCTAGCTCAAGGCCCCTTACTTGCTGGAATCTCCTCCCAAACACCTGAGCCCCATAGTCAGGAAAGAAAATGAGTGAATTCCAGAGTTACAAGGTTCTCTGAGATTATAGGGCCCAGTGCTACCTCTTTATAGATGAGAAAGTCAAAACTGAAATAACTCACTCAATTTCATGCCCTGAACCAGAGGCAGAGCTCAAGTCTCTCAATTCCCATCTTTCTACGCCACAAAGCTGTCACTTCAGCAAACAAGTAGAGACTCATGATCACAAAAGAGAAGCAAATCTGGAAGTTTGATCCTATGGACAGTGGGAGAATCAAGGTCAAATCTTGGGGAGGACATCCAAATCCCCCACTTCAATTATGATATGTTCTCTAAGGAGTCAGTGTAGCCGCCTCTGATGGCAGCTGGGATGGGCCTAACTAATGTATATTTATAGGATGGACCTTCTGGGTCTAGCTTTCTCATTATACCCAAGATACTTTGCCCAGATATGAGTACAAGGCTGCTGTGCATTGAGCAACCCCTGGAGACTTGTCTCTGTAGGTTAGAACTTCCAGAGTCTGGAGACAGCTGATGAAAAGTAGGTGAGGGAAGAGGAGAGAACAGGTGTGATAGAAACCAATATTGCTATGGCTCTACTTGGAATTTTATAAGAAGTGTAAGATTCCCCAGGTGGGACATCAGGTATATTTCCCTCCCTGGCTCTTTAGCTCATTCATTTAACTAATAATTAAAACATAGTTGGAGGGGGATGGATGAGAAGTAGCTGGTATTTTACCCACATCCCAGACATCTGCCTGAAACACAATCTGAATGTATGATTAATGAGAGGAACAACTGCCCTGTGACTGCTTTAATTACCTCATCCCTTTACTCTCTCATCCCTTTAACTCTAATCCTGTGAGCACTTGCTGAAATCCAAAATAAAGCAGAAGCTATGAATTAGCAATAAAGGAATAACAAGTCTATTGTTATTCAGTTGATGAAATTCAGCTCTAAAAGGAAGCAAGATTATTTAACTAGGATGCAGTACTCTACAGAAGAAATAGTTCTGGACCAGAAGTTGAGGTGGAAAAGGAGGAAAGTAGAGAAAAGGGAAACTCGAGTTGTAGTTCCAGTTCTACCACTAATTTGTCTTATGTGACCTAGTCTATGATCCAGTTCATGGAAAGAGTGGACCAGTCACTAGCAGCTAAGAGTTTACTTCTTATGCATCAGTCTTCTCAATTGTACAAAAAAAGTTTTGGAGTACCCAAACTACTTGTTTTCTAAAGTCCCCTCCAACTCTAACCCTCAAAATTTAGGGAGGCATCAGAAGAGGAAGATGGGAAACAGAGCCCTTGAATATACACGTTTTTATATACTGTGGAGCTGAAGAAGAAGAATCTGGGATGACAACTAAGTACCATCTTTAGAAGACTACCAGTTTGTTACTCAATTCAGTGTCCAAGAATCCAAGGGAAAAAAGTTGACCTTTTGTTGGCATCTCAGAGAAAAGCAGCCAAGGAAATATGTCACACAATCTTTCAGTTTGACCTTTAGCTCAGCCCTTGTGTGAACATTTATTTATCATTGGAAGTGACAATGAGGAAGCCAAGCTTTGCCCCTTGATAGACTATTAAATGGAAACTATCTTTTAACTCCCTGCAAGATGCTTGACTTCAAAAGATTCTTGGGGTTTATTTGGAAGTTGCTGGGTTTTCCTTTTTTTTTCTTTGGTTATTTACCTCTCTATATCTACTTTGATTTCAGTATCCCTTCCTTTTCTGTCCCAGCATATAAAACTCTTTTGTTGTTGTTGTTTTCCTCTCCATCAAAAAAAAAAAAGTGATTGCTAATGTGTTCTTATTTCCCCCTCAGTATTTTCTCTCTAGTGCTTATTAATAACACTATAATTTACTTTGAGTAAGTGAACAATTGAGCCTTTTCAGGGTATTTTCTCACACATTCTCTCACTTTGGATTCACTTCAGTTCAGCAGATATTTGCAGAACATCTGCTATTTAGAGAGTGCTGTTGAAGGGGCCAAGGGAAATACAAAATTAAAATATTTCTGTCCTCATGGAGCTTGTGTTCTTGTTATCATTGTTGTGGTGGTGGTTGAGTCATGTCTGACTCTTGATGACCCCATTTGGGATTTTCTTGGCAGAGACACTGAGGTGGTTTGCCATTTCCTTCTCCAGTTCATTTTACAAATGAGGAAATGGAGGGAAGGAGGATAAATAACTTGCTTAGGGTAATATGACTAGTAAGTGTCTTTGAACTCAGGAAAATTAGTCTTTCTGATATTAGGCCTGACATTATATGCACTGTAAAGGTTTAAGACATGTGCAAATAATTGTTTTATATAAGTATAGCAGCAGAGTGAGAAAAGTTCAGATTCACAGTCTATCTCATTTGAATCAGTACCATGGAAAACGTAGGGAGCCATAGCATCTGGGTTTTAAAATTGTCTCTTATGTTTATTCCCTATAGGACTATAGAAAAGTCACCTAAACACTTTAGGTCTTAATTTCCTCATTTGATGAACTTGGCTCTTTTCAACAATGAGGTGTTTCAGGCCAAGATAGTAAGGAGGACAGATTGGAAGAGAGGACACAGTGAAAGGAGAGAGATAATAGAATAAATGTAATTGTGAAAATATGATGGAGGAAAATGAAGTGAAAAAAAATGAAGCAAGTTGCTCTGATAAAGGTCTCATTTCTCAAATATATGGAGAGTTGGGTCAAATTTGCAAAAATGAAAGCCATTTCCAAGTGACAAATGATGAAAAGATTTGACAGTTTTCAGATAAAGTAACCAAAGCCATCTATAGCCATGTGACAAAAAGCTCTAACTCAATATTGATAGGAGAAATGCAGATTGAAACAGTTCTGAAGTACTATCACTTATTAGATTGGCTAATAGAACAGAAAAGGAAAATGACAGATATTGGAGAGGATATGGGGACAATGAGACAATAATGCATTTCTTGGTGAAGTTGTGACTTAATTCAACCATTCTCTAACCATCCACAAAGGGCTATAAAACTATGTATATCCTTTGATCTAGCAATAGCAATACTAAGTCTGTAGTGCAAAGAGATTGATTAAAAAGGAAAAGGAACTATATCACAAGAATATTTGTAGCAGCTCTTTTGTGATGGCAAAAAATTGGAAATTGAAGGCATGATGATCAATTGCAGAATGGCTAAACAAGTCATGGTTATAGGATTATGATGGAATGCTACCATCCTTTACGAGATGATGAGCAGAATACTCCCAGAAAAACTTGGAATCAGCATGGACTGATGGAAAGTGAAATGTACTGTGTACAAAGTAACAGCAATATTATAAAATGATCAGCTGGTTATGATTTAACTATTTTCAGCAGTACAATGATCCAAGACTCTGAAGGACTAATGATGAAAAGTGATATCCATCCCAAGAGAAGGAACTGCTGGTAACTGAATACAGATTAAAGCATACTTTTTTTAAACTTTGTTTTTCATGGAGTTTTTTTTTTCTTTTTGGTCTGTTTTCTTTCACAACATTACTAATGTGGAAATGTTTTGCATGACTACACATACACAGCCTATATCAATTGCTTGCCTTCTCAATGGGAGGAAAGAGAGAGAGAATTGGGAACTCAACAAATTTAAAAATGAATCTTAGAATTGTTTTTACATGTAATTGGGGGAAAATAAAATACTAAGCAATTTCTAGAAAAAGAAACAAAGAGGTATTTCAAATATGGCCCTTAGAGCATTGTACAGTGATTTGCCCTGGAAGCTTCAAGCTTGACCTCTCAGACTTTGAATCTGCCCTGAAGCTTTTCCTCAAAAAAGGTTGATTCCCTCTTGGTCTGGTTTGTCACATACTAAGCTTCTGCTCTACTTGTTCTGTGCTCTAGTAAAACCAAACTACTTTCTGTTCACCCAACCCTGCTGCCAGGGAACCCTAAGCTTTGCCTCTGTGCCTGGAATGGCTTCAAATCAACTACTTCAACTCCACAAGTATGAAGCACAGTGCCAGGTACCAGAGATACAAAGACATAAATTAAAACATTTCTTTCCATTGAGAAACTGAGATAGAGAGAGAGAGAGAAAGAGAGAGAAAAATGGAAGGATGGATGGAAGGATGGATGGATGGATTGATGAATGGATGGATGGATGGATTATAGACATCAGCATAGATATCAATGTACATTATGTAGTGTGCTTATTTTGTGGGTAGGGGAGTAGAAAACACATACACAAACAATCAGAGAAACTAGGAATGGTTTCTTGTAGGAAAGTAGCCTTTGAACAGAGCTGTGAGAGGAGCTATAGACTTCCAACAGAAAATAAGGAACTTTGCAGACATGAAATAAAGATAAAAAGATGGGAGACAGAATATTATATTCAAGGGAAGAGCAAGTATGTGTGGAAAGCATACTGTTTGAGGGGAAGTGATGTTAATCACCCTGGAAATAGAAATTGGAACAAGATTGTAAAGAACTTTAAAAAGAGTTCCTCTCCCTTATACTTTGGCCAGATTAGATGTCTATGCAGATTTTAATGACCAATTCAAATGCTATTCTTTGAGGAAGCAAAGACTGATTTTGTCAGTAATGATCTCATAGTGTGATCAGACATTGGAGTGCTTTGTTTTCTAATATTTTGTAATGTATTAAAAGAGATCAGGATAGTACAGTGAATACAGTTTCAGAGCCAGGAAGGGTCAGGGTTGTTAGTCTGTTTATTAAAATGGCAATATTCAAACTTAGTATATTTTCCTTTGAAGTCTCAATGTCAAATTCCTAATTCCAAGCTTGGCACTCTATTTTCTAGGAAAAATAAGGCAAAGATTTAAATTATCTTGGAAAACATTAAAAAAAATTAAATCTTCCAGATTTTTTTCTCAGAAAAAATATAGACATACCCTTGCCCTTAGAACAGAATGTACCTGTCTTCTCTTTTCCTTCCTGCTGGCTGTTCTACACTAAGGTCTGCCAGATGCTGAAGTCTACCAGATGCTAAAGCTGGAAAATCCATTTCTTCAGCCATGTTCCTAAAGGAAATTGCCAAAGAGGTCTAAGGCTTTTAAGTGAAAGAACTTTCTGAATGAATTAAAAAGTGTCAAAAAAAAAATGAACCATTGCTTCAGGTACCTGGACAAAGCACAGTAACTATCTTCTCAATCTAATGGATTTCCATGGACAAAAATTTAAGGAACAATCCCCGGCTACTTAGCCTGGTCTCCTTCATTGTCAGAATCTGTAAAACTGTGGAGGAAGTATCTGAACTATTGTGAGTTCTCCATAAAAATAAGAGAATAGTAAGGGAATGAAGGATGGTATCAATCAGCAAGAAATGACTGTTTTCTGTATATAGTCCAATTGCTTGGCTTTCAATATCCTTCATAATTGGTCCCAAATAACTTACCCAATATTTCACACTACCCCCCATGCTATTGCCTCTATTATACACAGATTAGTTTATATCCTTTCTTCCTTTTCCTCTCATGTTGTTTTCATATATTATATTAGATTGTAAGGTCCTTAAGGAATTATCTTTGCCTCTTTTGGTATCCCCAGTGCTTAGCACAATGCTTACCACATGATAGACATTTAATACATGCTTTTTTAATTTGTTGATTAATATTTGTTAATACTGTTCCATATAGAGAGAGAGACTAGAGTTTGAAAAGGATATATACATATATATATCCTATTCAAATTCTAATCAACCTTCAAGAACCAGTTTCAGTCCCACCTTCTCCATTGAGCCTAAATCTGAAAGCAGGAGAATCCCTGGCTTGAATACCACCTCCCACACTTACAAGCTGTTTCTCCCTGCAAGTTACTTAATTTTTCTCCAAATATAAACTAGAAGCAATAGTGCCTTTAAAATTGCCACACAAAGTAAACAAAATCACATTTGTAAAGTGCTTGGAAACTTGGCTGATTTCAATCTGAGGTCTTTGTATGACATGCCCCAGTTTAATGCCCTGGATCTGAAATCAAACAGATTTGAAACATTGTCTTGCTGCTTCTGATTTACTTGGCTTCCCTGGGGTTCAATTTCATTATCTGTAAAAAGGAGTTTGGACTAGATGATCCTACAAGATCCAAATTATCCTAACAACTATGTCTGGTTTTGATATTGTCAACAGACTCTTCTCTCCCCATTATATCCTGAGATAATTAAACAACCCCCTTCTATATGGGCAATCTTAAATGCATGTCCGGCTTCCTATGTAAGTGGAGGGGGCCAGTTGGGATAAACCATAACTGAGACAACTCTGGATTTTTACCCCAAAATCTATTTTATTTAAAGAAATGGAATAAGAAAAAATAAAAACAGAAAAACAAAACAAAATGAAATAAAAGAGAACATTATTATGTGCCCAGAAGAGTATCAGGGGGATTCAAAAATATCTTAACAACAAATACCAATCTAAAAAGTGTGTGTGTGTATGTATATACATATAAATGTATATACATACACACACACACACACACACACACACACACACACACCAGCTTCACTGGTTTCTCCTTGCCCAACTTTAATTTTCAAAGAGTTATTTTTATCTTTCAGACTGTACCTCCTTTTCTAATTGGTTAGCTTTATTTTTCATAATCTTCTTGCTTTTCTTGATAGGTAATTTTTTTCTTTAGTTTTTCCTCAAATGTCTCTCCTTTGAATTTTGAATTCTTTTTTGAGTTCTATAAATTCTGATTTTTCAGCAGTCCTTGTTCACTCTGAGGCACAAATTTATTTTATTTGTGGGGGAAATTGGCAGAACTTGAAATTTACCAACCTACTCTGCCATCTTCCCAGAATTTTCACCCATCTCTGGAATTTTTTAAACCAATAAAATCATGGATTTTCTTTTTCTTTAGGTAGTACCATTACTGGACACCAATATTCCCTTGTCAAGGTTATGCAGAAGAATAAAAAACTATGGAGTTCTTTCTCTTCATGTTTGCAGAAGTCATGACTACTCATATTCATAAAAGCTAGTGTATCTCATCAGCTATGGCAGGAGCCCTCTTCACAGACCTGTGTTAATAGAAACATCCATGGCCTTGGAGCAATCCAAAATCATAGCTTTATTAGGTTAGGATCTTCCCTGTCACCAACAAACTCAAGTAGAAAGACTTACAAATATCACCTTCTGGTGGAAGCATGTCAGTATTTCAGTGCCAAGTGAATTATTTCCAGAGCCTTCAGTAAAAGGGATCAATCATTGGCATTTAATTATCAGCTAAACCTGAAATCATTCCTTCTGTATACCCGTAAATCTGTCCAAGCCCAAATCCCTTTGCTATCAGTTCTTTAATCAGAATTATTGTTACATTCATTAGGCACATCTTTGATGATGTATATATAATACCACATCAATCAAATCACTTTTAGCCTGATATGAAAAATGCAACTTTTTTGTTGTTGCTTGACTTTTTTTCTTTTAAATTCTTTATTTTAGAGAGCTTTAACAGTTTCTGGGTTACTTTCTTGTACTTAAGACAACTTCTCTATATAATTTGATGGAACTCTATTTAATACCAACTTCCTTACAAAAGAACATGTTTTCAGAGATCAGATCTGAAATGTTGACCTGGTTTTAGTTTTTCTTAATTAACAAGCACTTTTTTTCTTTCTCACATTTCCTTTCCCACTCCTCTCAATTGAATTAAAAAAGATAAAAAATACACATCACAAATATGCATGGACAACGGAAGCAAAGCCCCCCATTGATTGTGTCCAAAAGTGTACTTTATTTTCTACATTTTAAATTCATGAAATCTCTGCCAGAAGGGGGCTAGTGTGCTTTATCTTTGGTCATCTGGAGTTATGCTTTATTAATACACTGATCAGAGCACTAAAGTTTTTCAAAGTAGTTATTGAATAAACTGCTCCTCAGATTCTGCTTTGCACTTTGCATCCATTCATATAGAACCCCAGTTTCTCTGAAACTGTTATTGGTCTGATTTTGTAGATTTTAGAGATCCTCTGGTCCACATCCCTCATTTTAAAGATGCAGAAACTAAAATCCAGAAAAGTGACATGGTATGTCTAGCATTAAAAAGCTACTTAGTGGCCACTTTCAGACATCAATAAAAATCTCTGAACTCCTAGTCTTTTGTCTATCCCAATCTATTGTGGCTTTTTAAATTTTAAGTAGCAAGTTGTGAAAAATAGATACATGATTCCAAGTTGAAAAGAGTCATAAGAAAACAATCAGAATTCTAATGGAATTCTGATCTTATTGCTGTAGCTACTACTACCATTTCTATAGTTGCTGTAGCTACTACTATCATTTCTGTAGTTACTGTAGCTACTACTACCATTTCTGTAGATCCTAAACCTTATAGTGCAACTCTTTGAATATCTTCTATGAATTTTCCACAAAGGAATCTGCCTATCAAACTGGACTTCTTCCTCTAGGATTTATAAGATTTTGTAAAATCCAAGCAACACTTTGCCCAAGTTACTGTTATTCCTCAGTCTAATTCCCTCCAGCCCATTTTCTTTTCTGATCAATCATTTCCTTGGTGGCATTTCTTTTTTTTCTGGTTATATGTATACATTCATTTTTAAACATTTTTCCTTATATATCATGTTGGGAAAGAAAAAAATCAGAACAAAAGGGAATAACAACAGAAGAAAAAAAGGTGGGGGTGAACATAGTATGTGTTGATTTACATTCACTCTCCAAAATTCTCTCTCTGCATGCAGATGGTATTTTCCAACCAAAGTTTATTGGGCTTGCCTTGAATCATTGAACCACTGAGAAGAACCAAGCCTTTCACAGCTAATCATCACACAATCTTGATATAACTGTGTACAATATATTTCTGGTCTGGTTGTTTTGCTCAGCATCAGTTCATGTAAATCTTTCCAGACTTTTCTAAAATCTGCCTATTAATTTTTTACAAAACAATAATATTCCATTACTTTCAAAGACCAAAACTTATTCAGCCATTCCCCATTTAATGGGCATCTACTCATTTTCCTATTCTTTTCCATCACAAAAGAGCTGATACAGATATTTTTGTATGTGTAAGTCCTTTTCTCTCTTTTATGATTTCCTGGGATACAGACCCAGTAATGACACTGCTGGATCAAAGAGTATACATTGTTTTATAACCCTTTGGGTATAGTTCCAAATTACTTTCCAGAATGGATGTTTCATTTCACATCTCTCCCAGCAATGTGTCCCACTTTTCCCACATCATTTCCAACATTTTTATGGTATTTTTATGCCAATGCTTGCATACAAGTTACCATGAGGTAAAATGATATAGCCTATTTGAATCCTCCATCTATCTCTTCATTGTTTTGTGAGTCATACAGAATTTTTTGTTCTTCAAACATTATGGTGTTCCAAATTTAGCAACCATATAACATCACCGGAATATTTCTGTTGAAAATATGAAAGGGGTTATAGATAGCTCAAACTCACTATTTCCAAAACAGAAATCATCTCTCCCCTGAAATCCTCTCCTCTTCTGAGCTTTCTATTACTGTCCAAGGACCCACTATCCTATCACATAGGCTTGCGACCTCAGTTGCATCTTCAACTCTTTACTCAATATATCTAATTCATTGACAAATCTTGTCATTTCTACCTTCACAAAATCTTTCATATAAACCAAATAATCATTTATTATAATAGTCTAGATGAAGGTGGAAGGATCTCAAACAAAGCACTAACAACACAAATGAGAGATCAGCCATACCTTGACAAGAGAAAAATTTTTAGGGGTGGGGAGTATAGATGGGCTGTTCCCTCTCCTAATACAGATGCATCAAATAGGGGCAAACTTCTGGGGACCTATGCCATGCTTTCAACAATATAATACTAGATAACTGCTTCTCTTCGTCCCCTTCACACCTACCAATGAAAATGAATAAGTATTTATTAAGAGATTACTGTATGCCAGGCATTATATAGATGTCTTCCCCACCTTCCTCCAACTTAATTTACCTGAGATACTAGAATTCCTAGCTAAGGCTATGTTTCCAACATTTTTAAAATATACACCCCTGGATTTATCTTTGATCAAGGTTATTGAGTTTCAAGTATATATTTCTTTTTTAATAATAGCTTTTTGTTTTCAAAATGCATGCAAAGATAATTTTCAGTATTCACCCTTGCAAATTTTTCCAAAATTTTCTCCCTCCCTTCCCCCTACTCCCTTCTCCTAGACAGCAAATAGTACCTTATATGTTAAATATGTGCAATTCTTATAGACATATTTCCACATTTATCATGCTGCTCAAGAAAAAACAGATCAAAAAGGGAAAAAAAATAAGAAGAAAAAAGCAAGCAAACAACAAAAAGGTGAAAACACTATGGTGTGATTCATATTCAGTCCCTATAATCCTCTCTCTTGATGCAGATGGCTTTTTACATCACAAGTCTATTGGAATTGTCCTGAATCACCTCATTGTTGAAAAGAGCCGAGTCCATCAGAGTTGATCATCACATAATCTTATTGTTCTCTTGCTTCTATTCACTTACTTTACTTAGCATCAGTTCATGTAAGTCTCTCCAGACTCAAGTATATATTTCATTGAAAACGTTATACAACTTTAAATTTTCTATGTTTCTTAGTTCTGTGCAACATATGTTGGCTCATGAACCTTATTTTTCATGATGTTATTTTAACTCATATTTATCACATGCACTGCCAAGGGAGATGACCAGGTAGCTACTGGAATTACATTCCTTTTTGCCTTTAGGTTCTCAAAAAAAAAACAATCCCTTTCACTCCTTTTTCTATCTCTCCAAAAAGAACTCATTCATAGCCCTATGTGCTTTTTTATCCTTTAAATCAACAATTAAATAAATGTTTGCAGATGATCTAAAAACATGATTCTTTATATCCTTTCCCCTCTTTTCTGCTATTTTGCTATCATCACTTCAAAAGCAGAAATAGGTAACATAGGACCAAGAGCCATTTTGTTTGTATTTTATTTTGTTCCATGGGTTGCCATGGTCAAAGAATTAGTGACCTCGGGACAAACTTTTGGCTATGGACTCTTCTCACGTGGCTAAGCTAATTCTTTGGTAGAAAACAATATAATAGCTGGATCTTACTCAAACTTCTACCCTGGAAGACACTGAGCAAGTTTACATTCTGCTGGTATATTGGTAGCCATTTGTTATCTAAGCACAGGTTTCCATAATTCTTTTGCTCAAATAGATCATTTATTAATTCCTATACATTTTGCAGGCATTAGTATTATCCTTCTAGTGACTCCCCAGAATTCTTTCTTATAGATTACTTTATAAACTTTTCCTCCCCAAGAATTCTCCTGATAGATAAAAAAATTTTCTCAATCCCTGAGTCTACATCACATGTGAAGGATGTAATGGGCCATTCTTGTGAGAGAAAGATAGATTATGCAGAGGAAAAGAGACACATTAATGAGGAGTGACATGTAAAAAAATTTTATGGACCTTTTGCCCTTCTATTTCCTTCTTTACAGATACCATATTTAAACTACATGTGAAAATCATGTCATCAGCACTTGAAGCTATATGTGTGTATGTATATATATATGTATATTTATAAACACATATACACATGTTTAAAATAACCCAATTCCTGAGTGTTCTTTCTCTATCATCTCTTTCTTTTCATATATATTTCATGTATATTCACTATAAATGCATATATACATATGTATATGTAATTGAAGATATTTACATATATTCAGATGTTCCACAAGTGTTCCTAAAAAGCTTGCAAAAATAAATCAACTATAAATGGCCTAAGGAAGCTGACTATTTAAAGGAACCCTACAGTGGAAAGTCTGTAAAATTTAAGATCCATAAATACATTCATTAGTAAAGATTCCATTTCAGATGTATGTAGTTGCACATACATGATCTGCTTATAGTGAGGAATTCTCAAAATAACACATTACATAATGGATATAGAGGTTAATTGTTGACATGCTTTTCTCAATTACAATCATGTTCCAGAAGAAATGATCTTGCAAATTGAGGGGTATATTTAAAACTAACCCAGAAAGACTCCCTCCTATGTCAGGGAGGGAGACAGGGAAGAGAAGACAGAAAAGAAAATGCCAAACTATAGCAGACCTTCCAAGTGCCATGGTAGGAGAAAAAAAATCAATTGTTTTCTTTTATCCAATCTGTTCTCATTTTGTTTCATTTTTTTGTTACTATCTGAAGTCAGCTTTGAAATGGACTCCATAAAAAGAACCTTCAGAAACTGTTTCCATTTTTAAATTTTTTCAAGAAAATAAGGAAGAAAAAAAAGATTACATATAAAACCCAAATAAATCTTAGTTTAATAGAAATAGCTGTTTTCTGTTGGTGGAAATCCATTTGGTTTTCAGGCAAAAGACAAATATATAACTTGCGTGCTTCCTCTCTTTAAAAAAGCTCTATTCTACTTTGCAAGAGTCTGAACTTACAAAAGAGATGAGTTGGGGGGTCAGTACAAAGGATCCTAAATTTTGCAGGAGTATACACTGCAGGGTTCCCTTTTTTAAAAAAAGCAGCTTTCCTAAGGTATTTGAAGTTGATTTTTTATATAAACATTCATTTCACAACTTTTAAAGAACATATTTGTTGCATAAAAGTACAACCGAACAAAGAAAAGTATATCTACTTGCATGTATTCATATATAATAAATATGTAAGTACAGTATATATACACATGTACATGTATTTATATGTGTATACGACCACATATATTCATACAAGTTGAGAGAGGGAGGGATACTAAGCTCATTAAAGGGTTGCTTTAAGAAAAAGACATTTAATAAAGAAACGGACAATATCACATTACTGAAAGCAACTTGGACATAGTGTGCACTAAATCAATGTTTGAATAAATGCATTCCTTTCTATTTAGTGTGTGGGTTTGGTGGTTAAGGGACTGAACTTGGAATCAGAAAGAAGAGTTCAAATCCTGCCTTTGATTACTGGTTGAGCAATCATGAGCAAGTTATTTAACACGTCCTTGGTTTCCTCATATATAAAATAAAAGATTTGAACTAGGTAACCTCTAATTTTCCTTTTAAAATTTAATATGGGAATCAATGATTCTCTGAACAGAGATTAAATACCTTATATGTGTAAGACAACACACAAAGAATTAATTATTGATTGTAATTCATTTATGTGGCCCTTTAATATTTACAAAGTACTTTCTTCAGGATAAACTTGTTAACGAATGGATGAATCATTCAATCCATCAATGAAGTAAAATTGAAAGTATAGTGAATTCTATGTAATTTTTGGTTCTTCTTTGTTGTCTCAAGGAAAACCAAATCCTATCTAGATAGTCTTAAAAAGAAAACATTTTCAATGCAATTAGAATCTTAAGTGAGTCAAAACTGAACATTAAACTCAGCACAATCTTTGAGAACAATTTCTTGTTATATCAAAGAGTTGTTGAAAAAACATATGATATCTAACAGTTCTTAACTCCTGATCCTATGATATCTACAAGACAAATACTCTAGGAAATTGGAGGAGAATAGAAGAAGTCCATCCAAATTGATCACATTAGGAAAGAGATGGTTCAGTTGCAGAAAGAGATAGATTCCAAAAGATAAAGATAAGGAGGAATAGAAAAATAATCTAATTGAGGAAAGAAATCACGCATGAAGATAGATATATTTAAGAAACTATGAGAAGACTGTCCTAAGATAGAAATAGGGGATTTGGACTTAAATAGAGTTTATATACTGTTTATTAATGGACTGTATCCTAGCTAACAAAATATCTCCTGTCCACTAAATTATGTGTCTCGATTCCTCCTACATGATGGAAACTTGCTGTCTCTACCATCATCCTCAATAGCTTGCACCTGGGTCCTATTCCACTGAAGTGCACGTAAACCTAAGAAGTACAAGAAACAGTAATTGATAGAGTCACTGAAATGCAGAGAACAGCAAAAGATGTTTAACGTGCTTGAGCCAACAAGAGAATCATCAGCACTGAAAATAAATGAGAGGACTGAGAATAAAGGACTCATGGGGAATTTTTGGAACTCTAACATTTCATCCACTTCCTGCTTGCAGTCAAACTGTAATATAACTAGATATTGGAAATGACAAACCTGGTTCTTTTCAGAATAACTATCATTTATTTGCAAGGAAACATTTGAGCTCCAGGCCCATTTCAACTTTACAGAAGTATCTGTCAAAGCACAGAGAAGAGAGTCACTTCTAACAAGATGTCTGAGCTTCTCTGGTGCACTGGGGCCAATTGTATCTTGTAAGGCTTGGGTCCTGGACATAATTCAGAATCCTGCCATCCCCTCTTGTCTTGAGCATATTGTTTCAGTTGTTAGTTATTAGATGGCCCTGGATTTGGAGGTACTCTGCTTTCACTCCATAAGAATGTATTTTGTGAGGTGAAATGTAATGCATCTAGATGGTCTGTATTCAACATTGCCAATATCTCAGCAAAGAAAAAAACTGAACAAATTATTATTTATGAATGTAATATAATATTATTATTGTTCTTATTGTTCAGGAATAAATATGAACTCAGAAAACATAGGATGATTAATACAGATAGATACTAAGAAATATATATATATATAATGTGCATCTATCTATATATATACACACACGTGTATACATATATACACACATTTCACTACAGCAAAAGAAAAGAAAAGGTCACTAAAATGAAGCTAAATTGAATAACTGAAAATGCAGAAATAACACGTACGAAGATAATGGAATAGGCTTTTGTCCTCTTGACAGAGATATGGAAAACTACTAAGGCAGAATGATGTGTGTAGTAAGACTGGTTTCTTGGTTACAACCTGTGTTTCTTGGTTACAAATTGGGTACAATTTGGGGAGGAAGGTAGGGGCACAGAGAAAAGGTAATATTTCTTTGTATGTCTATCTGTCTGATACACACACTCTCTCTCTCTCTTTTTTCTTTTAACCCCTTGTTACAGAGCCTATTGGCCCTGTGATCTCAAAGTTTACAATATTGGTGAAGGATTTAATTGGCTGAGCACACTATCCTTCAGAATTTCCAAATTCAATCTACCTGCCTCAGCCTCCTGGTAGTTGGGGTTATCGGTACCAACCTGTCCAGCAGATATTCCAGATGTGATATAAATAACTTTCCAGAAATAACTGTGATATAAATACAAAAAGTATCATCAATAAAATTAATTTTAGTAACAAGGTAAAAGTATTGGTTTCAGAATCAAGACAGATGAGTTCAAATCTTTCCTAGCTTCATCATTTAACAAGTCACTTAACTTTTCTGCTTTTATCTGTCTAATCTATAAAATGTGGGTGCTAATACTAGAGAACTCTCTCAATAGAGTTTTGGGTCTGGAGTAGAAAGATCTGTGTTCAAATCTGACCTCAGATACTTGGTAGCTGGCTGATCTTGGGCAAGTCACTTAATCTCTATTTGTCTTAATCCAATGGAGAAAGAAATGGCACCTCACTCCAGTATCTTTGCCAAGAAAACCCCACTGACAAGACGGTCCAGGAGTGGGGGTCACAAAGTCAAACTTGGCTAAAGGACTGAGCAACAACAAAATATCTGAAGTATCCATCTCACAAGGTTTTAGTGAGCTCAAATCATATATTGCATCAGAATATAAAGCATTTTGCAGGTTTTAAATGTCTATTATTATTATTATTGTCATTATCATTATGGAGATAATATTGTCATTATACCTTCGATTAAAGAACTAAAGTTACAAACTTTCCTATTCAAAATTCAATGCTGGAATTAACTTCTGAAATAACCCAGACTTCCTCTAAGGTTGCAGCTGCTTAGTTCCTTTGACCAAATGCAGACAATCCCACAGCATGCTTGCTTCTCCTTTGAAGTCAGAAATTAGTCTCTTCATAATACTATGTTAACGATCAAAGCTGTTATGAATACTTAAGATCAACAATAACTATAATGATTTCTGCTTTTTCCCTTCTGCTGGAAGAGATCATCAAAGCACTGAAGGAAATCAGCAGATGAATATTATTCCCAATGACTGCCTTTTGAATATCCATCTAAGAGTCAAGTAGATTTCTATGCTGGAGGGTAGGGCTAAGGGGAAATGATGGGGGGGGGGAGAAGGAGGGAGGAGAGAGAAAGAGAGAGAGAGAGAGAGAGAGAGAGAGAGAGAGAGAGAGAGAGAGAGAGAGAGAGAGAAGGAGGGAGGGAGGGAGGAAAAGCACGCATTGTGCACTATTAAGGCACATTTGAAGTTTTAATCATACCTCTTTGTAACTCCATTTATACTTTTACTCCATTTATACTTTCCTTGACAAAGATACTGGAATAGTTTGTTTCTTCTCCACTTCATTTTACAGATGAAGAAACTGAGGCAAACATGGTGAAGTGGCTTCTTAAGAGTCATATAATTTATAATCTGAGGCCAGATTAGAACTCAAGTGGATGAGTCTTCCTTTGTCACTGTCATCTAGCTGTCCCATTAAAATATATGCAAGGTTTATATTCCATGCCATATTTGACCTATATTGAAATTCAGCCACTGACACTAGTTATGTGACCTTATACCCCTTAATCTCTACTGACTCAGGATTTATGGAGGACTTATCTGTTTAGTCAATGATGGGTTGTCTTATGACAAACCATAGATAGAGGCCCCATATGAGGAATTCCTCATGTTAAGGAAATCCAAAATCACAACTCCTTTCCATATTTTTGGATTTGGAAGGTCCTGTACAAAGTACTACTTTCAGTGTATTTTTATCAGGAGTGCATTTTATCTACACAAACAGATAATTCAATAAAAGAAAATTTGAAGCGGAAGATAGCACTAACTAGAAAGATACAGAAAGATTTTCCTTAAGGGGTGATACTTGGGTTGATACTATTCTGAATTTGCTTTCCTTCATACATGGAGGGCGATTCTAATCATGATGGTTTTGTGCTAAGAAAAACCATCACATATACTCTTTCTCCAACTTTTTTTTTGTAACCAAAACCTTTCATTATCATAATGGCTTGTGTTAATGGCCTTGGAATTGCATGAATATAGAGAATTCTGTGATCAGGACCTATTTAGCTTGATACTCAAAGAAGCTAAGTGCGACCAGTCTATGGCCCTATCTGAAGAGATCCACCCAAGTAATGGACCATGTACACAATGGATTTATGAAGCTAATAATTTATTGATTTAATCTGAAGGGAAGGAGGAAGAATACAATTGGGAGCCCCAACAATCTGGAACTGGCCGTGGACAGTTCAAGATTTTTATCATTTACTTGGATAAATGAACAAATGATATACTCATTAAATTAACAGATGATACAAAGTCAGGTGGGCTAGCATACACACTGGATAACAATTTGGATACCAAAGGATATTGATAGGCTAGCAGGTGCTGGCTTACTAAAGCTCAAAGGCCAAATTTACCCTGCCATTTATTTTAACTCATCCATGAGCTAAGAATATTAAATATTAAAAAACAATAAAGCTTTTTTAATATAAAAATCATTCTTAGCTTGCATACCCTAAAAAAAAGTCAACAAGTTATATTTGGCTATTGTTTGTTGACTCATGGGCTAGAGCACTGGGCTAAATCTAATAATATGAAATTCAATAGAGACAAATTTCAAGTCTTAAATTTATGTTTTGAGAAATCAACTTCTCAAATATAGGGCAGGGAGGAATGCTTACACAACAGTTTGTCAGAAAAAGATCTGTGAGTTTTAGTGGACTGCAAGCTCCATATATGTCAGTGGTGTGAAGTTGAAGTAAAAAAAATAAAAAAATTAATGCAATCTTGGACTGCATAAGTAAAAGGATCACATTTAGGACTGATGAGTTGAGGAATATATTCTGACCTGCTTAGATCTTATCTAGAATATTGTGCTCTGCTCTTATAGTTCCAGGTTAAAATAGATATTGAAAAGCAGAGGAACATCCAAGGAAATATAATCAGGATGGTGAAGAATCTTGATGAGTCCATGTAATATGAAGATATGTTGAAGAAATTTGGTATGTTTAGCCTAGAGAAGAATCAAGAGGGATGTAATAGCTGTCTTCTGGTATTAGATTCACTGTTTCTTAGAGGGAAAATATAGAAATTATAAATATGCAAATTCAGGCACGATCTCAAGGAGGATATCTCCCATTTAGAGATGTCCCAAAGTGGAATGGGTTGCCTTGATCTTCCCTAATTCTCTTCTCTCCATTAAGTAGATATGAGACTTGTAGCTTTTACAAGAAAGGACTAATAGATGCCAAGTAGCTGCTTCTTCATCTCTCAGGGTCAAAGTATAATTTATTCACATCTCCTATGCTTAGCATAGAGCCTTACACACAGAAAGGGAT
The DNA here is from genome assembly GCF_016432865.1 of Antechinus flavipes. NCBI lineage: Eukaryota > Metazoa > Chordata > Mammalia > Dasyuromorphia > Dasyuridae > Antechinus > Antechinus flavipes. Next base: position 80,574,559 of record NC_067402.1, read on the forward strand.
TAATACATGCTTGTTGCTTGTTTGATCAATTGAGCTCAGAAGTTTTTACTGCATACTCATCAGGATCACATTCCATGTCCCTTTTTACATCCAGTGATTTTTTTTTCCAGAGCACTTTGGCCATGATATAAAGTCAAAAAGTAACTAGGTAAAAACCAGATGCAGCTTTAGTGAATCCAATTCCCAAGTTTTTCCCTGATAAGAACCTTAGATACTTAGGATGTCATAATTCTTTCAATGCAAGGACAGAAAGGATTGGGTGATTGATTAGTTCAGTCTTCTTATTTTATAGGTGAGAGAACTAAGAGACTTATAGCATATTGGACAGTATACCAAGCCTGAAGTTCAAAGCCGGTCAGACACTTACTAGTTGTGTGATTCTGGGCAAGTCAGTTAATCTGTTTGCCTCAGTTTCCTCATATGTAAAATGAGAATAATAATAATAATAGCATTTTCTTCATAGGAATGTTGTAAAGATCAAATGAGATAATATTTGTAAAGTGCTCAGCACAGAGCCCGAAACATAGTAGATGCTATATAAATGTTTGTTAGTAATGATGGTAGTGGTGGTGCTGAGGAAATATTGTAGAGCAAAGGAACTGGCTCTTTAAACTCTGCTGAATAAAACTTATTTGTTTCCTTAGTATCTGGCTTCCTAGATTTCGCAAGAAAGCACATTACTCCAAAGAAATTCCCCTTGAAGTATACAATCCTGTTTCTCTTCTCCCATTAATGTGTCTAGTCTACTATACCTCTAAGGATGGGTGAGAAGAAAACCATTTACATCAGAGCTTCTTAAACTTTCTCTGCTAGCGATCCATTCTTGATCAAGATATTTTTACATGACCTCAGATATCTAGTGATATGAAATAAGTATATAAATTAAACATTTACTGATAATACATAATAATTCACAATCCCCACTTTCAGTTATGAGACCCCATATGGGATTGTGACCCACAGTTTAAGAAGCTGGGATATATTGCCTTAGATTTATTAATCCCTGCTTGGGGTTCTTGAATAAGATAGGAGTTTATGAAAATGAAAGAGAGTAGATAGAGAAGAACTTATATAGAGATGAACATAGGGAGTTCTATTTAATTTCTACAAGCATATCATATATATACTTTTTAAACTATTACAACAATGATTCAGACGGAACTAAATAAACAGATGTGCCTGAGAAAGTTTCAATAGATGGAACCTCAGTCAATGGGGTTTTCTCTGAGTTGGATATAGCCTGGACAAGGCTATTCTGGACCAAAATAGAGACCAAGCCTTGCCCTAGGGGATTCTTGAGTATTATTGGACTGAAGCTAGATCCACAGAAGCCTAAAGCAAGGCAGAGGTGAGAAAATATTTAAGCTAGCGTGTGGTTCTCAGTGTCAGCACTGGGAATACTCCAGACCTATATAGTCCCTCATTCTGCTGCAAAGTAGGCCCTATATTATTTGTATCAAATCTACTTAAGATCTGGCTACTAACATAAGCAATTTATTTTCCTTAGACTTTTAACTTGAGTGTACCTATTAGACTGCATTTGCAAGATGTTTGATTTCATTTAGCATTCATTTTCATCTTGGCAAAATCCCAGCTACAAAATGAAACTGAGCCCTGAGCCCAACTAATCCAGCCTTTTCATTTTATTCTAGATATCCCTTGTCTTCCTTGTCTTCTCCAGGGCTTGTATAACCCAAATTTATGTCTGTAGAGCATTTTTCATTTCCAGTAGACTTCCTTTCGACCTCTTTTCTTCAAATGACATTCCATCTCCCACTTTTGTGTCTTTATCCATGTGCTACTTCCTCTCCCTGTGATCCTATATATCTGAAATACATCCCCTCTTCACCTCTATCCCTTTAAATTCCTATTTCCTTTAAAATGGAGGCCAGAAACCCTTTTTTACAGCATATGATACCATTCTATCACTTTCTTGTTTGTTAGGGTCCTTAATGTCTTGAAACTGCATTGAATTATTTTGCGTGTACTTTGTAGTAATCTATGTGAGCATTAATGATCAGTAAACAGCAAATTCCCTGGCCTACTTTGACTAGACAGAGCAAGCCACCTACTGTGCTGACTCTGAATCCTTGATACTTCTGAGAAAATGTGACTCAATGATAAAAGAATGAAGTACACTGATAGTTTCCAAGCCCTAGATAGTTCCATGGTCTTCTCCCAGCCCTATGTTATCAGCCCAAATGTTGTATCCTTTCAATACTGAACTATGTTTTCCCAGAATTAGACAAGATACATGGTCAACATTCTGAGAATTGTGTTCCTTTCCAAAGGGGCCAGGCAGGCCTGTGATTTATGCCCCGTTTCATATATACATGTTGCACCTCTTCCTTTAGAATATAAGCTCCTTGATGGAAGAGAATTATCATTTTTATATTTGTATCATTATCACCTAGTATAACAACTGATGAAAGTAATAGATTAATAAATGAATGTTGATTGTTGAATGAATGGATGATGACCCACATCCCAAAGCTAAACATTTCAGCCCAAAAAAATCCAAGAATTCTGTGCTAATGCATATAAATATATGGATTTTAAAGTCTTTTATTACGTTTGATATATAATGTATACATTCATTGCTTACTATTCCTTATGTCTTCATTATTATTATATATCAACAATATACTAAGTTTACCTTTCTATAAAAGGCCAAGTATTGTTTAAAATAATGAGATTAAAAAAAAACTCAGCTGAGATGCTCAATGAATCCTGCATCGTGAACTCAGCAGAGTTATTCTATTCTCTTTCTTAAGTGGAACTCACATAACTTATACACAACCATACACACAACTGTGTACAGCTTCCCCATCAGGACTATCTTCTTTGCTATGGCACATTCAGAGATTTTGCTGTTGCTCATGTGTTTTTTTTAAATACCACCAAAAATAATAATTTAAAATAAAATTTTAAAATACCACCATAGGTGCTCAAAAGCAGAATTCTTGAATCAGCTGATTTCTTGATCTGGTTTGGAAAATGTATTGAGGTAGAGAAGCTTTCTTCACATTCATTCTGAGGAGGCAATGGTAGCAAATCAACTTATGAACACAAGCAGTCCCAGCACCTACTGTGTGCACTGCACAGTTGTATATGCACCTGAGTCTGAAGCAATAAATGGAGAATTGGAAGACATCTTCCTTACCCCATATATGCTATACATCTTGCGAGGAAGAAAGAAAACTAATATCAAACAGCTAAACACCTAAAAGAAACATTTGCAAAGCTACATCTCAGCAAGCAATAAATAATAATATAGCATATATCAAGTATAGATGTGTTGAGAGAGGAACAAACTCACACAGATGAATATTTTAAATGAAATATGTTTGAAGAATTAGTAGAAGAGGTTACTTATATATAATATAATAACTATAATAGCTGTGAGGAGTAGAGAATACTGGAAAGGATCAGGAATTGTATCTCACATGGAAAAAATGGCACCTGCAAAGACAGGGAGACAAAGGATAGCAAGCAAGTTACCTTGCTTACAATGGAGGATCATTAGAAAAGAATTATGGGAAAGTAGAATGATAACAATGGCAAGGTACCTTAAACGTGAAATTATTGTTGTTCAATCATTTTCAAGTTGTGTCTGACACTTTGTGATTCATTTTGGAAATTTTCTTGGTAAAGATACTATAAGCCATTTCCTTCTGAGGCTCATTTCACAGATGAGGAAACTGAGGCAAACAAGATTAAGTGACTTACCCAGGATCACATAACAAATAAGTGTCTGAGGCTGAACTTGAACTCAAGAGTTTCCTAATTCCAAATCCAGTATTCTGTCCACCACACTACCTACCTGCCTCACAGTATGACAGTAAAGAAGAGCGAAGAGGTGTTATGGGCCAGAACTTGAAACAAGGTGCTAAGTCAGTGGAATTGATAGAGACAATGGTTATCTAGTTTAGCATGGTGCTTAATAGTTCTCTAATTCAATACATGTACTTAGTACTTACTATAGTTCCACAAGATTCACACCTTTAAGAGGACATATATAAGCTAGGAGCCTCAACCAGGATTCAATTGGGGAGATTCAGAAGCCAGAGAAGGCAGTCAGAGAGAACTAAGAAAGACAGAGAAGTGGTGGCAAGCTGTCCTGTGGAAAACACTGAAACCAAGATCCAGAAGACCTCCAGAAAACTAGCTGAGCCCCAAGTGAAGGAGATGAGACTTTGAAGAAAACAATAAAGGATTTGGATTTTAATCCTTGGCTGCACTTGTAATTACTGAACTAAAATGAAGGCTGCCTCCAGAAGCCCCCCAAGAAACCTGTTCCCAGAGAACATTACATTTTAGAGAAGAGTATTATAAAAGGATGATACACAACCAGATAATAGAAACAAATCTCAAGAATCAAAAAAAGGCATTTGTGATTTAGTGGAACCGAGTACAAGGTCTGGAATCAGAGAATCCATGTGGGTTTAAATCCAAGTTCTGCCTCCTTTTCTAAGCCCTTTGATGTGTGAACACATCATTTCTGACATGAGGGAGATTGGATTGGATGAATTCTGGACTCCATGCTCATTTGAAAGAAAGGGGATAAATTAGGGTCAAGGTGATTTGCCCTAGTATATTGGAGAGCTGGGATTAGACTTATCCTCACTTTCTCACCAGGCTATCCTAGTGACAAAAAGCACACATTTTCAAACTCCAATACTCATAAATTTAAATCTGAAAAGACTGTCAGATGTCATCTAGTGCAATCTAATTATGCAGATGGGGAAACTGAGAGATTCAGTACATTGATCTCAGGGAGGTGAATTGAATTTCCTAATTCAATCCAGTCTACTCCCAATCCAGCACTCTTTCTATTCTATGACACTTCTTTCTTTTTAGGCAGCCATGTGTTAATTAAACCTCCTCACTCTGGAGTTAAGTAAATTGCTCAGTGGGTAGAGCATTAGTCCTGGAGCCAGGCAGATCTCAGTTCAAATATGACCTCAAACATTCACTAGTTGTGTGAGCCTCAGCAGGTTATTTAGTCTTTGTTTCTCCCAATTCATTGGACCAGGAAATGGCAAACCACTGTAGTATCTTTGCCAAGAAAACACCATATAGAGACATATGTAAACAACTGAACAACAACCTCCCTACTCTGCTGCTGCAGGGATCACTCTGTATTCCTAGATTCATGTTTGACAGCTAAGAAGATCGACATAGTGATTCTTATTTTTTATGTTAATTACTAATAACTTGTATTCATAATCTTTTTCTTCTTAGATGACTTTTTTTATCCTGGTGAAAGCAATTTATACCCTGGGATACAGTGTCTCTCTCATTGCTTTGACAACTGGAAGTATAATTCTTTGTCTATTCAGGTAAGGAGAGAATGGAAACAGATGGAAAAAGATAAGGGTTGGTGGTTTCTCAGTTTTACGTATCTGTGAATATAAAAAGAAACTATGAAACAAACATTCCCATGTCAAATACTTCTTTCCCTGGGGAGAATAGTGCATGTCAGCTAAGACTGAAAAACATCCTCATAAAATTCTGAACAGATGGTTCTTCATATACCTCAGCGCTGGACTAAAATACATTGCTAACTCTCCCCCCCTCCATTTTAACATGCTGTCTTTTTCAAAGAAAATAGAAAGAACATTGATTTGGAGTGTCACAAATCTGCATTTGAATCTCTTCTCAAATCTTTCTTAGCTTTGTGTTCTTAGGCAAGTCACTCAGCATCTCAGAGTCCTAACTTCTTCAGCTGTTAAATGAGGTTAATTATCTTTATACTACTTACCTTTTAGAAGTTGTAAGAAAAGCACTTTGTAAACCTGAAAGTGCTATATTATTGTGAGCTAGTATCATTATTAAAGATGATGCTACAGACACATCTTTAATAGGATGTTCAATTCAAGAACTATCATTTACACATCTGAAAAGAGATTTTCTAATAGTATGTTAAAGATGAATTGCCTATCTTCATTATGTAGTGTTTCCTACACTAATAAAATCATAATATGGAAAAAAATCAATAAAAAGATCATACAGGATGGAAAGAAAGACAAAGGAAAAGGAGAGGGATGGAGAAAGAAAGGACAGAAGGAAAAGCAAAAAGAAGAAAAAGAAAACAGGGAAAGGGAAGAAAAGGAAAGGAAGAAGAAATAGAAGGAGAAAGAGGGAAAAGAAAAGGGAAAAAGTGGGAGGCAGAGAAGGAGGAAAGAATGAGAGAGTTGAAGAGAGGGAGACCAGCAAAGAGGATGAGAGAGAAAGAGAAAGAGAGAGGGGGAAAAGAGGAGGGAAGAGAGAGAGAGAGAGAGAGAGAGAGAGAGAGAGAGAGAGAGAGAGAGAAAGGAAGAGATGGGGCAAAGGAGGGAGGAGAAACATGGATAGAGAGGAAAAGAGAAGCACAGGACGGAGATAGACAGACAGACAAGAAGGAAGAGGAAGATGAGGAAAGAGAGGGGAAGATGGAGAAGAGACAGATGGAGAAAGAGGAAAAGAAAAAGAGAGTAAGAACAAAGGGAAGAGCAAGAGTGATGAAGGGAAGAAAGAAGGTGAGAGACACTTTTGGGGAACATAAAAGAGGTGACATGGACTTTGCTATTTAAAAGCTTCCAATCTTTTTAGACATATCCTGGAAATGGTTTTTTTCTGATAGTAGAAACAGATTTAGGATAAATCATTCATATATTCTCAATAAGCTATGTGATAAATGGTACATATTTTCAAGATTCCAGATATAGATTTAATGCAGCAAAAGACCTCAAAGGCATTCTAATGAAATCTCATTTTATAGATGAATTCATTTTAGAGATTAATATCAGAGACATGAAATGAATTGCCCAATTCAAATCTGGATCTTCTGAATCCAAATTAATTTCTTTTTTTCAATGGTACTTCTTTGTGGCTAGTCAAGGTCAATGATACTGACTATCCCATCATGGAAATGAAGTTCCACAAGCTAATTAATCCATCTATGTACTGAACCTAAACCTAGGTCTCATTAGCAATGAATTCCCACTCAGTGTACTAACAATTAGGTTTTTAATAAAATATTCTTCCAGCGGCAAAAAACATATCAAATAAAATCAGCCATATGACCAGAAAATTATCTTCCAAAAATAGAAGCACAGGGACTAAAGTATGATTTAAAACTGTTTTTTATTTTTCATGGATTCCAGCTTTATCAGATAGTTGATCTTAGACAACTTTTGAGAAATATTCTCAAGCTACTCCATTTCCTGTGCCTGGATCTCTGAAATGGTACCATTTGGGTCAATGATATATGACAGAAAATTTGGAGTAGATGTTAATAAGAGGATTTAAACTAGAGAGAAAGAAAGGGAAAGAAGGAGAGAGGAGGAGAGAGAGGAAGAGAAAGAGAGAGAGGGAGAGGGAGAGACAGAGAAGAGATCAAGACAGAGACATGAAACAGAGACAGAGAGACAGAGAGAATCATCAGAGATTCTAAATTCCAGGCGTTAATCAACTTCCCTTAAGTTTGAGCTCGGTGACCTACTTAACTAGCTGGCCTGATAGCAATTTAGGAGTTTCTGCAAGCTTGTTCATTCATGCACTAAGTGAATTGCTTTACTTGATATCAGACACGACTCTCCAAATGCAAGTCATAGTCATCTGCCTGAAGCACTCCCATTTATAAAAGGAAATTTCCGTGCTTGTTGAAGATTAAGTAAGTAACTTGCATAGCTCATGACTAACAGAAAAGTACCATTCTGGACTCTACTACTGGCTCCCTTAACCTTGAACCATAGAACCATTCTCCTGCTCCTCTTTTTCCCGATCACATATATTTAACTACTCTGTTCAAACTGATATGAACTAGACTAGTTCTAGATATGAACTGATATGAAGATCAGTCAAATCACAAAAGTTCTGATCTTAGGCTCTTGGAATAATAGACATAGAAGTGAAGAGACCTCAGAAACCATCTAGTCCAACCCTCTCCTTTCACATATGAGGAAACAGACCAAAAGATGTGATAAAATCACATAGCTTATGATAGAGAATGACAGAAGTCATGTTCAAACCCAGATCCTCTGACAGCAAAATCCAATGTTATTTCTACTTTACCATTCTCTCTCTCTTTCTCTCTCTCTTTCTCTCTCTCTCTCTCTCTCTCTCTCTTTCTCTCTCTCTTTTTCTCTCTCTTTTTCTCTCTCTCTCTTTCTCTCTCTCTCTCTCTCTCTCTCTCTCTCTCTCTCTCTCTCTCTCTCTCTCTCTCTCACTGTTGCAGTATTCAATCTGGGTCATAACCAGAAGAATATAGTAGTATCTATCTTCCAGAATTCAGAGGGAATCATACATTTATAACCAAAAGGGACCCTTCCCCACATAAAAAAATGTTAAGTGACTTGCCCACTATCTCACAAGTGTACCATAAGTGGTAAAGACAGTACCTGAATCCAAGTCCTTTTTGTCCAAATTCAATACTCTTTTCTCTGAATCAATGCTGCCTTTATTAGGTAGGAATCACAAATATATTCATCATCAGGCAATGTGTTATGTTTCTACCCTAGAATGAAGAAAATTCTCTCAGAAGACAAGTCAAGTAAATAGAATCTTCTAAGACCAAAAACACAAAACCATTACAAAGCAATTTCCTAACAATCTGGTGTCAGAACCTCAATACATTTCACCAACCAAACTATTAACATAGGAGAAACTTTTATAGAAATCAAGTACCACGTACGTTCTTTGACTCTCTTGTGCAACACTCCCTTGGAAAGGAACTAGCCAGTATACTAGGAAGACAGACACTATAAATCTAGAGAATTTCAGTGGAGTCACACTCTCATCCATGTGGGTATTCTTTCAAATTGTTCAGTTCATGATCAACATTCATGTTCTCAACTGGTGTCACCATTGCCACTATTGCCCAATAAATCCTAGAGAGGCTCCACACAATATGCTTAAATCGGGAGAGGGAAAAGGAGGTTCACCTTCTAGGTCTTTTTTTATAAGTAATACAGTACATATGTTTTTAACCCTTACTTCCAACTCATCTCCTTTTTCAGTGATAAAGCTTATGACATTTCCCATTTATTCTTGAATCATCACATGGCATATGCGATAGCATCCTTATAATGATATGTCTTTCCATGGCTTTTTGAGGGACTGTTGCCAATGTAATTTTTTCAGAGACCAATTCCATGATTCTGAGACATATAGTATCATCAGAAGAACATTACTTTAAAAAAGAATAACATTTTTTGTTCTAGAGAGTTTAGTATCGTTGAAAGCATCATGCAATTTCTGAAATGCAGCCCTTCTGCTTTGTTTCTGCTTTACAATTCTGAATGCTGTTAACTGCCTGTCCAAGATGTGGGAATTGATGAACTGGCCATTCAACTACCTAGGCATTCTTCCTCAGCCTGGGGCAGTAGAAAGATCTGTTTAACTTCAGCCTCAGCTACTAAGTTGTGTAGCCCTGAACAATTCACTTCACCTCTCCCTTAGTTTCCTCATCTTTAAAATGAGGATAATGATAACACCTATCTTTCAGGATTGTTTTAAGAATGAAATAGTATTTATAAAGCACTTTGCAAACTTTAAAGTTTTATATAAATATCATCTAGCTTTTTCTTAGGCTGAACTCCTGTGAATCTCATTCAAAAGGATATATATCATGTGTATTCAGTAAACACAGATAGGAAAATCTGCAGATCTTGCTATCCAGATTCTAAAGGGAAATCTTTCATTTGGGCTTTTCACTAAATGTTGTTTGTGACAATGTGCTAGATATTATATTAGGTTCTTTAAAATTATTATTTCATTTGATCCTCAAAACAACCATGTGAGATAGGTGCTATAATCATCCCTGTTTTACAGGTAAGAAAATTAAGATAAACAGGTAAAGTGATTTGCCCAGAGTCATATAGTTAGCAAATAAGTGTCTTAGGCTGGATAGGTCTTCACTCCCAGCCCAGAGCTGTATCCACCAAAGTACCTAAGCCTTTTAGTGTATGTATGCCTTAATTGATATGCTATAATTAGAGCAAGTACACCTAAGGCACTCAAATGAAGAAAAATTTCCAGAGTCCTAGAAGCCTGTACAGTCATGGAAACTCAGTATGATGAGAGTCCTACTTGACCCCTCCCTTTCCCCTTTTCATTCTTAATCACTGTGCAATATTGTGAGGTCAGCAGCCATTCTGCTGCTACCATCATCATCAATATGTCAGCCAATCAATCATCATCTGAATCCAGGTAGGAATAACAGTGACCTTTTGTGGCACCGTGCCTACATTTGTTCTATTTCCTTCACAAAGCTGAACTGCATTGCCTTCTTATTATTTTAACATTATATAATAAAGACTCATTTACCCAGAGTTCAACCTTGAGGTCAACCTGTCCTACTCAGAATCTATCAGACTCAAAAAGGAAACCAAAAAGAGCACTGAGCAATGAAGAAGAAAAACAATGCCCTCCAAACTGAAAGATCATACATGTTGGGTTGTGATTGGGTATTTTATTGTCCAAAAGGAAAGAATCACCATCACTGGCTTGTCATACAATGATTTATTCTCCCCTCAAGGGAAAGCCAAGAAATAAGGGAGAAATGGCAAAAAAAGAAAATATGACATAAGAAAATAGAAATTCTGGGGCAGCTAGGTGGTACAGTGGATAAAGCATCAGCCATGAAGTCAGGAGGACCTGAGTTCAAATTTGGTCTCAGACCTTAACACTTCCTGGCTGGGTGAGCCTGGGCAAGTCACTTAACCCCAATTGCCTCAGCAAAAAAAAAAGAAAGAAAGAAAATAGAAATTCTGATTTAACATGGGAAAAAACCAGCAGGGAGCAAAGATGATGAAGAATAGAATGGGGACCACACTCTCAGAGCAAAAGGAGAGAAGAGAAAAAAGCTCTCTCTTAAGAACGTAGAACACTAGCTAAGATCATTCTGGAATGTAAAACGAAAAAGGCATTTTCTTCTGGTACTTCAAGTTACTATTATTGATATGTATAATGACTCCAAGTCATTCAATAAAGTTTGAATTATGGTCAACATACTGTTTACTAAGCTTGTGTGGAAATTAGTAGGAATAAACACTTTTAGAAACATTTCTTAAAATAGTAATATAAAAACAGTGTTAAAAATTCCAGCAATTTAACAGTTAAAATTCAGTGATCTGACATTCACAAATAATGTCATACAAATGAATTCTTATTGCATTCAAGGAAAATCAGTGAAGCATGAAAAGAAGAGTGGTTGAAAACTGGCTGGTGTGCCAAATAAAGCATTAGTTTGAGAATTGAGAGACCTAAGTTGTATAGTAATAGAAGTTATAAGGGAGCTTAGAAGCCATTTACTCTAACCTCCTCATTTTAAAAACTTGGTAAGTTAGACCGAGGGAGATTAAATGATTTACCAAATGCACACAGTAAGTTAGAGCCAGGGTTGGATTTTTTGATATCCCATATGGTTTCCTTTCCACTAGATCAGTAGTTATCTTTTAGTCTCAGGATCTGTGTGATCTTGGGCAAGTCACTTAACCCCAGTTGCCTCAGGGGGGGAAATGTTTGCAGTGGTTTGGATTTCAGAGATTTTTAGATTAGTATGTGTGATAATGGCAAATATTATTAACTGAAAACTATTGTTACATAATAAAAGTTTAAGCCATTAAAAATCTAAACAAGATCTTGGAAGCCAGATGTTAATTAGCCAGGGGAAAATTTGTCTGCCACTGGAAAATGTTTTCATGTCAGGAGAACTAGAGATTGAAAAAATATCAAGGGAATATGCATGAGCCCCTTCAAAATCTCTTCTGTCTCCAAACAGAACAAGGACAGAAAATAAAACTTAAGCACACAAAGCCAGTCACTTGTCATCAATTTTGCTAAGAGACAGGCATGGTAGATAACAAGAATAATAACAATAAATAACATTTAAATCACATTTTAAGGTTGAATAGGACTTTACAAAAATTATCACATTCGATTATAACAGCAACCTTGGGAGAAAGATGGTATTGTCCCCATTTTATAAATGGGAATACTGAGGTGCACAGAAGTCAAAAGACTTATGAAACAACTAGGTAATACAGTGGTTAGATAATTCCTGGAGTCAGGAAGACCAGAGTTCAAATATGGCCTCAGACATTTACAAGCCATATAACTAGATAAGTGACTTAATTTCTGTTTATCTCACTTTCCTCATTTGTAAAATGGAGGTAATAATAGCATTTACCTCTCATGGTTGCTATGAGAATTAAATGAGAGAATTGTAAACCACTTGGCACAGTGTCTGGGACATAGGAAATGCTGCACAGAGGTTAGCTACTATTATTATTATTATTATTAGCTGTTGTCCTCATCATTATTGCTGTGCAGGGACACAGCTGGTAAGTGACTGAGGCCAGATAGGAATTCTCCCTTACTTCAGATCCATCACTCTTATATCTAAATCATAGAATTCAAGAATTCAAATCTTCACAAAACACGATGAATTGAATGTCTGTCTCATCTGCTTTGTAGAGTTTTTGCCAAACACATGGAGAAACTAAAAGCTGTTGGTTTCCAATTGGTTTCATTTAAGAGATAAAATTAAACCATATAAGCAAATTATTAAAATCTCTAGTTTTTAGGATGTTTAAAATATGGTATTTAATTTTTTTCTTTTCTCTAGGAAGCTGCACTGTACGAGGAATTACATCCATTTGAACCTTTTCCTCTCGTTCATCTTGAGAGCTATCTCTGTCTTAGTCAAGGATGACATTCTTTATTCTAACTCTAGCACTCTCCACTGTCTGGACCAGGCATCTTCATTGGTAAGAATGTTCCCTCTGTTACTGTTCTTAGCAAACATACAACTATTTTTCTTGACTCTATAGACATTAGACTGGCAAACCACAATATTCATCAAGATTTCAAGAGGAACAAAAGAACCATGTACTAAACTGATTCCTTTCTCTCCAGTTAAGAAAAATAAACATGATTTTATCGAAGCCTTTCTTTACATCACTGCCACTTTCCAATGACAACCCTAAAACCTTCCACTATAACAAAGGAGCATAGTTAACTAACTCAAAATATAGCTGAAAAGGTATGTCACATTCTATACCTGTTGTCTACCCCTGCTCTGATGAGAAGGAGGAAGCATATTTTACTGCCCTCAGGATTTATCACTTCATTGATGAGAATTCTAGTGTCTTGAAATATCATTTTCTTTTATATTACCCAACATCATAAACATTGTTCCTTTTTCTCCATTTTGACTTTTCATCATTGCAGAGCATCAAGGTGCCAGGGTACAGTTGGCTAAGCATCAGTAGCCAGGATAAAAAGCCAAGGAACTTATCATAAGCCAATGACAAAGAAGATGTAGTCAGCAGGCAACTATGTAGATTTGGAAGGATAGACCAGATCAGGGATCATTATCACAATAGACAAAAAATGTAGCAGTAACTAAATAGAGCACAGAATCATACCTAAGGGTATATAATGGTCCCAGACAAGTTGTTAAGGAGTTGGAAAGTTTAAGGATTTGGCAATGGGAAGAAAGAGGAAACAATGAAAATGGAATCCGATCAATGAAGTAGCTTGCTGTCCTTATTTCTTGACTTTTATATGATTCTGGTATGACTGAGATCAATCCAGTGAAGTTAGTCTATTTGCATAGTAGAAAGGGTACTGGATTTGAAATTGGGAAAACCTGATTGCAAATCTTGCTCTAGAAACATATTAGCTATGACCTTAAAAAGTTATTGAACCACTCACAACCTCAGTTTTCTGAGGGATTAAAATGGGATTAATAATATCTACTTCAGTGCATTGGGAGTATGCATTGAGATGATTTACATGAAGCACTCTGATAAGCCTTAAAGCTCTACATTCAATTTTCCATTTTCATTATCATAAATAATCACTGGGTTGCACCTAGTGGAGATAGGACATATTGTAAAAAGGGGCAAATTCCAGCACAAAGAAAGTAATTTTCATTTTCTGAATTCTTGGCGAGGCAGGGAATCATCAAGATGTAACCATCTCTTGACAGAAATCAGAAGTAGAACTGCTAAATCATTTAGCAAATAATAATAGCTTACACTATAATGCAAGTTTCCATGGAGAAAGGGGGAGTGGTAAATGGAGATTTTTAAAAATGTTTATTAATTGCAAAAAATGAAATAGAAATTAATTTTTAAATAAATAAAAAGCATATTCTAGCCAAAATGACATGTAAAATATCTGAATGGTTTTATGATGCTAAGATGCAGGAATCTATTTCATAGGTGATCCCTACAGTCTTTTTCAGCACCAGATTCTTTGATCCTCACAGCATCACAGGATAAAGAGAAAAAATCCTTTCTCCAAACTATATTTATATTCCACCCATTCCATTAGTAGTGTTGTTTCCCCCCTTAGTTCACATAAAGCTTCAGTTATCATTTTGGAGAGATTTGTTTGATAGTCATCTTACAGTATGGTCAAGATCTCCAAGTCATATTTGAATTTCTCTTGTGCTATGAGATTTGTCTGTTTAGACTTGTTGCTGATGGGATATTGTGAACTTTGGAACTTCTATTTGGTTTGTAAACAATTGGGAATGCCAGAATATCCCATTTATATTCTACTGAAGTGGACTGGGCAGCCGACACAACTGTTCCCAGATGAATGGCTTGGAAGACTGACTTAGTCTGGAATTTGCTTTATTATATTTTATTTTTCTAATATAATAGCAATCCTTTATAGCAATAGATAGGACTAATATCCATCTAGCACTATGAGCAAAGCTACTATGTTCCTTCATGCTTTTCCTTCAGGGACCTATGTTATCAAGAATGATTTATCTTAAGATTCATGCAAATTGATTTAATGAATGGTATCCTCCTGTAATCAACAATGGAAAACAGAACACTTTATTTGGCCACTGTCTCCAGAAAAAGGTCACATTTGAAGGTGGAGAGAATTGTTGCATTTAATTTCTGGGTAGTTGCCTCCCCTATCCTGTACTAAGTAAGACATGAGAATTGACAGAAAGGGGTAGGAAAGACGCTAAGACCATACTCTTAACACTAAACATCTCCATTCATAATAATTTCTTGATATTAGATACAGGACTTTCCTATATACTCTCTTCATTTCCTCCAGGCTCCCTTTAAACCATGGTGGGTAGTTTTCTGAGGAAGTGCCAAACCAGTCAATCAAAACTAAGAGGCCATCCAGCATTCCTATAAATGGGAACAAAAAGTAGAATTCACTTATTTTAACCACTTAAGCATATTCATAGGTCAAATGCTAAGTGGCCAACATAGGGGTCAGCGTTGGTAAATATTCATGAATGATGGGCATGGCAAGGATCTCTTGGCTAAGATGATTCTCTAGAAAAAATTTGGGGAGAGGAGAGGATCATGTTCTTTCCCCTTGACCATCCATTTCTTCAACTGCAACTTAATTTGAATAAAGTGGAAAGAAGTAGATGATTATCCAGACTCCTTCAGGCATACTTCCTCTCTGATCATGTCTTTGCCACTGTTTCTATCCCATCTTTTCACCAAAATATAAAAGACAGAATAAGGGAAGAAGGAAGAGACACAAAAAGGAGAAAGAAAAAAGATACAAATGAATCTAGTTCAGGTTTTTGCTATTCTTGTTGCTGTTTTTTTCTTTAAAAAGCAGAAAATCAGAAATTTGAATAAAAATATATATTCTAAGAAAGAAAAAAGGAAAAGTCACTTAGGAGGTTGTGTTTCCAGCCAGGCTTAGTCAATACTATGCTGTGAAACAAAATTTATGAGGCACATCTCCCAAAATAGGTAGTGTAGGACTTTCTCTCAAGATGTTGGCAGGACAGAATAGGTAGCCAAGAATATGAAAATATTTCCCTTTCAACATTGAAAACTTCCAGACTCCTCTTAAACATTTACTAGCTGACAGATGAACTGACAAAGGCAGCACAACTAAATTTAGTTGCTGACCTGATATTCCAAACAGCAGAAACCTAAGATACTGTTTTGTGTTAGTATGTTACTTTTTGCTAGTTGCCTCCATTGATCAAGAGGAGTTAACAAGCACACTAGTAATCTCGGAAGATAATTCTGAGAGTTGAATTTGTAGAACATTTTGGACAACCCATAAATACTCTGGTTAATGCTAGAATTGATCCATAGAAGTCTTGAGAAAAGAGCCATTGTATCCTGCAGTAAATTAGTATTGGACCAATTATGTTAGCTAGTAGGACAAATTTGACTAAGAAAGGATGCTCAGATAGAAATCCATGAGAGGAATAAGCTTCTATGACAAATAAATGAACAGTTTATCTTTATCACAGGTCAGATGGCTATCAAATGCGGCATCTATAAGAACTTTCTCAAGTCCCACATTAGAACCAATTGAGGGAGATCCTAGTGCTTCCATCTGGAATGTCAAATTGTGAGATCATGAATAAGGTCAAGGCTTTAAACAATAAAGTACCTAGCCAATATTTCATAGCAGAGCCATGGCTAAAATTTCTGTTACTCTAGGGTTCTGATGTTTAGCATTGCACATCTGTACAGTGCTGTGAGAGGCATCCCCGTAGCACAATCAGAAAAAAAATTATAATCAGAGAAGAAGGAAAAACAGGATGAAACCAGAGGACTCTCTTATTGGAAAACCAAGACTTTAGACCCTTTTGACTATTGTGACTATGCTGCTGTTTTTAGCTCCCTGCTCCATGACATGTTTTCTCTGATCAAAAGGAAAAATGTAAAATTTTCTAAAAACATGGAAGCTTTTTGTGAAAAAGTACAGTGGAGATGGAAGTCCTTAGAGGTCAATACATAATAATTTGGGGGGAGGGGGAAAATTGAAATGTACCCAATATTTTAGAGCACTTTTTATAGCTCTAAAGGTATTTCGTTGAATTTCAGAAGATAAAAATGTATCAATTGTGTACCACAAGTAGCATGTTCATAAATCCAATTCAACAAGTATTTGTCATATCATGCATAATATAACATAATATTCAAAGTCTCATTTGGAATATTTATAATGAAGAAAAAGAGAAGAAAGATTCGAAAGTAATTTTCACAAAATTAAAAAAACCACAGAGGCAATAAAATTTTCCTCCCCCATTTCTCTGTGTGCATGGATTTTTTTAGCCTTTCCTATCTCCTATCAAAGTTAACAATAACTATAACAATAAAATTATAATCCTTATTATCTAAAATTTTAAACTGAATATTAATAATTAAAATTTACAGAACAACCCAGAAAAGCTAGAAACTATATTTAAAAATAAATGTTTTATTATTGTTTCTTTCAACATTATTGTCAATTTCCAGTGATTCCTCAGTCCCCTACTGGAAACCATTTTTCTAACAAAATATAGTTAAACTAAATAAACCAATCTATTAGCTATATTTGACAATAAAAACCATATTCTATACTAATAACCCATTGGATAATATATAAGAAATCTCTTTTTTGTTAGGAGCAGAATTCTGCCTTATCCCCTCAAAAACCTTTTTCCAGAAATGACAACATAAAGAAAAAATTAGCTCATTTGAATTTGAATCCCTTTCCTTTTCCTATATATATATATATATATATATATATATATAGGTGTGTGTGTATATGTATATATGTGTATATATATATATATATGGTATATGTATCCTATGTCTAATAAAAGGAACAATTGGCCAGAACTACAGAATTATTAACATTATTGAGTTCTGATTTTTCATCAGACCAGCCTTAGTATCAATGTTCATAAATGTTCCAGAAAGTTTCCACACCTTTCTGATCAGGAACATACCTAGAGATGATTCCCATTCAACAAATTTCTCTCCCCATACTATTGCCAATGGTTTCTTTATGGACTCCTCTAAGAACCTACACATTAGGTAAATGAAATAATTCCCCAATATGGGGAAGAATAACTCATTATTATTCTCCGATGACCTTATTTGATACTAGAAGAGCCATGTGTATAGTACAGGGAAGGGGAGGATAAAACATAAATAAACCCTCCAAAAAATAAAAAAAAAAAAGGCACAGAACAAGGAATGAGAAAAGTTGAGGGAGAATGAAAAAGTTTAGAGGGATGTGCTGAAAAACCTAACTGTTTAGTTAAGCCTTCCAGCAGTTGACTTTAAAGTTATGAGTTGACTATTCTTAGAGATAGTTATTTACATTTATCTTTTTAAAAATGTTTATCTTAACAGTAAGTTTAATATGCCCAAATAAATAGTCTCTCGACATGTCAGATACACACATGGGGGCTTACTTTAACATAACATACATTCTTTTTCACATTTATATAAACAGCCTGAATACTTTATATTAATCACTTCCCTTCCCTAGACAGCACACCAATTTGTCCTTTGTTCCCTATTCAGAGGGACATAATATGTACTAGGGCATCTCTGTCTGCTATAAGCTATTTTTAGCCAAGTGTTACCATATTTCCCTTCTTCTTTTCAACAGGCCTTACTCTTTGTTTGTATTATTTCAGGTTGGCTGCAAGTTGATCTTGGTGTTTTTCCAGTACTGTATCATGGCAAATTTTTATTGGCTCCTGGTAGAAGGGCTTTACCTTCACACACTCCTTATGGTTATATTTTCCTCAAACCGATATTTCTTGATGTATCTTCTGATTGGATGGGGTAAGAATTTCATAAGAATTTGTCCTTTCCCATACCCAGTCTGTGCTCCCCTCTTCAATGATTATACAAGTTAATGTCCATGTCACTTTAGCTAGTTCTTATTTATGGTTGCACTCTCACACATTCTGTTACCCTTTACCATCTCAGCTCACAATTCACACCTCATTTGACCTAGCAAAAACAGAAAGATTTAACCCTATGGTGAAGGATATTTAAAGCCCATGAAAGCTTGCCTTTCGGGATCTCAAAAGTTACATCTTCATAGAAGTTTTGGGGGATTTTTTTTAATATATGTTCAAATATGTGTGACAACTAGGACCAAAATAACAATAATGGAAATTGACAGATTGTTTAAAATGTGATGTTTCAATAAACTCTCTCTTCATTCTTCTTTGCCTTGTCACAATTAGTCAGTCAATATATATGTATTAAGCACCTACTGTATGTCAGGCACTGTGTGATATAAGACAGTTCCTATCTCAAGAAGGTGAATGGAAGAAGAAAAAAAAGAAACTAAAAAGGGAAGGGAGATAGGGAAGATACTTGACGTAGGGACTGAGGAAGTCCTGAAGTTAGGGTAGGAGAAGACATGAATAAGTGTGAGTTTCAGATATGATTTCATCTTATAGAATGATGAGTTTTTGAAAATCATGAAATCCAGGACATCATCCAGGTGGGAGACTTCAAACCTTTTATCTAAACTTCTAATAAGAAGCAAAACTATCTGATTTCACCTTATTCTTTCTGCTTCTAATTGCTTTCTTGTGGATGTATAAACCCACAGAGGCCTTGCAAAGTGGTCTTAATGAACTGAGTCCAAATAACAGAAACATTCAATTAACTCAAATTCAAGGAAATAATGAGATATAAGGAGAAAAACACTGCATTTTAATGTAAAGTTGCCACAATCAATGACTGCGAAATCCCACCTTTAAAAAGGAATTAGATACACCAAAAAATGGCTCAAAAGTTTTAAAGATGAAGCTGTCACATTATAGAGCTATCACTGCTTGGCCCCTTCTATGTGTCCTATAGATAGATCTATGAAATAGTCCATGGTTCAAAATTTCCCCAAGATGTGTGTTTGTACTAGGGTTGGAAAAGGTAACAAGAGAGGTCACTGTTATTGTATCATTCTGACTTTTAGCAATTACACCACTCCAAGACATATGTTTGTCTTTGTTTTCAAAGCGGAAACATTCCAACAGTAGAGATAGACAGGGCAGTTTAGGCAGAAAGAAAGAAAATGTAGGATGAGCCCACAAATTAGAAAAAATTTGTTAAAGAAAGATTTTTTGAAAGAATAAAAACATTTCTTTTGGTAACAAGAATTCAGGTAGCTGCGTATGGGGAAAGTCACCCAGGTGATTCCCTAGACCCTCTAGCACCATCCTACTCTATTATAAAGAGGTCTTATCTTCATTTTATTCTCTTCTTCCTTAAACATGCATAACTCAGGGACCACAGTTGAAAAGCCTAACCCAAAACCAACTCTAAACCCTCAGCTCATCCAGCTGCTGTCTGCGGCCTGACAGGAAGATGCAAATAGCCTACTTAAGCCATGAGCATCATTTACTGCCTTCCTGCCCCAGAAGCTAATTGCCTCCCTTCTTGGTTATGATAAAGAGCAAAATCATGACAAAGTGAATGTTTATTTGAACTTCAATTGCTTTGGGGTTTTGTTTTGTTTTGTAAGAAGAGAAGATGCAATCTACATTCTGCCCCAAACTCACACCTCTTGCATAATATAGTCATGATCAATGACAGTTGGTATTCAGAATGATGTCCCTCTGGCTCTACAAGATTTTCAGCCAAAATGTAATTATCTCCACTGAACTCCATTTACCTCCTCAGGACTCCAGTGAGTATTTAATTTTGACAGCAGAGATCAGTGGTGTCAAACCAAACTAAAAATAGATCCCTACTTTATTAACTTAAATACCATAAATTGATAATATTTATATTGCACTGTATTTTTATTTATGGTGTTAAACATTTCCCAATTACATTGAAATCTGGTTCAGGCAGCAGTTTTGCTGCTGCTTGCTGTCTCATGGGACCCAAGTTTGACACCTCTGGTATAGATATTTCCTTCAATGGTATAGATCATAACTTATCACTAATGTCTCATTCTGTGTGATTCCTCTCTATTTCTCATAAATCCCACACAGAAGATCCACCCTATCTATTAAAGGCATTCATCTAGGTATTCTAACAGTTGATGGATATCAAAGTAGCACTCAGTTTAAGGCACTCATCCATCATCCCTTGGGCTTGCTACCTCATTTTCAGTTATGTATTTCCTAGATGATGTCATTTATACCATTTCTTGTTGGACAATTCATCACTAGTGATCCACAGCAGTCTTCTAAAGTCTACTCTGTATGTTTCTCCGACCTTTGGGGTCAGTTTACTAAGGCAGGAATATGGTATGACACATTTTAAACAGTTTTCTATAATATGAGGTGGAACAAAAGAGTCTCTGCTTATCCTTTGATGAACTCTGTGAAACAAGCTTTTTCCAACATTTTGGTTAACTGAAGTTTTCAAGTATCATTCACCATACCTTCAATGTCATTTGAGCTTGATTTATCACACTCAAATATTCTAATACTTCATTCTGAATCCTTCAGGGAGTTGTGATTAAAGAAATATCTTTCTGCAGGAATCCCTACAATCTTTATTGTTGTGTGGACTTTGGCAAGAATCTTCTTAGAAGACAATGGGTAAGTACTATCCCATTCATTTCAGCATCAAATTAGACTAACCAATATGTTTTGAGCATCTAGTTAATCTACATCTAGTCTTGGAACAGACACTGAGCTAGGCACTCTTGACAATATGAAGAAATATAATGTTCAGTCCCTTCTCTCAGGATGTATAATTTAGGGAGGAGGGCGAATTGGAAAAGGGAATATAATGATGTCAAAAGCTAAAGAGCAGATAGACCTAAAAAGTTAGGCCTATCTATTTCCAGAAAGATATATGAACTCTGAGTGCAAATTGATATATAATTTTCTTGTTCTCATTTTTATTCTTTTATAATATGACTAATATGGAAATATATTTTGCATGATTTCCCAAGTATACTTGAGATATCATTTACCTGCTTAATGGGTGGGATAATGCTGTGAAGGAGAATGAGAATCTGGAACTCAAAATTTAAAAATGCTAATAATAAATATTAAATTATTTTAAGAAAGGAAAAGGGAAGTAATAGCCACTGGGAATTACTGGTCAGGATATATTGGAGTTCCTTATACCAGTGAAAACCATTCTAGGTAAGATTCAAAACTGCAGAAGAATGTCTTTAACTAACCCTGACTCGAGTAGGTGACGAGAGAAGATAGAGAAAATAATTAGACCATCCTATCAATTATTATAAATAAATCACCAAATCTGTATTAAGATTTTTGACAAAAAATAATGGGATTTTGATCCAAGTGGCTTTAGAGTTATTTCTCAAAGAATTCTGAACAATGCACACAACTCAAAACAAAAATAAAATAGTTCTTGTTCCAAGGAGCTTACATTCTATAGTGGAAACAGCATGTTCATATATAGCTATATAAACAAAATAAATACAAGGTAATTGAAGGAATTTTGGTATCGGTAAAGGGAAGATCAGGAAAGGCTTTGTGTTGAAGGTGGCCCTCAAGCTAATTCTTAGAGGAAAGAAGAGATTTTAAGACAAAAAAAAAGATGAGGGGGATGTATAGTGTTAGTAATAAACAGTAAAATTTCAGTTTGACTTTGCAAGGGGAAGAATATGATTAGAGAGTCAGCACTAGAAATGTCACTGCAGCCCCAAAGTCAATATTTGATCCTTAATAGAAGCCAAGTAACAGTGAAGAAATTAATTCAAAATTTACATGTTGAAAGTCAATTCACATACCATGTAGCCTGGACAACAAAAGGAATTATTATGGTGTTATTTTGTATTGCTCAAGGAAAGGAGAATGTTCTTGCACCTAGCACAGTGCCTGGCATATGATAGGTACATAATAAAAAATCGATTGATTAATGAGTAGCATTTCTGTGAGTGAGGATTCATTACTCAGATTAAATGGCTTGGTACACCAGTTTTTCTGCTTTTGAAAAAAAAGTGTTTTGATGTATTACATACTGTTCTTTGAAGAGACGAAAGTCTATGGTATGTAATACATGTTGGACATAATCTGTTGGTTAATTTGACTTAAAAGTTTAACTTTTTTCTCTATCTCTTGATTGGAACGGGATAGAGGGTCATAGCCAAAAATGACATATAAAATTAAAAGGGAAAAATTTTTCTTAATATTTTGGAAGAATGGTGATAATTTGAACTTCTTAAAATGGGAGATCTCACTATCAAGTACTGATCCCATAGCACTAAAAAAATTAAAGAGAATTTTAACTAGGTCCCTGCTCTAAAGTCTCTTACAATATGGGAAAACTATGGAACAAAAATTCCTTCCACAGGTTCAAAACACATTCATTCCTCTGAGTTGTGTCATCAGGGTTGTACCTAAGCAATCTCATAGCAGAACTGTATTCTGAAGCACCCAACATCCTTACTTAACTGCTATTTGAGTCAGCAGAGCAAGAATAAAATGCATTCTGTGCAAAAAGGTTCTTTATACATCCATGGATATCCTTGGCCAATCCTTTGGCCAACATTGTTCATATTCACCTAAATCCTATACACACACACACACACACACACACACACACACACACACACACCCTTCCCCACAAAATCCTATTCACATACACATACATAGTCTGTGACTACTTCTGCCAAAAAAAACCCAAACTTCATACGTTATCTTCTTTACCTACTTCAGCTGTCCAAAACAAGACCAAACTCCACTGTGTGTATATATGTGTTAAAGGATGGTATCGTAGGGAGAAAATCCAGTACCATGTGGTACTTCAGTCTAGGAATAACAATAGGTAAGTTTCATTGTCAAACCATGCTAAGTTCCTTTATGGACCTATTACTTGCCTGTGAATTCTGTGGGTATGCATTTGTCTCCAAAACCTTCATCACCAAAGTATCACACCCAGAAGAATCAAACTAAACAATATGACTCTTTATAAATATTTGGTCCAGGTCTCAAAATAAAAAAATAATTGTTCTATTCAAAACAGAGTAAAAATAGTCATTTCAAAAAGGATTACAAGGAAAACCCAAAATTATAGAAATGAAGTGATAGATGCAATAGGAGACAAAGTAGTTATCATTTTGGTGAATACCATAAAAGATTCAAGTGTAGCACACTGATGTTTATATATATATATATATATATATATATAGCCAGATTAAATTAACACTAATACAATATTCTTACTCTCTTGTTTGTTTTCTCTCTGTCTGTTTCTCTGTTTCTCTGTCTCTTTTTCTGTAACTGTCTCTTTGTCTCTGCCTCTCTCTTTCTGTGATTATGTGTGTCTCTCTGTCTCTCTGTTTTTGTGTCTCTGTATCTGTCTCTGTCTCTGTCTGTCTCCCTCCTTCACTCCCTCCCCCTTCTCTCCTTTCCCCTTCTCCTCTCCCTCCCCTTTTTCCTTCCCTTTTCCCCTTTCTATCCCTCTTCCTATCCCTTTTCTCCTTCCCTTCCCCCTTCCCATCCTTCTTCCCATCTCCCTCTCCTTTCTTCTCCCCCTTCTCCCTTCCCATCCCCTTTCTCCTCCTTCTCTCCTTTTCTCCCTTCCCTCCCCTTCCCCCTCTTTTCTCCTCATCCCCTCCTTCCCCTTCTCTTTCTCTCCTTCTCTTTTCCTCTCGTACCCCTTCCTTCAACCCTGGGTGGGCTGCCTCTCTCTCTCTCCCTCTCTCTCTCTCTCTCTCTCTCTCTCTCTCTCTCTCTGTCTCTCTCTCTCTCTGTTTCTCTCTCTCTCTTTCTTTCTCTCTCTCACTCACAGTTGCTGGGATACAAATGAACACAATGTTCCCTGGTGGGTGATACGAACTCCAATTTTAATTTCTATCTTCGTAAGTAAACTCTGGATGGAAGGATAAATTTCCTATTGATTCACAGGCTTAAGATAACAACAAACCATTATTCTTTTATTAAGCGTAAATAACCCCAATCTCAAATAGCCTGCTGAGGAAGCCTCTTTACCTACATTTTACTGTTGCCCTAGCAGTCTGAACTCATTTCTTGCAAAAATCTAGTTAGACTTCTTTACTTGATAGTTTCTTCATTGCAGAGGTCTGAGTGGATGATTTGGGGAAAGCCTGAGGGGATTCTTCATCTCTGAGCAAAGAAGAGGGTTGAAAAAAGAAAGTGTGTTCTCTTAGCTCAAGGGGGAAATCTCAGGGGGAATTAGAGGCAAGTTGAATTGATGTCCTTGATTTTTGGTTTTAATTACATGTCCACTGGTATGAGCTTCAGGTTCAAAAATTAGGTTACCAGCATTGCTACAAATGTAAACCATGCTGAATGATGAACTTCATTTTATGGCATAACTCCATTAATAGAGTGGGAAGATACTGATGATTCCAACTCATTCAGTCCTTATTCTTGACTTTTTCTTGTAATGAGCAATTTTAAAGCCTATCACAAAACAGGCAGAAGGAAATGTCCTAAATTCCCCATAAATCCTTGTCTTCTCCCTTTCCTCAAATACATTTTATCTACCCTGCCCCCATTGCCTTTTTCATTTTTTTGTATCTCTATAGCAGTAGCCATTTTCTGCTGCCCCACCCAACCCCATTCTGTCTTTAGGGCCTAGATGGGTAGTTTAAAAAGAAAAACAAGTCTTGAAAAGAAAACTCTGGACCCCTTTACCTCTTTACCAGTTTTGAGATATATCCTCTTCCCTTCTGCTTGATACCTCTCATAATTTTTTGCTGTGCCCAATATCCCCATGGGGAACCACAGGGAGCTACAAGTCAAGGCCAGCAGGTGCTTAGTTTTTCCTCACAGAAAGGAAAAGTAAAGTCTAGAACTATGGAGAGAAAGGGCGAAAACGATATGGTATAATAATTGTGTCACACTCCCCTTCACTTTACTAAAGAGTAAACCATTCCAAAACGGTAAGGGTTCTGCTGTCAATGGACTATTTCTTACTGGCTAACCAAAGTACTATTGGGAAAATATTATCTGTCCATATCTCATCCCTTTAGGGCTCATTAGGTGACTGACAAACACACTGGATTAATTCATCCATACCCAGGGCTAAGAACAATTTTTGCTTTAACTCCCCATATTACATATTTTACCTTTTAATTGGAGTCCACAGAGAACAGTCACCAAAAAGGTAACTGATGGTAAATGTGTCATGTTCTGTGGTAGCCAAATGAGGAAGATATTTTTGAGTAAGAAAATTTTTCCACATCTTCAGTCTTTCCACTTCATCCATTCTCCCTATGCCCTAGACAGGTATTCATTGTGTTATTGTTTTATCAATTTTATCATGTTTCTAAAAATGATTGTGTTGATCCTGAGGAAAGAGGTCTCAGAACTTTGAGAAATAGACAAAGAGTAAGGAAACCAATTATACATGATTGAGTAGAAACACTTCTTTAGAAATGAACATAGAAATTTCACCAAAATAGGAGGATCCACCTTTCAGAGTGATTCTAAGTCTTCAGGTCAGAGAAGTAAGAAATCAAAATTACTGACAAATCTTTCTTTTGGGAGCAGGTGAATTTTATCCTTTTCATTAGTATTATAAGAATTTTACTGCAGAAGTTGAGATCTCCAGATGTCGGAGGCAATGATCAGTCACAGTACAAGTGAGTATAAATATACATATGTGTGTATGTGTATGTGTGAGAGAGTGTGTTTTAAAATAGTATAAACAAATGCAAGTATAAAAAATGATGCCTGGGGAGTTCCTTTCACACTAAGTTTCTGTGACATAAAAAAAGGCACTATGTCACTTGAAGCAAGGGTCAGACTTGTTTCATCAAATCAGAGGCATTTTCAGCTTGCTCAGAATTTTAGCAATGAAAGATATCAGTCCCCATATTTTATGATGAGAAAACTAAGGCTAAGAGCAAGGGATAATTGACTCAATATTCCTCCACTAGGTCTCAAAAGAAAAATAGAGTGAACAAGTTATAACTACTCCCAAGAACTGGGAACTCACCAGACACAAACACATACTCAACATTTTATGTATATGTGTGTATATGTATAGTGTGAAGGAGAGACTATGTAAATATGTGCATATGTAAATATATCTACATACATGTAGATCTACATATATACATGATTGTACTAACTGATAATTTGTATGTGATCTAAACTAACCACAGAAATCTCCCTCCATTTTTCAGCACAGATTAAAAAAGGGAAGTCCAGGAGCATACATTAAGAATAGAGAATAAACAGATCATCTCTGAAAAGTGAAATATTATTTGGGACAAAAGAACAACTTCCTCAAATACTGGGCAGTCGTGCGGTATAATGGGAGGAAAGCTCTAGATTGGGTGCCAAGACTTGTATTCTAATACCAACTCTATCACTAATCATCTTTGTGACAAGTGATTAATATGCCTCTTGGGTGGCCAGCTTTATAATCCAATCCTTTGTTTTGAGTTAAATTAAAATGTTTACTTTTAAGGACTGACTAGCTGGATGATGGGGAAGAAACAGCTTAGAAACTGGCAGGTGACAGTGAAGTTAGTGCTCATAATTATTTTAAGTGGCTATAGATAATCCCCAAAGAGGATAAACCACATGTAAATTAGAGTTCAAGGTTTCCAAACATCTCTCATGAGGCAACCAGAAAACCAGGTTTGAGAAGAAAATTCTGAAATCTTTCTAAAATAATTAAGACTGGGAATGGTAACATCAAGCAATATCTAAATCTCTCTAGATTTATATACAAGAGGCTGCCTTAATACCACATTCATTTCCTCATTTCTATCCCCCAACCAAAATGCCAGAAGTCATAGTCTGAAATTCAAAGAGAGTCTTCTGTTAGAAGGGTCACCATTTGGTATTGACACTGAAAAAGGGATACTTCCAAAGGAATGTAACGCAGACTAACAAACCGTGGGGGCAAAATTGGCTCAAAGGAAGAAAACAGAGAAAGTTCTCTAAGACACAAGGCTTGGAA
Organism: Antechinus flavipes; assembly: GCF_016432865.1. Classification (NCBI taxonomy): domain Eukaryota; kingdom Metazoa; phylum Chordata; class Mammalia; order Dasyuromorphia; family Dasyuridae; genus Antechinus; species Antechinus flavipes. The sequence continues at coordinate 80,602,182 of NC_067402.1, forward strand.
TTTTCCCCTTTTTTCCTAAACTGATGTAAAAAGGTGTGTATGGGAAGGAGAGATTGGAGGATATTTAAGAATTTTTTCTTTTGATCTAAATTGTATTTGAAAGCATAACCCTAAATCCTGTTGGCTGCGAAAATCTTTAAAATAATTATGTAAAGCCAGATTTGCAAAGAATTATCCCAAATTATTCCACTGAAGAAATGCTGTTTGTTAGGTCTGAAACTTTTGTGCATCCCACTCAGGAGAGACAGCATGAAGTCATAGGAAGAATAATGTCTTAGAGTCAATTCAGTGTCTGATTTAGCTCTGCCACAAGCAGTTGTCTAACCTCTTTAAACTATAGTTTGTCCTTGTCAAATGTCAATAATATCTGCCTTGCTTAACTTGTGTAGTCATTGTGAAACTTGGGTGGTACTATTTATTTTATTTCTATTTTTAACATTTAGCACAGTGCATATTATCTTATACATAGTAAATATTCAATAAATATTTATAGGCTGGATGACAAATGCCTAATTAAATAAGAATTGAAAGGAGAAAAAAATGATCCATTTCTTCTGAGTCTTGTGCACATGGACTGGTGCTTATAAATATGGCTGATTGGTCCAGAATAAATATTATTTTGCTAAAAGGAAAATATGTTTTTCTTATAGTTCTTTGACATAGGTAAAAGTCAACTTTATGTTGGGAGGTGACAGCACAATGAATAAAAACCAGGGTCAGTAGGACCTGTGTCCAGGTTCAAATTCTACCTCTGACACATATATGTGGCTTTTTAAAAATTTTACCTATTAGTGCCAAAACGCTAAAGCAGGGGCAAGTGGAAGTTACAGAACCAAGTCCTTTTCAGTTACCAATGAAATTATATACTCATTGCTATCGCATCTTCATGATACAAATGGGGCAACTGAGTGAAGAAACTGAAGCAGAGAGAAATGTTCTATAGCCAGTTAGTTAGACTATAGCAAAAGTTAGACAAGATTTCTGAGCTTCTGTAGTATCAGTCTCCAAGATTAACCAGAAAAGTAGTTCCTGAAGATTCTGTTGAATTAACCAAAGAAATAGCAGACATAGAACATGGTTCTCAAAGAACTTAGATGCTAGTTAAAGAAATGGGGGAGGGGGGAATGCACACAAAGCAACTCTAGCAGAAGATACTGATTAATATACAAATACTCAAATTCATCACCAAAATGAGTACTTAATGAGTAACAGGGGTTCAGAATAAAATTGCTTATTTATTATAGGCAAGGAGAGTCATTGTACTGAAACTCTGGGTGTAGGGGAAAAAAAAGAATAAATCATATCTTTCATTTCCAAGAGCTAGTAAGAAATATAAATAGTCTGGTAGGGAATATAAGACAAATAATTACAATGCAAAGCATAATGTGATCACATCAGCAGTAAATGGCAAAAGCATCCTCTGACCTGCAGTCTAGCTGATTCTCCCTGCACTACAGCCCTTCAGTGATAATTCAGAAGAGGAAGAGATGACATTTAGCAAAAAAAAAAAAATTGAGAAAGACTTGTGGAAATTTTTAACTAGAAAAAGTTCCATACTGGTCCTACATTTTCCAACCTTCCAATTATCTTCTAAAGTTGCATAAATCACAAATGACCTCTTCTTTTCAATGATAATCAGGGACAATGGACACTCCCAATCATGTCTTCTCTGACAAAGAGAAGAGACTTCAGGGGGAGCAATCCACTGACAAAACTGGTCTCCATGCTACCAGACAGCCTAATAAAGTCTATGATCAGTCAGTGACTTATTCTTTCAGCTTTGCAGAATTTAAAAAAAAATAGAACTCAGGATATTAGATACATTTCTGTGCCATTAGTACAGCTTAACACAGTAGAGCTTAGGGACAAAAAAAGGTGCACATTTTATATCCACGTGGGAATCCTGACTTCTTGATACTCAGAGAATGTGAGGAACAGACTGAGGATGCAGAAAAATCACGATTGTCAAGAAACTGAGCACAATTTATAAAATCACTACCTCTTTTGTGAGGATGATTCATTGCCCTCTGAGGCAAAAACAATAAGCCACAGTAAATTATACCATCTACTAAGAAGTGCTTGAGTAGATTAAATGTGTTCCTCACTGTAAGTCAGTTGACACTTGCTGAATAAATTGGACCAATGGAGGTTGAGAGTTCTATGAGATGTATGGTCTTTCCTCCTAAGGAGAAAGATCATCCTCTAACAATTACAGGACTTAAGAGATGTCGTTCTTTGGCATTGGGACAGAATTCCAATTCATTCTACATAAGTGACCCTACACACACATACATCATGAAAATTCAATGTACTTATTTTAATTTTATACATTTTGCCACAATGTCAACAGTCTCAGTATAAACAATTACATTCAAATTCCTCCTGAATGTATTAAGACATGGTTTTGAATGGGCTATAGTGAGCCCATTTCAATTAGTAAAGCATAGAGAAAAGTCACAGTATTCTACCCTACCTTGGAAGATATGTTCTTGTTCCCAACCAGAGAGGGTGTGTGGATAGGAAAGACTTAATTTTGGTATCCATGAAGCAATGGCTAAGTTTAAGTTGGTTTATAGTCAAGATGATCAAGTTAGAAAGATACAGACTAGCACAGGGTTCTCAGATATCTAGAATATTTAGAGCTTTGAGGAAGACATAGAAATTGACAACCTGGTTGCTTTTTTAAGTTGAAATTTGAATTTTTCTAAGTCTTGCACAGCTTCAATGCTGACTTTTTCTTTTGGTCCACCATAAGTTAGGGAACTAATTATCTTAGAAATCTTTGATTTAGAACAAAATTGCTAAGAATAGCAATTCACATTTCTGTGGCATTTAGAGTCAGCAGAGTGTTTTCCTTACAACAATTATGTGAAGTAGATAGCAGCCTTATCCTTATTTGTATTTTGTAGCTGAAGAAACTGAAACTTAACTAAATTAATTCGTTTACCTAATGGTTATCCAGTTACTAAAGACTGGACCCTTTACTAGATTTGGATTCAAATCCTCATTCTGCCTTTAATCCCTAAGTGACACTGGGCAAATCACAGCCATTCTAGCAACTTGATCTAAAAAAACATGAAACTAAGCAAATACAACTGAACTCAAGCTTAGTTCCATACTTCTCATCTCTCCCCTTCTCCACCAAAAAAGATAAAACAGTACAATACAAATTGACACAAAGTAAAAAGGTTTTCTTTACTGTTAGATGTGACTTTCTCATAATCAAAAGCCAGAAAAGGCTTTTCTTATACAGGATTGTTTGTTGCCATATAAAATTCCATTAAACTAGATCAATAAAATGTTCTTTGTAGATAGACTGGCTGCCAAGAATAATAATGATGATGGTAATAATGATAGCTCACATTTACATAGTGCTTTAATATTTACAAAGCCCTTATTGGAACTTAGAAATAACTTTGGTACAAAGAATACTTTTGACATTATACTTGGATTAAAATTCTATCCTTTATATTATAAGATCATAGATTTAGAGTTGAAAAGGACATTATGAGTCACCTAGCCCAACTCCCCCATTTTTACAAAGAAAGATCTGAGTTATTAAATCCAATAATTCCTACAGTCCAACCAGCAGAGTCAGATTTGGCCTGAAGCACATTTCATATCCATGTGTGAATCCTGGAATTTTTGCTACTGAATCCCATTGCTTCTATTGGAGGTTACAATTTATCTGGAGTTCTAGGTGTCATGGCAAAGCACAGGTGAGCAGCATGGTAGAGTGGGAAGAATACCAACTCTAGATTCCAAAGACCTTGGTTTAAGTTCCATTTCTGAGACTTAGTATCTTTTCTTATCTGTGTGACTTTGGGCAAGTTCTAAAACCTCCCTGAACTTCGGTTACCTCATTATAACGTGAAGGGGGTGCACTCAGTGGTCTCAGAAGTCCCTTCTCATTCCTCTGTTCTTATGATTATATAGTCTGAAAATCCTCCCACCTCTTGAGTGATGAGTAATGATTTGGCAATGTCTCAGGTCCCTTCCAGCTTTGATTCTATAAACCATAAACATAAGAGAATGGAGAAATATACTGTTAAAGTCATTTACCAATAAATTGATATAGTTCATTATTAATAAGTTTTTTTTAACTTAAGTACCTCCTCTTCTTCTAAGATTTTCATGGTTTTCCATGAGGTTCTCATACTGATCCACACATGAGAATCACAAGGAAATACAATAGTATTAGTTAAAGAGTAGGCATTAACATTGTAGAGATGAGATTCAAGAGGCTAGGGAGCTCTAAACACTTTGCCACCAATCACACAGAAACCAAACCAATTTGAAAACCATAGTCCCTATCCACTTAACTCTGACACTTCCTTAAAAGCCGTAATTTATTCTATTCTGTTTTTTTTTTTTTACAAAAACCAATTACTGTCTCTCATTCCTATGCTAAGTACTGGAGACAGAGAAATATGAAATAATCCCTACCCTTATGAAGTGTATATTCCATAGGGGGAAGAGGGAATATAATGACATAAGACAAGATGTACCCAAATGAGATAACATAGTTGGATAGAACACTGACTTGGAGTAAGAAGAGCTTGAGTTCAAATCCAACCTCAAACTCTTACAGCTATATAACCCTGGGCAAGTTACAAACCTCTCTTTGACTCAGTTACCTCATCCATAAAAAATGGATATAATAATATTTACCTCCCAAGGTTGTTGTGAGTATAAAATGAAATAATATTTGTAAAACACTTTGCAAATCTTAAAGCACTATATAAATGCTACTATAAGTAATTCTAAAATACATACAAATAAAAATTAACTTGGAGATAGCACACCAACTATTATATAGATCATGCAAGGCTTCTTGTAGCAAGTGAAAACTGACCCGAGTATACAGAGGAATTAGGGATTTCCAGAAAATCCCTATATAGAGAGCTATATAGTGAACTCTTTGTATGTGGCCCTCAAGATGAGAGTTGTAGGCCAGTCTGACCTGAGTAAAGAATGTTTGAGGAGAGATTATGTGAAAATCAGTTGAGAAATGTGGGTAGGAGCCTAATTGTAAGTACCAAAGGAATTTGATTTTTATCCCCAAAGTACCAAAAAGATGTTGAAGCTTCCAAAACAGGGAAATTACATGATTGTAAATTTACTTCAGGAATATCAAATTCAGAACCTATATTCAAAATGCTTTGAAAAGAAAAGAACTCTATGGAGATAGCTAAATTTCTTTTCTTTTTTTTAAATTTTCTTTTGAGGGTTTTTACTCTTCTTAATTCTTATTAATATTGCTAATTAATATTTTTACAAGATTAAAAGACAAATGCAACAAGCCTCCTTCCAATGCTCTTTTAGCAGATTTAGGGACCGCCATTTCCAGTCACCTTTAGGTATTTTTTTTAACTGAAGTAATTGGAGTTAATGACTTGCCCAGGGTCACATAGCTAGGAAGTGTTAAGTGCCTGAGGCCAGATTTGAACTCAGGACCTCCTGATAGAGCACTTCCTGGTGCTCTATCCACTGCACCACCTAGCTGCCCCTACTTTTAGGTGTTTTTAGAATCAATTGCCATCAAATCCTAAATTCAGGTAATACAGTGCACATTGAACTAAACTCTTCCATGATATAAGGCACATGATCATAAGTAGCAAATATACAAGAAACAAAAAAAAATCAGATAAAAAATTCATGCAAACAAATCCATAGATAAGGAGTATGATCCAGTTTCCAGAAGCATACACATAATTGCATCATGTTCTATATATAACAAGAGCTTAGTTATTTCCAATTCTAATTTATATGTGTCTATATCAATTCTATAGATTGATGCACAATATTCACATCTTCAATAATAAGGAAAAATTAGAAACCAGGCAAATGGCAATGAAGACAGGATAATGATAGCATGTTTTCACTGCAGAATGCCATTCATCAGTGTATGTAGGAATGCTAGATTAATGGCACATTTAATCTTGTGCGAGAATATCTTCTTTCTTCTTCTGATTTAGGAGACTCACCAAGTCAACACTGCTACTCATCCCTTTATTTGGAGTTCACTATATGATTTTTGCTGTGTTTCCTATCGGCGTTTCCAACACATATCAGATACTGTTTGAATTATGTATTGGATCATTCCAGGTACTGTCATCCACAAAACTGCTTCATTTTTTCTGTTTCCTATGTTTGACTTCATAATCTCTGATGCCTTTTTCCTATTTGCAGGGCCTGGTTGTTGCAATTCTCTACTGTTTTTTGAACAGTGAAGTAAGTCTTTTGCCTTTCTCTCAGGCTTATGGGTAAAAATGTAATCAGTTGGGTTCTTAGAATGTTTGCTCAATCAAGTGTCATCTCTGTACACCCATCAATATCAAAAGAATATGACTTTTTAGTTAAGGGTATCACACTGAAAATTGTTTTTACATGTAATTGGGAGAAAACAAAATATTAAATCATCAAAAGGATGCAAAAAAAGAAAGAAGTACCATGCTGGCTTCTATATTTAAAGAAAGGACTGTCTGAGGAGGAAAAGAGAGGGAATTTTGAAATAGATTTCACTTGTAAAGTTAGAAGTTCTTTACTTTATACTAAGCATCTTGGTTTTCCATATAACTCCTAATCTGAATCATCTTCATTAAAGCCACATTCATGAAACCCACAGCTCCCTCCTCCTCCATCTCTCCTTCCAAAATTCACACCCTCCTCTCCTTCAGTCACTGTAAAATACTGTTACCAAAATAGTCTCCCCTACCACTTTCAACAGAGTCCAAAATGCCAGGTTGTCAGACCCGTGACAACAACAGGAAATTTCAAGCTGAAAATTAATTAGAGTCTGCATGCTTTTTAATAAGCATCTGTCCTCAGTACACTGCAGCTGCTGTCACCTTGCTCCATCCTTTAATCAGATAAAATAGTGGAAATCAGCCTGTAGCTATTTAACATGCAAAAGTGAACATGAAGAAGCAAGAATTCAGTGTTCTCAATAAACAAAGGTGTTAGCAGCTGAGGATTCCGTGTGGATGCCCTGTTTATCACCTGCACATACCCACACCCAAACTCCCAAGGTAGTTAATTGCCAAGAATTACCCGCCCGTTGTATTTTAAGCCCTTGGCTTTGGCCACTCCATCACTCCATCTCAAAATTGCTCTAGCTCTTCATTTCTTTTGAACATCAGCCACCCCATTCCTTGCCACTTTTCTAGTGTATCTCTGATGTAGATCAAGAGTGTTTTCTATCAGCCTCTGTCTGACAATAAGTGCTTTGCGTTTGAAGCTGGGTTTTCTTACCCTAAATGCAACACTTTTTCTAGAGTATGGTGTAGTTGAAAAAATGTTGCATTTAGGAAAGAAGAACTGCATTCAAATCCTGCTCCTTCCGGAGCAGCTAGGTGGTATAATGGATAGAGAGCTGGGTCTGGAGTCAGGAAAATCTGCATTCAGATGTGACTTCAGGTACCTACAAGCCTCATCTGCTAAATGAGGAAAATAATGGCACCTTCTTCCAGTGTTGCTATGAGGTACAAATAAGATAATTGTAAAGCAATTAGCACATAGTAAGCTCTATGTAAATATTGGTTATGATGCTGGTAGTGTGACTGAGCAAATAACAAAACCCTTATCTACAAAGTGAGAGGATTAGATTTTTGAGGGCTCTTCCAACTAAATAGCTCTAAGTACCTCATAAGTAGAAAACAATCTCTCAATTTCACTTTGGCTAATCCGCAGCCTCTTTATTCCTCACTCCTGATACAGGGAAAATGACCTGACACAAATGAAAAGACATAAGGTTTGCTTTCTAAAATAGTGCTTTATATCCAGCTTAAAGATTTTGAATGTAAATTAACCATTTCATCTTATCTTCTTTTGTATGAATAGTCTAACACCTAGTACATTATTCTTCTTGTTGTGTGACCCCATTTGGGGTTTTCTTGACAAAGACACTGGAATGGTTTGTCATTTTCTTCTCCAGCTCATTTTGAGGAAACTGAGACAAAAGGGTTAAGTGACTAAAAACACAAAATGTGACTGCCTAAGATTACTCAACTAGTAAGTGTCTGAGGCCAGATTTGAAGTCCTGATTCCAGGCCTGGCACTCTATCCACTGTGCCATCTAGTATGTTCTAGGATCTCCCCAAATTCTCGGGACTAGAAGCTTCACCCTCATATAGTTTGCCAGAAGTCTCTTCTTCTCCCTTCTCTTTCATATCACTTCATTATCATGTTCATTATAAGATTTGGAACCTTGAAATTGGAAAGGAATTCAGAGGTCACCTAGTCCAACTCATCTCTGAACAAGAATCTTCTCTACAACGTTACCAAAAGAGTGGTCAGTTAACCTTTCACTACCTCTTCTGAGAGTCCTAGAACTCTGTTCTGGAGCAGAACTTCAACTTCTCCCATAGCCTTGGATTGTTGGAAATTTTTTCTTTCTGTGTAGCCAAAATCTGCATCTCTGAAACTTTTACCTATTGCTTCCTAGTGCCAAAAAAACCGAATCTAATCCAATTGTGTGATAGTATATGTTTAACAATCAACAATCAATTATATTTCGCAAAAATAAAAACACATACTCTGTATTCTTTTTTTTGCCTCTGAGGAAATGGCCCAAGGTCACACTGCTAGGAAGTGTTAAGTGTCTGAGACAAGAATTGAACTCAGGTCCTCCTGACTTCAGGGCTGGTGCTCCATCCACTGTGCATCTAGCTGTCCCTCTACACACTATATTCTTAAATGTAATCTGCATTAACATTTTCTCCACCTTCTTGTCTCCAGACAATAAACAAAACAATAAATCAAGCACTGAGGTATAATGCTTGTTGATATCCAAGAAAATATAATAATCAGACTGTTTTGAATTGAACCCAGCACACCTTCTTCCATATAGAATCAGCTAGATGGCATAATAGGGCAGAAATAGCACAATTGACAGAGTAGCAGACCTGGAGTCAGGAAAACTCTTCCTAAATTTAAATCTGACTTCATACACTTATTAGCTGGGTGAAGCTGGGCAAGCCACTTAACTCTGTTTGCCTCAGTTCCTCATCTGCAAAATGAGATAAAAAAGGAAACAGCAAACCATATCTTTGTCAAGAAAGCCCCAAATGGGCTCATGAAGAATCAGACACAAGTAAATGACTCCACAACAATGGGTAATGTAGTAGATAGGATGCTGGGTCTGACTGAGTTTAAATCTGTAACTATGTGACAATGAATAAAATCATTTAACCTCTATTTGCTTTAGTTTTTTCAAGTATAAAATGGGGATAAAAACAGCACTCCCATTGGGCTTCTACTGACCTGATTGTGGACAAAAAGAACATAAGGACTACACAATTCTTGCCCAAAATGTTGGGGTTAAACCAAGAAACCAAGTCTTTTTTTTAACAATTACTTTGAGCTTATATTTTTCAGAGACACATAGGCAACAATATGAAGTTCAATTTATAGAGGATCATTAACATAGAACTGGAAGCACTCTGAGAAGTCACCTAGTCCATTTATTATTTTATAGATAAGGAAATTGTGGTCCCTGTAGGTTAAATTAATTGTCCAAAGTCACATGCATCAGAGATAGAATTGGAAGGTCCTCTGACTCCATTGGGGATTCTTTCTTCCATATTCATTCTTCCCTTGACCAATCCATCAATAAACATTCATAGCATCTGTTATCTTTCAGAACTGCTAAAGACCCAGGAGATAGGAAGACAAAAATAAAAGAAGCAGGCTCTATCCTCAAGGAACTTTCATTTTAGAGGAATAGACAATACTTACACCTACACAAAACCTACACAAAATAAACACGAGGTCATTTTTGACTAGTTGATCCCCTTTCTACTCTTTCCCGGCAGGTGCAAAGCGAACTAAAGAGAAAATGGCGAAGCTTGTGTTTGAACCAGTCCATGAACCGGGATTACAGGCTTCATAGCTCCTCGATCTCTCGCAATGGCTCTGAAAGCATCTTGCATTTTCATCGGAATTCCCGAGCTCACTCCTTCCTGCAGACTGAAACCACAGTGATATGAGCAACAAAGTCCAGCTACCCAAGCCTATATCCCCTGTGGCCATATGTGGTATATTTCTCAGCTATGCTGGGGTGTTTCTGCTTCCCTTCCCATCTCTGTGTCTGAAATGGCCCATTTTGTGAGCCATTGGCAGCTCAGCCCTGTAGACTTTGAGCTTTAAGTTTGATTCACTCATATTGTACTCTCGTGTGATGTGTTCGTCATGTATCTGGATCTGAAAGCTAATTATGGCTAAACTGCAGCATTTTTTAAACCTTTTTTTAAGTGCTTCAGACCTAGAATGTACATGTATTTGGGATCTTTGATAAAATGTCCATTATCAAGGGGAAAAGAGAAGGGAGTGAGATGATCTCTGAGATGCACAGGTCAAAGTTGGTTAAGAACAGCAAGAGAGATCCAAGAGCTAGATCCTGCCCTGTAAGGAAGCACCGGTCTCGGTAGTCTCCCTCTGACCCCAGTGAGGTCTTCATCAACTTCCCTATTCAAGTCTTTAGTTTAAGCATAGAAACAAGCAACCCTTTATTTTCTATGGGAAATACTGTTTGGATTCAGACCTACCTCAGTGAAAAATGTGCCCTACAAGAGGGCATGTTCTCTGGCATTCATGATGTCTGGCTTTTAAAAGCCATACCCCCAAAATGAACCCTAAAGAAGGCAAAAACCATCAAGTAGCTCAAACTTCCCAGTCAGCCCTCATTCTCAATTCACAGTGGGCCTTCATTTCCCTTTGCCTGCCCTGGTTATCTGGGAATCTCTGTAGGCTTTTCTCCTTCCAAACAGTGTCCAGTAAGACTTCTCTCTTTCCTTCCTCTTCAACAAAATCAACTTATTCTTTGACTCATCCCCAACTTTTTTCTCTCAGCCAGAAAAGTAATTTAATCAACTAATTTTCACTAAAGTATTAATAACTAAAAAGTACTTAGAGTATTGCCCATCTTGTGAGTACTTTTAAAACAAAAATTTCTAACACTTCCTCTCCAATTAAATCTTTAATGATGGGATTTTAGGCCTTGTAACAGGTAGATAGATACAATATTTAGGTCCAGGGGAATGAAAGATATCACATAGGCATCTTCATATTTTATGCAAAAAGTCAACCCCAGTCTAAATACTTAACCTAAAAGTGAAGATACAGGCCACATCCCAGTCACCAGAGTAAAAATGAGGAAAATATCAAATGAATAAAGAAAGAAACTAAGAAAGTGTTGATGGAGGGAGGGGATAGGACACTTTTTGAACTCCTTTGTCAAATTTCAAATTTTCTTTTCAGTGGAGAATGATTAGAACAGTTCACAAAGGGGGAAATTATCTACAATTCATTTTAGAAATACTGTGCCTTCAATCAGCAGTCTGAACTTGTATACAAAGTAATTAAGGGTTTCTGACATGAAAGAAATAGAAGGAGCAGCCCCAGTGAGAAGGGTAGACACTACAAAGGGTATCTTTATTTATGTTATATGGATGGCATATTTATACATCATACACAATGAAATAAGACAAGTCTTGGACAAGGTTTTGTGGTAGCCTTAGAGTTCTTGGTTTATTTTAGAAGAAAAAAAATTGCTTTTTACAGAAGTGAGAACAGGGTTTCCAACCTGTCAAGACTTCTAGGGAGGCCCATGGATGATTTCAAGGGGTCTGAGAGCTTGGATAGGGGAAAACATATCTGTTTATTTTCATTAACCTCTAACTAAAATTTAGCATTTCCTTCAATTCTTAAAAAAAAAACCCACATTATTCTGAGAAGGGATCATAAGCTTTAGCAGATTGTCCAAGGGGTCCATAATACACAAAATTTAAAAAAAATCTCTTTGGTTAAAAGTTTACAATGGAAGAAAGAGTAACAGAATGATGAGCAAGTTGCTTTTAAAAGTTGGAGGATGCATGACGGGTGAACAAACCAATTCCTGTCTTTCCTTCCAACGGTTTTCTATGTCTCACCACCATCACCATCACCATGCACTCAGATTTGCTAGGTACTCTGAGTTCTGACAGTCCTCCAAGTCCTTCAGAAAGCACACATTCCAAAGTTCATAGCCACGTGTAAACAAAATCTTTAAATCATAGTTTGAAAACCATGAAATTGTATTAAGAATCTCTCATACTGTGTTGTAGAGTTACATGGTAATGCTACATGGCAACGATTTTAAGGGACAGAATAAGCTATATTTTTATTTACAACATAGAGTGGGTCTTTGGTCATATCAAAATGAAATGACAGGCAGAGATCTGAGGAGAGCAGTGGGGGAGTAGTAGGCTGAAACTAATAAGAACAATGGAATAGACTTGGATGAAGCCATAATATAGGGGTGGTTAAGGTTCCATTTTATTCTTTATGCAGTGGCTTCTTGCATTTTCTGAGAGGTGCTTCCATTACCAGTTCTGGGCAGTTAGAGACAATAGAGATCTCAGGTCTTCCTTACAAGTCACTTTTAATTCATGAAATCCACATTTCTGATTAACTAGGGTTAAATAAAAATGGAATTTTATTATGATAGAGTAATATTGTCTTCAATATAGAATTCAGAGCCATTGAGATGGAATGGCAAACCCTTGATTCATATGGAATTCTTTTATTTAATAGCATTAGATGAAATCAGCTCAGGAAAACAAAGCTTTTCTGAGACAACCATTAGCCCAGGGGACTAGCCTCATGATACAGAACTGGATGTTATAAGGGTGTATTCCTTTGTTATCATCAGATTCTGTTTTTTGCTTTACCTTAATGGACTGGAAAATAGTTTGGCCAAAAGTTCTTTTGGGGGAGGAGGAAGAAAACAAGATGGAAGAAAGATGAGACTGGGCTATCTAAAAAGAATGTCTTCAGTATGGCAGGTACAGAGGCAAGCATTAACTAACCCACTAAAATTCTTTCCAAAATTTAGGTCCTCTGTAAGAGAAAAAGGTATGATTCCTCCTTGCCCCAGAGGAGCAGGTAAATAAGATAAAAAACTAGAAAGAACATTAGAGGGTCATCCCTTGCAAAAATGAAAGTCAATCAAGGGATTGATTTTACAGATAAGGAAGCTGAGACCCAGCTATGTTAAATTACTTGTCCAAGGGCATATAAGAATTAAGGATCAAAAGGAAGATTTGTATCCAAGCCAACCGATTACAGAATGAATGCTCTTAGGAGGCTAAAAAGAACTTGTTTTATCATCATAGGATATAGATATATGGCCCTAAGCAAGTCATTTCTCTTTTATGGGTCTCAATTTCCTCATTTATAGAATAGGGGTAGAAAGCTCAGATTTATCTTTTCCAGTTCAGACTACTAAGATCTTTGAAAAAATCTGAAAGACTTCCTTTCAGTTGATTAAAGGTCTTGCCCCTCTTCAGAAATATATATGGGAACTTAAATAGGGAAAGAACCATCCTGGAAAATTCTATTCAGTTAGATAATTGCCAAAGCAAATAGGAAGCCTTTTCTGCTTTTGTCTTATTCAGTAAAAGGTTATAAAATGAGTTCAATATTTATTAAAAGAATAGTTTATTTAGAAAAGCAGTAAGTACTCAAATACTCAATTTGAAAAAATCTGGAATTTGGAGAATACAACAGAGTCCATCATGTCATAATATTTCCCATTCGATGAACTGTCAATATTTTTGATTTAACAATTTCACATGTGTAAGTTAACTGAGAATGCCACCCTAAGTATACGTAGAAGGCTTCTTCCAAAGTGGGACATATATGATGTATACTAAATGTAGTTTTGCTATTTAGTCATTTCAGTCACGTCCAACTCTTTGGACTCTATTTGGGGTTTTCTGAACAGAGATACTGGACTGATTTGCCATTCCCTTTTTCCAGCTCATTTTACAAATGAGAAAACTGAGATAAAAAGGATTAAGTGACTTGCTCAGGGTCACACAGCTTTGAGGTCAGATTAGAACTCAGGAAGATTAGTCTTCCTGACTGCAGTCCTGGCACTCTATTCATTGCACCACCTAGCTGCCTTTCTAAATGAAGCTATTGACAGGTAAAAGTGTAGAAAAGCCCAAGACATCATCAGAGATGATAAGATGATCTACTGCTAATTGTCTATTGAGAAGCACTAATGAGGTTAAAGGAAAGGCTTCTAAGTAACCTGGGGTCACCCTACAAAGGCAAAAAACAAATTCTGACAACTCCAGGGATCTTCAGATTGTTTTGTTGTAAGATAAAAATGGAATCCATTGCTAGAATCACATTTCCAGCCAGTGAAAGTGGAAATAATGCAAGGGTTCCAGGATTTCTATAATGAATGAATAAGCACAACAGTTATTTGTATACATGTCTTATTAATCCTACTAGGTTGCAGTTCTATGAGGTCAGAAATTAACTTTTTTATTCCCCCCCCAGCAACTTTTACAAAGTAGGTATTCAATAAATATGCACTGAATAAACGAAAAACAGTGCTCTAAATCCAGTAATGAGAATCAGATAGGAAACATATACATATAGAGACTTTCTTTCTCTATTCTCCACTTTCCCCTACCCCAAACAGAAACCCACACCCATTCCATATAATATTTATCCTTTCCTTTTTCTAACTTGTTGATCTTTTTGTGGGTGGGTAGCTTGGAAATTTAAGTAGCTTCTGATAAATGGATAAGATGTATAAAGTCAGAGAAACTGAAAAGTGATTAATATTTATAGCAGGACCAAAGATATGTAAAAAAAGAATTCAACTGTAGTTTGGCTCATTTGTATTTACCCTGCCTACAATGTGAACAAGTCAGTTGCATGGCCAGGGAAAAAAGAAAAAAAAAAAACTTGTATAACATTATGTGTTGTATAAAATCTATTGTAACTAAATCAATAAAGCATTGTTTATGTGGGTCATCCCAAGTTATGGAAATATCTCTGTTACACAGAATCATTCTTTGTAGTGGTGCTTGACATACTGAGATTTTTGTCTTTTTCAGAACCAATATCTAGGCCATATACATGGGGATCTTTGTATCCTGCATATCATTCAATACACATTAAACAATGTAATAATCCTTTTGACCTCATGTTCCATCAATGAATAAGATTATGGCAGAATGATGGCTGAGTATAATTGCACTTTACAGAAACTATGCTTTCACACCAAAAAGACTTGGTTCTGATCCAATGTCTCATTACTGTCTTAAGATGACTTCTAGAGATCAGGGGACTCTTTTTTCTAAGAAACTGATCTATAAGCTGCCTGAAACCAGGGACTAGGAGCATATTCTACTTCTTTATTCCTAACACAGGGACATGTATGTGGCAACTTCTCAATAAATTGTTGTATAATGGAACTGTAGAACAGAAAAGCAAAATTGCAAAACTATTTTATTCACAATCTTTTTCCAGTGATACAAGAGATCTTGGGTCAAATACCACATCTGTCATTTATTATTAATATGATCATGGGCATGTCAGTTTACCTCTGAGACTCAGTTTTCCCATGAAAATAATGTGTATAATCTCTACCTCATTCACTCATTATAAAATGTTCCCAAAGGGTCTGGTATTTCCCTTCATTTTCTCTGACTTTCTCTACAGGAAACAGGTACTGACTGTCTATAAGGCCTGACAAGATGGATAATCCCAGGAAACTATGTGACCTATCTGTAATCACACAGCTAGTAAGTGTCAGAGGCTCTACTTGAATCCATATCTTCTTATTACAAGTCATTCATCCATTAAGCATATTGTCTTTTGTGAGAAATATACTTTATAACACCCTGTAGAAAAACAAGTTATAATCATTACTATGATATTATACACATATACCGAAAGTTACATGGGTCATCTCAGTATTTCCAAAACAGTTTATAAAAGGCCAATTTTATAGTTGTTATTAAGCAAATCCTGACAGCAGCAGATGGAGAGAAGTCCACATTAGAATCCTTCTTCTTCTCACAGAATCTTTTTTTAAAAATGAAAATATAAATATTTCTCATTCTACAGCTGAGTTTCATCCTGATCTACAAACATCTGACAAGCAACTAGCCAGTCAGCCTCTTTCTCCTCTGAATGCTATCTCCAGCTGACAATCATTCAACAAATGTCTTGTATTATTTGTCCTGTTATTGGGAAGGATGCCTCCTACAACCCAATGTGCAGTTTTTAAGGGGACCCCTGGGGGTTGATGATAACAAAAGAGGATTTAGTTCATCTTTCATATGGAAAATTTTCTATTATAAATGGGGAAAAAGGAAATCTGTCACTGTCTTCCCTCTCTCCAGGGTCTCAGGAAGGGAAAGAAACTTGAGGTTGGTTAAGGAATATCCTTGTTGAGAAGGTATTCATATCAGTTTGGGTTTGTCTGGGATATCATATAAAACAAATCTTCAATGCAAGATATATGGTTTTAGTTTAGAAATGTTACTATAAATGAAAACAAAGGAGCCTTTTAAATTTTAATTGTTTGCATTTCCACACAAACACATACATTTCTGGTGACTGAAGGAAGAGAGCCCAAACTAATGTTTAGCATATAAAATATATGTCACACACACACACACACACACACACACACACACACACACACACACAAATCAGCTTGATGTAATGGGAAGACCAGTAGACTTGGAGCCCGACAGTTTGGGTCTGAGTATGGCTTCCATATTTACTAGCAAGGTGATCTGATACATTTAACTTCTCTAAAAATCATCTCTCTTATCTGTAAAATAAAGGTAATATTATTTAAATATCAAATAAGTCTATGATGGGGAATAAAGCAAATTATGTATATGATGTGCTCTGGAAGGCATTGTAATTTTTTTCCATGTGACATTTGTGAAAATACTAGTATCATCATTATATAATTTATATGGAGCTTTACAAATATTATCCTATTTTATCTTCATAACAACCTCCTGCAGGTAGTTGCTATTATCATCCCCATTTTATAGAGGCAACTGAGAAGAGAGGGGGAAATGCCCTGTCCAAAGCCATATAGATAATAAGTGTCTAACAGTAGTTTTGAATTCAGGTCTTATTCTTGGTCCATTTTTCTATCTACTCTGCCTCCTCAATATCTATCTTGCTATTACACCACATATATTGCATTCCATTATTTATTTTGGGGGTTCTTTTACAAATATTTCATTGCATGATTCATTTAATAATCACACACAAAGAGCTGTATGTGGAAAGATCTTGGCTTGAGAATATGAGTGCAAAGCACCTGACAAAAATTGTTTTCCTTTTACAAGTTAACACAAAGGAGATGTGACAGTTGTCTTCAAAATATGCAAAAGACAATCAAGAGGAAAAACAATTAGACTTTTTCTGCTTAGCTCCAAAATATAGAACTAGAGGAATGAGGAAAAGTTACAAAAAAGCAAATGAAGTTGGATATAAAAAAAAAGAAAAAAAAATGTCTCCTATTCCAAAATAGAATGAGCAGTCTCGGAAGCTATCATTGGACTACAAACAGAGGCTAGATGACCACATGTGGGCAAGTTGTAGATAACATTCTTGTTCACGTGTGCATTGAAATAAATGTCTGTGGGTCTTGTTCAACTTGAAACTTTATGATTGTGACAACAATTAAAGTTTATGATAATCTAATTCACTGGTATGAGCATATTGATATATAATGGACCAATCTGATTCTTCCAAAAAAATGACTCTATTCAATAAGGGCCTGAGGTATTCAACAAATTTTTTATAAGCACCATTAAACTTAATGCTACAGGGGATTTAATAGAACCCAAGACACAACCTTTATCTCCCAGCTTATTCTTCATTTTGGTAGGTGAGATATGACCCAATGAAGAGATAAATGACAGTATCAGGCAGAATCTCCTTAGAGCCAAATGGAAGTGGGAAAGAAAATAAATAAGTTATGAGAGTTTAGACCACAAAGGAATCCTTTTAGGCCATGGTGATAGGGAAGAAGTGATTCATCAGTGAAGAAGGACATGAGTTGGGTTTTAAAGGTTATATAAGATTTAGCTAAATGGGGAGAATAGAAGAAGAGTATATTAGTCTAAGAGTTCAACCAATGAATGGTCAAGCAAGAAGTATTCAATTCCAGATAAGACCTAAACAAGAGTCCAAAAAAGATAGAAATATTTGTTGAAGGAAATGCAGGAATACCAATAGGATCATTATCTACCCAAGTTCTCTCCTCACATATAACCTACCCCATGCATATACATGAGATATGTTTTTTTTTCCTTAAAAGGCAACAAAAGTGTCCCTGTACTCTATAGTCTCTGGCTATACTAACTTAGCTTACTGGTCACCTATGAGCATATGAAGGTCAGCCATGTGGAGTGGGACCTTCAGGTCTGAAGGATGTCTCAAGTCATTCTATCTTGTCGACCAGAGAAGTTTCTAAATGGAAGCAAGGGAAGATTCCCACATCTATCAAAATTATGTGCTAAAGTCTCCATTTTTAATGTCCCTTCTATGTTATGGCTAAGTAGACTTCCTCTTATTAAGTACTGCATTCTGGTGTCTCATTCAATTTCAACCAAATCTAAACTACCAGGAGATTAACCTGAATCAGACTTTCCCAGCACAGTGCCTAAAAGGTAGAAATGAGGGTAGGAGAAACTTGGGACATGGAGGATGTGACTTATCTCCCTTATTGCTGAGAAGAATATGTAAAAGCTGAGAAACACTGGTATCTACCATGCTGGGGCCCATTAAACAGCTTAGGTTTTCCAAATTAGTCCATGGTCAGCCTTCCACTGAGAAGAGGAACATCCAAGTTAAGGGAAATATCCGAAACACAGGTTAAATTGCAAAAATGAGCATAAGGATTCCTATTAGACAAAGAAAAGTCACTCATTCACTATTCTCTGTCATATATTCCCTTTTTCTTTTTTGAGAACTACCACATGTTTATTTTTGCCTCCTCTTTTAAACTAATATGAGAACTTTAAGCTTTCCCCCAACATACTACCTAATAAAACTAATTTGAAAAAAGAACTTAAATGAGACACATTCTAAAATTATTCAACCAAAACAAAACCAGATCTAAATCTTCATCAAACTGAACCTTAGCCAAATTAACATTTAATTTAGGTCAAAGCGTGGGTTTCATTTTGGTCTTTTGATGAATGTTCCTAATTAGAAATAATTAAGCAACTTGCCATTCACTCTGAAGGACATGTTAAATCTAGAATATATTTTCAGATTAAATAGCAGATCCCCATAAACAAATTTTTCAAAACACTATTTGACATAAAATTAGGCCTAAATCCTTGCCAGACCTCTATTTTTGGGGATGTTGCAGCTCTAGGATGAGACATGTTTTCCCTCTAGGAGAAATATGTCAGAGAGGGGGAAAGATTCTGCCAGGTTTAAATAGGATCTGAGTTACAGGAAAGAATCAAGACCCAACGTTTGGGGTCTAAGCCAGGGGTCCTTAATCCTTTTCAGTGTCATATTCCTATAGCAGTCTAGTGAAGCCTACGGATCCCTTCTCAGAATAATGAGCTAGAGATGGAGACAAAAATCTTGGAGAGAAGATAGAAAAGAACTGCCTGGTGGGAAACAAAGCTAGATCAAGGGACAGAATTAGCTATCTAAGTGGAAATAAAGGAATACAAAGAGACAACAAATCAGTGAACTAGGATGAAGGATAATCATGATAATCATAATCATTATCATATTCATTCATAATTATCAATATAATAATTATTAATAATAATTATCACATAGCAATAATAATAATCAGAATAATGAATAATCAGAAGTTCTTCATGAAAAGTGAGTTACAATGAGATGCCTGAGGCCAGTTCCAATGATCTTGTGACAAAGAGAGCCATCTACACCCAGAGAGAGAATGTGGGGAGTGAGTGTGGACCACAACATAGCATTTTTACTTTTTTGTTGTTGTTCACTTGCATTTTGTTTTCTTATTCATTTTCTTTCTTTTTTGAGCTGATTTTTCTTGTGCAGCAAGACAATTGTATAAATGTTTACATATATTGGATTTAACATATATTTTAACATGTATAACATATTGGATTGCTTGCCAACTAGGAGAGGGGATGGGGGAAGGAGGAGAAAATTTGGAACACAAGACTATGCAAGGATTGGTGTTGAAAAATTATCCGAGCATATGTTTTGAAAATAAAAAATTTTAATAAAAAAATTCAAACCTCAAAAACAAAAGAAAGAAAAGTGAGTTGTGCTACCATAATAGCAACTTTTCACAGACAAAACTTTTTGAATGGTTCTGCAAGTGGGTCTACCTTTTGTGACATAGTCTATCTCAACCTCAAAGGCAAAACCACAACTTATACAGTAGTATCTTCATTTACCTCATCCCAAGAACTTTCCACATCATATAGAGGAGATATGGCTATGCCCTGAGTGAGCTCTGAAGAATCAGTATGGTTATAGATTCAGGGTCGTCTATGACCAAGTTAGTTCCTCAGGAATCTAGAAAAATCTGTCAAGCAACAGAAATGTTCAAGGTGGTCTCCTCCCTCAGCTTTCAGCACTCCTATCACAGTGGACCTTAGTCAGATTTGCTGAAGTTTTTTTTCAAAGCAATTGCTTGGCACGCTGTCCCTGCTAACCCTAGCTGTCTAGCTCTAGAGGAGACTTTTGTCTAGGCTGTATTATTTATTTGTATCCTGAAGACCCATTTTGAGATGTTAATTATGGCATCCAAACAATTGCTGTCTCTTATATGATCTTAAAATATTATCTTGAATATGATTGCCAATTGGGAAGTTTTATAGAAATTTTATCATTCTTACCAATATGGAAATAATGATAGAATTTAGAGCTGGAAAGAAACATACATTCTCATCCAGGAAAACTTTTTTTAATAAGGAAACTGTATCAAGAGAAGTAGCTTGCTTAATGTCACACTGTATTATTGTAAATTAAATAATCAGAACACAAGTTTTATAACTCCATATTCCATCCTCTTTCTGTGTCCTAAAGTACTGAGTAAAAGTCAGGATTTACATATCACATAGCTGGGTCTGACATTCAAGAGTTATACGACAGTAATCCAACCTCCTCCTCATAGAAATGAGAAATAAATTTAGAAAAATGAAATGATATTAATGAAAAGCCTACAGATCTGAAAATGAAGGGCAGAAGAATGTGAATGAGATGAGAGAACTTGGTTTACAGTTTTAGAGGTATCAAAAACATGGTAGGCAAAGTACCTAAGGATAGTCTAAAGTAGAACAAAATATAATTAAGAAATATTCAATAAAATAAAGACAGAATGAAGTATAATGTTAATACATGGTTTTCTAACTCAATATGTGTCTTCAGGAATCCTCATATAATGTAATGATCTCAATTTCTTTTTGAGTTTGAAAATGATGCTCAGCTTCAAATACAATCAATCAGCTAACTGGATAAACTACTGTGATTGGAATAAGAAAGATCCTAAATTGCTTATGCTATCCTCTCCTCAGTTTTCTTATCAATAAAATGGAAATAACCATTGCATCCACTTCTGAGAGGTATTGTGAGGATCATATCTAAAGTGCTTTGCAGATCTAAGTGTGCTATATAAATGCTAGCTATTTTCACGAAAGCCAATAATCATAGCAATGTCGTGTGTCCTTGCCAGGCTTTGAGAGCACTGAAAGCTTTATTTCAGGAAAGGCTAGAATCTAATCACCTTTAAAATTCAAATCTACAGCTGTGAATAGCTTTGCTATTCTCAGCAATACAATGATCTGAGACTCCTCTGAAGGACTTATGATGAAAAAATGTTATCTATACCCAAGGAAAGAACTGATTGTATCTGAATCCAGACTAAAACATACTTTTAAAAACTTTTTTTTCTTGAGGGAGGGAGAGATTTATAGATTTGAGGGGGGTTGTTTTGGAAGTTTTTTGTAACATGGCTTTTATGAAAACGTTTTGCACAACTTCACATGTACCTTCTCAATTGGGGATGGGAATGGGGAGAGAGGAGAATCTGGAACTCAAAATTTAAAAAACAAATGTTAAAAAATTGTTTTACATGTAATGGAGGAAAATAAACATATTTAAAAGAAAAAAATTTTTCAAATAAAATTCAGATCAAAGTTTACTTTCTTCAGGAAGTCTCCTTCACTCAAACTCAGTTCAAACCCTTGTCCTTTTTTATCTCTCTCTTTTTTAACTTAATAGTATTTTGTTTTTTCTTATTACATGTAAAGATAGTTTTCAAGATTCACTTTTGTAAAATTTTGAGTTTCAAATTTTTCCCTTTTCTCCCTTATCTTCCCCCTCCCCAAGAATGCAAGCAATCTGATATAGTTTATACATGTACAACCATTTTAAACATATTTCATATTTCATTCCCTTATCCTGCATCTCATGAATTGACACATTCCATTTGAAGGATCACAGATTTAGAATAAAAAGGATCTCATACACCATGGCCTGCCATTGCCCTAAATTTTACAGATTAAATAAATGTGACCAAGAGGTTAATGTAGGCAGTAAGTGGCAGAATTAAGATCCAAACTCTTATCTTTTAACTCCAAAATCCCTTGGTCTTTCCACTGAATCACACTGCCTCTCTAAGACCAGATTGTTGATGGGCTACTCTGCAGTCCCCTCCAGGAGGGAGTCAGAGTTATAATTATAGGGTCCTGGGTTTGAAGGTTAGGTGTGAGCCCTTCATTTTAGAAAACTTACTGAGAAACTTTAAGAATGTCCAAAGGCAGATGAGCAGGTTGGCAAGGGGCCTCAGAACCATCTCATGAAGAACTATCATTCAAAAGTAAGAAGAACTTATTCTAAGAACCATAACTAGACATTATTAAAATGGAAAAAGAAATCTGGTGGTGAAGAGAGAAATTGTATCTCAGGTGCAATGATGACTACATCCCTTCTTTTGGGTTTTGAAGAAGGGGGAAGAGCGTGCAAGAGTAGGATACACAGTGAAGGTATTGCTGCTATAAGCATATCCCCTCCCCTCACACAACCCCTAAGCTAATTAGGATTCCATTTATTCTGTGCAGATCCAGAAGGAAATCCCTTTACTTTTGTGCCTCGATTTCCTCATATATAAATAAAGGAGTTGGGCTAAATGATTTTAAGTTATCTTCTTATTCTAAGTCTATGATTCTATGATCAGATATCACTAATTTTTTTTTATTCTCTTAAATGTTCTCTCATATAAAAGCCAGAAATAAATTACCTTTTTCCCATCCTGAGGAAGCACTTCAAAATTTCTGGGATGATTATTTCCAATAGGTAAGGTGGATACAAATTAGAAGATAGTTTTCAATTCAAAATTTAAAAAAAGCTTTCTAATAATTAGAACTGTCTGAAATGGATATGAGCTATCTTGGGAGGTCATAAACTTGCTGTTTGGAGAGTGTCCAATCAGTGATATACATCTTCTCACATCAGACCCTTGACTTCCTCTCCCTTTCCCAAAAGTTCTCTTCTCCCACTCAGAAACTCCTAGGGTTTCAGAATTGTGCCGATCAGAGTTGTGCATGAGTCAGTTTAATCAGATCTGCAGAATATTAAGATTACTCTGTGTTGAGGGACAGCTGGACCCAGGCCTACAACTTCTCTGACCTGGCTACACAGCTATATCCCAGCACCTGTTTCATTTGCATGCAGAAAGAAATGAGCATCACTAGAAAGAGTGTTCACACCACTAAAATACTGGTGTTTAAAGCATGAAAGTTATCTATCATTCTTTTCAGAACTATCCATCCTTACTACCCACCTTAGCTCGCTGGTAACTATTACCATGGCAACCGAATTGGAAATACAGAATCAGAAATAATCAGCCCAGAAATTTCAAAGTGCTTCCTTAGGGGGAAATTTATATATTCATTTCTAACTTTTGTATGGAGGTGTATATGCATATTTTCCTACAAGGGAATCAAAAAACCTTAGAGATGTCTAGTCACAGAATCATAGATTTAGAGCTAGAAGACGTCTTAGAGAAAATCTAATCCAATCCTTTTAGGAAGGAAACTGAGGCTCAAAAGGAAAAAGACTCCCTAAGATTATGTAGCTAGTAAGAAGAGCTAACATTTGAACCCAGATTCTCACTCCAAACCCAATAGTTTATACTGTAACATATTTTTTTTATTTTTAAGATAATTAAAATTTTAAATACAAAACAAATTTGGGTCAAGGTTATTGTTAAATATTTCTTAGCCTCCTGGAACATCTGATCTAAAATATTTAACCTTGAATGAATCAGTCAGTTATTTAACATTTATTAAGTAATTGCTTTGTGTCCAGCATTGTTCTAAAATGCTAAGAATACAACACTATGGGGAGAATATTATTTAAGATATCTCTATATTTCTGGAAGGTTTGATCAGGGATTGGAACACAGTCATATAATTAGGCTTACAGACAATAGTCTGTAATAATATTGCAATCCTGTGATAATCATAATAGTTTATATTTGCATAGGTCTTCAAAGTTTGCAAAATACTTCATGGAAAGTCTTTCATTTAATGCTCTCTACAATACAATCAATTCAACTTTAAAAGGCAAGACAAAAACAAAACCTTCTTCTCCTAAAAGAACTTACATCTTACCTTGAGTTATAATACATGCACAGAGAATTACATACATGGCAACTTAAAGAGAGGGAGAATCTATACTATGGATCAAGAAAAGTTAGTGATTCAATTTAGTTTAAAATGGTAGAGTACATGTAAGGGAGTAATATGCAATGTCTTGAAATGTATGTTGAAGCCAGATTATTAAAGAGTTTGTAGGATAGATTTATTTGTATTTTATCCAAGAGACAACAGGAAGATACTAGAGATTTTGGGTTGGGAAATGGCACCATCAAATCCATGTCTTAGAATTATGCTATAAACAATATGAAGAATGGATTGAAGAGTGGAGTCTGGAACAGGGAGATTTTCTAGGATCTCATTACAATTATCCAGGGAAGAAGGGTTGAAGGTCTAAATTAGTTTGGCTGTCCCGTGAATGAAAGGAAAAAAAATACCTTAAAAGACACTGTGAAGATACATTACATAGGACTGATCAGATAAGGGTGAGGAGAGTGAGGAAAAGGAAGGGGTCAAGACTATGGACCTTGGTGACTTAGAGGATGGTGATATGCTCATCAGAAATAGGGACTTTGAAGAAAGTGATATTAATCAGTTTCCTTTTGTTCATGCTGAGTTCAAAATGCTCCATGACATTTAGGTAGAATTGGCCATCAGCTTCATCTGGATGGAGGCAGGTAGTTGGCAGTGCTTATTAATAAATCAAACCCTGCTCTTTCTCCTTAGCTTTGGTCTTACACTGTCAGCTGCCTGCTAGATATGTCAGATCATAGCAATAATCTATACTCAGATGATATAGATCAGGTGTTCTTAAACTGAGGGTCCATTGACTTCCCTCTTCTCCACCAAGGGGTCTGTGAATAGATTTCATGCGACCCATAAAGCTGAATTGGGGGGGGCGGAAATCACATCTTTATTTCTGCATGATTGTTTCCTTTTGTATTCCTATGTATTTTATTTTATTTTATTTTTTAAATAGTATTTTATTTTTCCAAATACATGCAAAGATAGTTTTCAAAATTTTTTTGCAAAGCCTTATGTTTCTCCTTCTCTCCCTCCCTTCCCTCTCCCCAAAACAGCAAACAAACCAATATAGATTAAACGTGCAATTCTTTTAAACATATTTCCATATTATCATACTGTACCCAAAAAATCAGATCAAAGGAAAGTATTTTTATTTTATACATTCAAAAATATCCTAAGGAGAGGGCTTGTTTCACCAATCTGTCAGAAGCTGGTGACATGAAAAGTTTAAGAATCCCTCATATAGATGGAGAGAGTAAACCTCAAAGGAGAAGCTATTGAATGGTGATGGCAAAGGGAGTACAGCTTGCACCTTATCCTACTAGTTTGATGGAGAACTCTGGTCTGAAGAGAGTGACAAAGATGCAATCGTTTCTTAATAAAATCAACTTAAAGTTGATTAAAGTTAAAATAAGAGCAAGAAAGACCATGAAGGAAGAGATCTAGGATAAAAGTAAATTTGTTAACAAAATAATGGTTTCTAGAGTGCACAAAAGAACTGAAGGATAGAGAATGACAGAGACTAGAAAAAGATAGATCTGAGCTAGATGGGGTAAATGATGGAGGGTAAATGCGGGGGGGGGAACCCATATAGCAGAGTACGGGAGTATTTTCTGGTAGCAGAGAGTTTATGTGCTATTTCCTCAGATGATTGACTGATAAAGAGTGAAGGAAATACTAACTCAAAAATCCTATCCCTTAATGAAACAAAGGCTAGAACTCTCACTCTCAGTAGTACAGTGATATTGGCTTTGCTCCAGGGTAAAAAGACCCGCATATGTTCTATTGTCTGAACCATTCTGTGAGATCATTATTGCGGGTATTATTAGCCCCATTTTATGAAATTAGGAAATCAAAGTTCAGAGAAACTGGGAGACTTGCTCATGATAAAAACAGCTCTCTCTTATCTCCTCGTCTCTCTTATCACTTACCTGTCCATTATATTATTTTTGTGGAAGTACACTAGCTGGACTTTGTTCTAGAGCCAGAAACTGTGCTTCTTAATGAGCTACACAATCATAAGCATTCAAGGACACACATTTGAAAAGCAATTGACTAGTATAAATCAAACAATTTGACTATGGAAAGTCCAAAGCTCAGAGATCAATGGGAAGACTGAATCCAGAATCTTCTAAAAAAATTGATAACATATGGGCTAATAATTTTTAATTATGAAAATATATTTCACCATTTCCTTTTTAAAAATTTTTTTCAAATTCAGTTTTCAAAATGAATGACTGCTGAGCCATTTTAAATTTCAGTTAGTTTTTTTTAATCTGTTTAGAGCACCAGGCTAATGATCCAACAACTCTAAATTAATTTTTTTGTGCTGGCTGATTAGTTTTTCCTCTATTTCAGGACAATTGATTATATACACCTCACCACCCATTCCTAATCTTGTCTCATAAGTGCATAATATTAGCTACAAAGGTAAGAAAGTGAGGAATAATCGATACAAATCCATCTCTATTTAATAAAAATAATACACAAAACTATGTTTTAACAACAGGAACACATAGAGCCATTAGATTTTTCATGTGATAACCATCATAAACATAATGCTTTGCACCTCATATATGCTAATCATTAATAGGTGAAACAATCAGCAAGTCTCAAGAATTGGGGACATTGTAATCCAAGTACAAAAGCCTGTGCTAGGGATTCCAGGAATAGCTGGCAAGATCACAAGGATGAAGCCAGAAATCCATAAGAGAAAAGATTCAGGAAGGTAGGTAGGAAATATGAGGGGAGAAGCATGATTTGCTACTTCCAAACAACCCCAAGCAAAATCACATTATAGCACACAGCATTTGAATTACTTCTAATCATCTTTCATTTACTTGAAGGTACCATTGCTCTAGGCTTCCATAGTACTCTGGGCTGGTCTAAGTTTTCAGATCAAACAATATACAATAACTATCAGAATTATAATTAGAGTGAGGGAACTGGAATTTTGTCCAGGGGTACCAAATTAAGATGCTATCATGTTTAGGAGATATTAACTATTTACTATCCTTCAGCAGATAGAAATAAAAGAGCTTAGTACCGAATTAATAAGAGTAATTAGTTAAAATGGGGACACACCCAATGGTAGGCTGGAAAGCCTTACTTTTCCCCCCACTACATTCAATTGAGAATGGACTGTTCTCTGACTTTTTAATATTTGCTTGGGGTACAAAAATTCATAGTCATATCTCTGGTCACTATTACAAATAAAAATGCTATTTTGCAGAATGCTAAGGTAACAGAATGATAATTTAATAACTTACCTTTAGGTCAGACCAAAAAAAAACCCAACAAACTAAAAATGATAGCATCATCAAAAATGAATAAAGTCTTCTGGATTTGTCTTCAGTGAATAGACAAGGCAAAAGCTGCAAATTTGGTGGAATTACTCATATGGCTTTATATGTTATAAAACTTTAATCCCAATTTAATAATTGAATTATGTAAATTTAGGAACATTCCTTCTGTTTTGTATTGTTTTGTGATTCTCATTGTTTGAAAACTCCACAATTGAAAAATGCTTCTAATTGGTGATACAATACTTCTAGTTTAAGGGGAACAAAGTACCCAGCCTCATGGGAAGGTCCAAAAGCTCAAAATACATGATTTGGGCTTTTCAGATGAAACTTTATACCCTGTACTTGTATCCTGGTAATTCACTTTGTCAACTTCTTTACATAATTATCTAGAAATATTATTTGCAAAAATGTGA
Organism: Antechinus flavipes; assembly: GCF_016432865.1. Classification (NCBI taxonomy): domain Eukaryota; kingdom Metazoa; phylum Chordata; class Mammalia; order Dasyuromorphia; family Dasyuridae; genus Antechinus; species Antechinus flavipes. The sequence goes on from NC_067402.1 coordinate 80,630,361, forward strand.
ATTTTTCCCAAAGTCTGGTTTTTCTTTATTTCCTCTCTGCCCCTGGTTCATGATGAATTTCCTTCAGCATAAAAAAACCACTGTTGGGAAAGATCCATGGAAAGAAGAAGGGAAATGGTATATAACTGTTGAAGTGGTACACTTACTGTACAGAACTGAGTCCCCCAAAATAATTCAACATGAAGCAAAGTATGCTTTCAATATCAAAAGTCTACTTACTTATTCCATTAGATGTGTGTATATGTGTGTATCTATATGTGTGTCCAATTTGATATACATATATATTCACATTTCTTCATGTGAGGAACTCATGACTGCCTTGATGAACAAATTATTTCTATTTCTCACAAAAAAATCTTACTAATACAATTTAGATTGTCATTGATTTAGTTTTCAGCAATCAGTTCTCCTCAATCAATTACTTTACATTTTTTAAATGGAATCTGATAAACACATTTATTATCATTAAATATGGAAATTAGGTGTTTATATGCTTAATAGGACAGACTTTTAGACATAATGAAATTATCAGAAGGTAATTTGTAGATAAACTAATTTAACTCCCTCATTTTTGCAAGTAAGGAGATAGAGGAGGAGAATAGTTAAATTACTCCTCCAACACTACTTTGTGGGCAAGTTTCATACTAAGATATTTTGACTCCAAATAAAGAATTCTTTAAACTGCCACATGTATAGAATCTGATTATATTAATATGCTAATTATGAACTATATTTTTAATATACAAGTGCAAGTACTCTAGGGATTCCTAAACAATATTTTATTAACCTTCTTTGATTTACTATATATGTTTGAAAATAATAAAATTGTACTATTTTTTAAAAGATCCCATATTTCAGATCTTGTGCTCCTTCAGATTCACTAGTCCCGTAAGAATATTTCAATAGAAGTATATAGCAATACATTGGAAATTAATTACTGATTAAAATCTATTTTAAGAAATCATAATTAAAATTTTCTTTCATAGCTTTTGTTTATAGGTCAGACTCCTAACAATCTGATTTCTCTGGAGCATAGCACAAATACAGAAATAAGCAAAAAAAAAAAATCCTCTGAGAGATCATAAAATAGAAGTCACAAAACCTAATGGACTTTAGGTTCTCATTTAATATCTTATTTCTCTCTTTTCATGTAATTTTAAAACTACATTGGTTTTTCCCATCAGATCAGAAGAAACAATTTTAAAAGATACATCAGAAAGAAACTATAAGAAAGACTATTTTAACTCTAATGTTTCATTCAGCTCTAAATCTTTGCTTCTATGGCATAATTGCATAGTTGTTGTTTATAATGATAAACTTCAATTTACAAGAAAATGATACTACTGTCCAAAAAGGCAGGACATTTTATAATTCAATATACAGCAAATCCAAGAAGACAGATTACGTGGGGAAGAACTTATTATTAGTTAAGAATTATTGGAAAAATAGGAAGAAGTTTGGAAGAAATTAGACTTAAATCAACTTTTATGCTATATAACATGATGAACCCCTTTTTTGGATGATTTTTAAAATCTCAAAAATATTTTATTTTTTCAAATACATGTTAAGATAGTTTTCAATATTCATTTATCTCACATTTCTGTATTAAGTGATGACTACATTTCTAATATAATAGTGAGCATTTAGATCTAACTTTTAGATCTAATAGTCTAACTTTCTTATTTTACATATAAGGAAACTGAGGTTTAGAATGATAAAGTAACTTATCTAAGATCTGTGAAGGGATTATTAAATATTATTTTATTTTATCCTTACAAAGATCACAAAACCTAAAAGTTAGAAAGGCCATCTTGTCCAAACAATAGCTAAAATAGAATCTCTTCTACAATATCCTCAACAAAAGGTCAGTCAGCTCTACTTAAAGACCACCAATGCAAGGAAACCCATCATAGTATCTTTCAGTGTTACAAAGTTTCCTTGGCTCCTCCCATACTCACAATATCATAATTAACAACTGATACTTGGTTGTTAAATTAAGAGAGAGTATATCTACCCCTTCTGACTTGGTTCCAACAAGTATTGATGGTCACAATAAGTCAGGGATTGAGGGAACACTGACATAAATAAGTCATGTAGCTCTTAATTGGAAACTGTATGAATATGTGATATATATGGACTAGAATAAAGAAGGGAAGTGATCTGTTCTTTAATAGGGTCATATGTCTTTGATTTATAATTGTCTTCTCCCTGCCAGAGTTTAGAAGGCAAATACGTACAGTTTCACCTTTCAGGGAAAAGCTTAAAAAAAACAATCTTAGGTACTAATAAGAAGGTCCTTGCCTATGAGCAAAAAGTCAAATAAATCTTTCAACTCTTTTCTTTGACATGGTTTTTGTTCTCCAACTCCCTACGTCCCCTTTCCAGTTGGCCATGAGGGAAAAAAGAAACCCAAGCTAACTCTTTATCCTGCTCTTTTCTCCCTTGTAGGTGAATCATTAGGAGACATAGCAATCCCTCGACTTCTCATCAATAAAAACTTTTCTTTAAGCAGAGAGTTGACCATAATGGGGCAACGTAAAGATGACTGATTTGGGAATCAGAGGATCTAAGTTCATATACTGGATTTGCTATTCCCTTATTGTGTGACCTGGCCAAATAACAAGTCATTTTCTAGGCTTTAGCTCCTCATCTGTAAGATAAAGCTTTTAGATTAAAATGGGGCTTCTGAACTTGTTTTTTTAAAGACTATCAAAAACTTTCAATATAATCAATATTATCAGTTTCTTCTTAATCCTGTGTATTTTATGTTATTCCCTTATAAACATCATCCTGTTAAACTTTATCAAATTGCTATCATAGGAAATGAGGAGGTAAGAAAGGGAGGGAGAAAATTTGAAATACAAAGTCTTATAAAAAGGTGTATTGGTGAAAAGGTGCTCTAAATCACTGTTGATCAGAGAAATGCACATTAAAACAACTCTTGAGTACCACTGTACACCTCCCAGATGGCCTAAAATGACAGGAAAAGATAATGAAGAATGTTGGAGGGGATGTAGGAAAACTGGGACATTAATACATTGTTGGTGGAGTTGTGAACTGATTTATTTATTCTGGAGAGCAACTTGGAACCATCTCAAAAGGTTATCAAACTGTACCGTGTTTCTACTGAGTTTGTATGCCAAAAAGATCATAAAGGAGAGAAAGGGACCCACATATGCAAAAATGTTAGTACAGCAAGAAACTGGAAACTGAGTGGATGCCCATTATTTGGAGAATGGTTGAATAAGTTATAGTATATGAATGCTATAGAATATTATTGTTCTGTAAGAAATGACCAACTGAATGATTTCAGAGAGGCTTGGAGAGACTTATATGAACTGATGCTAAGTGAAATGAGCAGAACCAGGAGATCATTGTACACAGCAACAACAAGATTATACAAAGATCAATTTTTATGGACAGACTTTTCAACAATGAGATGATTTGAGGCCATTTCTGATGGTCTTGTGATGAAGAGAGCCATCTGCACCCAGAGAGAGGACTGTGGTAAATGAGTTTTTGATCAACAACATAGCATTTTCACTCTTTTTGTTGTTTGCTTACATTTTATTTTCTTTCTATTTTTTTCCTTTTTGTGCAGCACAATAATTATGGAAATATGTATAGAAGAATTGCACATGTCTAACATACATTGGATTACTTGCCATCTAAGGAAGGGGCTGAGAGGAAAGGGGAAAAAAATTGGAACACAAAGTTTTTCAAGGGTCAATGTTGAAAAATTATCCATGCATATCCTTTGAAAATAAAAAGCTTTAATAAAAAAGAAAAAAATGAATATTGAAAACTAATTTAACATTATTTGAAAAAATAAAATATTATTGAGATTTTTTAAATCATCCTAAAAAGAGCTTTATAGATTTTACCAGATTGTCAAAAAGGGATTCATGATACAGAAAATGATAAGAATCCTTGAATCAGATGATCTTTAAGGAAGCTTTGGTTTCAAATTTATGGTACTTTTTCTCTTTCTCTGCTGGAGTTAGAAAGTCTTTGTAAACAGGTATGCAGGCAGGCCCCATTGGGCTTACAACAGCTATTGATCTATGGCAACACTCTTTGAAGCAACAAATTTATGTTTAATTTTGTGTTATTGTTAAAGATTCTATTTTCATTATCTAGGAATCATTTCAATAGAAATATATGTATTTGTGTTATTCTAATAGATCATCCTGGTAATTCATATGCTGATTAACACATTCATCATTGATCTAATAATAACTCTAGAATCCACATGGATATTAGTTCCACTAAATAATTCTCCCTCTCAAGCATAATTGTGTCTTCATTTTGTGGAGTTTAGTTTTCCTGTCAGTTTTATGCTCAATGCCTATAAATTCCCAAAAACATTGTTCCCCAATAGATTTGAATTATATGCCATATATCAACCTATTTATTGATAATACATTTGATAATATAACATTTTGATAAAATATATCAATATCATTGATATAAGACTTTTCTAGCCTGCATGTGCTCCAAATCTGCTTACAGTAAATTTATACACACACACACACACACACACACACACACACACACACACACATACACACACACCAGAGGGAATGTATCTCCCAAAGTTTCCCCTACTCTAGTAGACTCAAGAACTAGAGTTGGTGAAAGGTGGGGGGAGAGGAGAGATACTTTCTTTAGTAGGTCCAATTGTTAAGATTTATTTTTATATATCTATATACTTAATCTCTGTTTTATGTCTTATAAAACTAATGCAAGTTCAGGACTCTAATAGTAAAACTATTTAGTCCGCTGCAATGGCACATAAGACATGCATAACAATTTGAGAAATGAGATAGCAGAAGCAAATGTTAAAGCTTGGGGGTGGTTTTGTGTGGTTCTTGGCCCACTTAATCATCGAACATTATGGAAACAGCTAATTTCTCATTGATGAAGAAAGTCTGATTTTTTTATTAGATACTTAATTAAGTGATTCTTTGTTTTCCCATTTAAGTTGTTGGTTATTGAACTTTATTTAATTAAAAAAAAAAGAAATTCCATCATCTCCAGAAATCTGCTTTAGGCTCCCACATTGAATATAATTTTTAGTTCTGAATAGCTAGACAGTAAAAATACAAAAGAGGATAAGGTACAAAAGAATGAGGGGGAAAATCATTTATGCTATTTAATACATACCTATCTACATGCCTACTTTCTCAGTAAATGTATTTATGAATATATCTATACACAAATCTAGGCTATCCTCAATAAAAGGAGGAGAACACAAGTAATTTTGTAAGCATTTCTCTGCAGCAGATTTCTAGCTTCAAAGTCTATTAACAACTAAAGAGAACTAAAAATATATGATCTCCTATGGTAATTGTTTGCTATTAATTTTCTCAAAGAATTTTATTCAGTAGATAAAAGACAGCTGAAAAGACTCTCCAACAAGATATTGCTCACAAATGTTAAAATTCATAAAATTTCTTTTGATGAAAAAAAGTTAGAAGATAATTCTAGCAATCCTCTAATGATCAATACTAAACAAAGCATAAAATGGAGAGATTCAACCTCATCAGAAGGCACGTGGAAAAATTATGATTTTAAATCATAGGATCATATACCCAGAACTGAGAATGGACTAAGAGGGCATCAATTTTAATCCCCTCATTTTATTTGTGAGGCTACTGAGACCTTCAGAGTTTTTTGTCAAGCATCACTCAGGTAAAGAGTAGAGCAAGCCTGAACCTAGGTCATTTGACACCAAAGCCAATGGTTTTTTCAGTGCTGTGCTAACTTGTCATATTTGTGAATAATATAGTAGTGATTTGGGGAAGCTAGGCAAGTCACTTAACCCTGTTTGCCTCGGTTTTCTCATCCCTAATATGATGTGGACCAGCTAAGTAGGCAGTGGATAGAATTCTAAGCCTGAAGTCAGAAAGACTCATCTTCCTGAATTCAAATCTGGCCTCAAATGCTTAGAGCTATGTGACCCTGAGTAAGTCACTTGCTTCAGTTTTTTTCATCAATGAGCTGGAGAAGAAAATGGTAAACCATGGCAGTGTCTTTGCCAAGAAAACCCTAAATGGAGGCAAAATGAGTTGTACAGGACTAAAAAAGAACTGAAGAATAACACAGTGGTAATTATCCAGCTGTTCATGAAAGCATTTTTCCCCCACTCAATAGTATCTTATTTTTCCCAATTACATGTAAAGATAGTTTGCAACATTTGCTTTTACAAGATTTTTATTTCCATTTTTTCCTCCCACTCTTCCCAACATGGTAAGCAATCATATATAGGTTATACTTGTACAATTATATTAAGCATATTTCCACATTAGTCATGTTGTAAAGGAAGAATCAGAAGAAAAAGGAAAACCCAGGAGAGAGAAAAACAACAACAAAATGAAAACAGCATGCTTTGATCTACATTCAGACTCCATAGTTCTTTCTTTGGATGTGGATAGTATGTTCCATCATGAGTCTTTTGAAATTGTCTTAAATCATTATATTACTAAGAGCTAAATCTATCAAAGTTGATCATTATGCAATGTTACTGATATTACATACAATCTTCTGATTCTGCTCATTTTATTAAGCAACAGTTCATGTAAGTATCCCAGTTTTTTCTGAAATCTGCCTTCAGGAAAGCATTTACTATTTGCCATGTACTGGGGATTAAGATTCAGAAAACAAGGGGACCCCTCAACAAGATCCATGGCCACCCAAAAGAAGTTAGCCAAATAAATAAAGAATGCTTATTTTCATAGTGAGCCAAATAGTTTTATGAATAGCTCATTAAGTCAGTCCATCAGGATGTATATTTTGAACAGACAATATGACCAATAGCTAAGCCCAGAATTACATAGGAAAAGAGAGGAAAAGATAACATTTTCAATAAACTCAAGTTGCTTTTTTGCACAAAATCCCATCTTTTAAAAAACAATATTTTTCAGCACTACTATATGACTATGAATAATGGAACATCAAAGAATAAAAACCAAGTGATCCAAAGTGCAATTGAAATATGTATGATGAGTATAAGCAACTTAACACATATTATCAACAATGGTTTCATGATACAGAAAATGATAAGAATCCTTGAATCAGATGATCTTTAAGGAAGCTTTGGTTTCAAATTTATGGTACTTTTTCTCTTTCTCTGCTGGAGTTAGAAAGTCTTTGTAAACAGGTATGCAGGCAGGCCCCATTGGGCTTACAACAGCTATTGATCTATGGCAACACTCTTTGAAGCAACAAATTTATGTTTAATTTTGTGTTATTGTTAAAGATTCTATTTTCATTATCTAGGAATCATTTCAATAGAAATATATGTATTTGTGTTATTCTAATAGATCATCCTGGTAATTCATATGCTGATTAACACATTCATCATTGATCTAATAATAACTCTAGAATCCACATGGATATTAGTTCCACTAAATAATTCTCCCTCTCAAGCATAATTGTGTCTTCATTTTGTGGAGTTTAGTTTTCCTGTCAGTTTTATGCTCAATGCCTATAAATTCCCAAAAACATTGTTCCCCAATAGATTTGAATTATATGCCATATATCAACCTATTTATTGATAATACATTTGATAATATAACATTTTGATAAAATATATCAATATCATTGATATAAGACTTTTCTAGCCTGCATGTGCTCCAAATCTGCTTACAGTAAATTTATACACACACACACACACACACACACACACACACACACACACACATACACACACACCAGAGGGAATGTATCTCCCAAAGTTTCCCCTACTCTAGTAGACTCAAGAACTAGAGTTGGTGAAAGGTGGGGGGAGAGGAGAGATACTTTCTTTAGTAGGTCCAATTGTTAAGATTTATTTTTATATATCTATATACTTAATCTCTGTTTTATGTCTTATAAAACTAATGCAAGTTCAGGACTCTAATAGTAAAACTATTTAGTCCGGCTGCAATGGCACATAAGACATGCATAACAATTTGAGAAATGAGATAGCAGAAGCAAATGTTAAAGCTTGGGGGTGGTTTTGTGTGGTTCTTGGCCCACTTAATCATCGAACATTATGGAAACTGAGCTAATTTCTCATTGATGAAGAAAGTCTGATTTTTTTATTAGATACTTAATTAAGTGATTCTTTGTTTTCCCATTTAAGCTGTTGGTTATTGAACTTTATTTAATTAAAAAAAAAAGAAATTCCATCATCTCCAGAAATCTGCTTTAGGCTCCCACATTGAATATAATTTTTAGTTCTGAATAGCTAGACAGTAAAAATACAAAAGAGGATAAGGTACAAAAGAATGAGGGGGGAAATCATTTATGCTATTTAATACATACCTATCTACATGCCTACTTTCTCAGTAAATATATTTATGAATATATCTATACACAAATCTAGGCTATCCTCAATAAAAGGAGGAGAACACAAGTAATTTTGTAAGCATTTCTCTGCAGCAGATTTCTAGCTTCACAGTCTATTAACAACTAAAGAGAACTAAAAATATATGATCTCCTATGGTAATTGTTTGCTATTAATTTTCTCAAAGAATTTTATTCAGTAGATAAAAGACAGCTGAAAAGACTCTCCAACAAGATATTGCTCACAAATGTTAAAATTCATAAAATTTCTTTTGATGAAAAAAAGTTAGAAGATAATTCTAGCAATCCTCTAATGATCAATACTAAACAAAGCATAAAATGGAGAGATTCAACCTCATCAGAAGGCACGTGGAAAAATTATGATTTTAAATCATAGGATCATATACCCAGAACTGAGAATGGACTAAGAGGGCATCAATTTTAATCCCCTCATTTTATTTGTGAGGCTACTGAGACCTTCAGAGTTTTTTGTCAAGCATCACTCAGGTAAAGAGCAGAGCAAGCCTGAACCTAGGTCATTTGACACCAAAGCCAATGGTTTTTTCACTGCTGTGCTAACTTGTCATATTTGTGAATAATATAGTAGTGATTTGGGGAAGCTAGGCAAGTCACTTAACCCTGTTTGCCTCGGTTTTCTCATCCCTAATATGACTTGGACCAGCTAAGTAGGTATTCTAAGCCTGAAGTCAGAAAGACTCATCTTCCTGAATTCAAATCTGGCCTCAAATGCTTAGAGCTATGTGACCCTGAGTAAGTCACTTGCTTCAGTTTTTTTCATCAATGAGCTGGAGAAGAAAACGGTAAACCATGGCAGTGTCTTTGCCAAGAAAACTCTAAATGGAGGCAAAATGAGTTGTACAGGACTAAAAAAGAACTGAAGAATAACACAGTGGTAATTATCCAGCTGTTCATGAAAGCATTTTTCCCCCACTCAATAGTATCTTATTTTTCCCAATTACATGTAAAGATAGTTTGCAACATTTGCTTTTACAAGATTTTTATTTCCATTTTTTTCCTCCCACTCTTCCCAACATGGTAAGCAATCATATATAGGTTATACTTGTACAATTATATTAAGCATATTTCCACATTAGTCATGTTGTAAAGGAAGAATCAGAAGAAAAAGGAAAACCCAGGAGAGAGAAAAACAACAACAAAATGAAAACAGCATGCTTTGATCTACATTCAGACTCCATAGTTCTTTCTTTGGATGTGGATAGTATGTTCCATCATGAGTCTTTTGAAATTGTCTTAAATCATTATATTACTAAGAGCTAAATCTATCAAAGTTGATCATTATGCAATGTTACTGATATTACATACAATCTTCTGATTCTGCTCATTTTATTAAGCAACAGTTCATGTAAGTATCCCAGTTTTTTCTGAAATCTGCCTTCAGGAAAGCATTTACTATTTGCCATGTACTGGGGATTAAGATTCAGAAAACAAGGGGACCCCTCAACAAGATCCATGGCCACCCAAAAGAAGTTAGCCAAATAAATAAAGAATGCTTATTTTCATAGTGAGCCAAATAGTTTTATGAATAGCTCATTAAGTCAGTCCATCAGGATGTATATTTTGAACAGACAATATGACCAATAGCTAAGCCCAGAATTACATAGGAAAAGAGAGGAAAAGATAACATTTTCAATAAACTCAAGTTGCTTTTTTGCACAAAATCCCATCTTTTAAAAAACAATATTTCTCAGCACTACTATATGACTATGAATAATGGAACATCAAAGAATAAAAACCAAGTGATCCAAAGTGCAATTGAAATATGTATGATGAGTATAAGCAACTTAACACATTATCAACAATGGTTTCTTTTGTAAAAAAAGTGTTATTAAAGAACTAACCAATGAAATTTGTTATAAGAGGTAGGCTTGTGATGTGGTGGGCTTGATGAATGTGACAAGTTGGAAAGGGTGCCTGAGTCATGCCCTGGTAATCTGGAATGTTAAAAGTCCTACATGAAGAACATAGATAAAAGTACCAAGTTGAGAAAGCATGTGCAAGTTGTGTCAAGCACTGCTAAAGGGAACAGTCTGATCAGTCAGTTCACTAGTCCATTGAATTTTATACTGGTGTTCCAGAAAAAGACCTGAATTTGGAATCATAAATTTGTATTCTAACTTGCATAGCTCTGCTTTTTACCTGTTGATTTCTAAATATCATTCTCCATAGAAAATTTGCTTTTCTTCTTTTCAAATGAACCTAACCTAGGATTAAAGCAACTTGACAAAACATGATAGTACTTGGTAGTAAAAGAAGGATATTATTATACTAATCCCCATTTTGTTTCTTGGGCTCCCTTCTATTTGTGTACTCCAAATCTTCTTAAAGGTTACCTGAGTAGTAGAAATGCCTCAGACAGGTGAGTTTCTATTCCAAATCCTCTTCCCTACTCCTCTCAGGCCCAAATCTCCAAATCCAAGGACCAATCGGAAGAATTAAGAAGAGTAGAGGATTTCAATGAGAGAAGTTTGTGAGCCATTGTATTTTGTAGGAAGAAACAGTAGAGTTTGTAACAGAACAGAACATGAGCCAAAGCAGACAAATTAATTTGTCTATCTACCTAGAAAACTGATTATTTGGGCTGGAAAAGTATCCTCACTACAAAAGAATACAGCAGGTTTCAAGCTTTGCTTATTTAGATGCTGTCATTCAAACCCAAACGCTTCCCTGAAAATTGTTTTCTTTTTAGCCATCATGTTGACAATCTAAGAATGAATTTTGGTGTTTCTTAAAACTCCTATACTATGATGAAATTATTAGAACTGTCTAGCAAGAAGCCTAACCCTCAGGAGATTATGAACTGCAGCATTTCTAACTCATGGAGGGTTGTAAAAAACAAATGGAATTGATTCTAAAGTCATACATAAACTTACAGAACTTTAGAACTAAACTAGAATGTACAAGTAATTTGCCCTATCCCATCTATTTAAAAAAACAGGACATGTGAAGTCTAACAAGGTAAGTGATTTTTGCACAAGTTAACAGTGGCAGTGCTGGGATTAATATTTGGGTTTCTAATTGATTTCTAATCTTTATTTCTACCACACCATACTAGGCAATACAGGACTCTTGATTCAGAAGTACCCTATTTGACTAGAATAATCTTCAAGGGTTTTTATTAACTTGAGCTCCACCCAGAAACTGGGTAGAAAAGGGGAATCTCAAATTATATTCTCTTGTTTCTCAATACACTCCCTATGTTTTGAATATGATAAGTATAGGGTAGGAAAAGAAAGTTTTATTAAAACTATTAAAATCAAATCAAAGATTAGATATATACTGTTCAAATAAAACAGTAAAAAGTCAATAATCAGAATTAAAGCATGGAGTGACTGGAGCTTTTCTCCAAAACAATAAATTTTAGAATTCTCTACTATCATAGATACAACTAAGTTAAGCCTCTAGTTAGCAACTCAGCCCAAGTAAAAGTGGTTTCCCCATGTTCTGTGGATTCCCTCATTAGCTTGTAAGCTCCTCATGAGTAGGAATTGTATTTTGCCTCTTTGTGTATCCCCATATTTAGCACAATGTCTGGCACATAAGAGGAGCTTAATGCATATTGCTTGACTGGTGATTGATTATTCCAGATGAAAAAAATTGGCAGATACAATTCTGCTTTTATCAAAGTACTCCCATATGACATTTTACAAATCCTTTTTTTTATCACCTCTGGATTCTCTGCTGTCTTGGGCTTCTTCTATGAATTCTCCTTCACTGTGCTCCACTAGAAAAGCAGTATAATATAATTAAAAGAATGCTTCATCTAAAGTGTTTCCACACCTAAGGTCAAGACTAGATATGTGACTTACTAGCTGCATGTTAATGGGTCACATAATTTCTATGAATTTAAACTTCCTTGTCTTTAAAAATGAAGATTTCCCTTTGACTTAATAATACCACTAATGAGTCTATATCACAAAAAAGATTGGAGAAAGAGGAACAAGATTCATATATGCATGTACATATAAAGGGTATTTTCAGTCATTAAAAAACCCTGGAAATTAGGGGGTTATGAATTACAAAATTTGAATGTGATATAATATTATTAAGTTATAAGAAATGATGAAAGAAATTAATTCAGAAAAATCTGGGGATACTGATATGAACTGATGTAGTAAAATAAGGAGAACTAGAGAATGACTTGTGAAGTAACTACAACATTGGAAAGAAAAACTTAAGAATTGCAATAACTAATGACAACTACAAAAGACCAGTAATGAAGCCATCCATATCTTGACAAAGAAGTGATATTAAAGAATGAGATGTGTGTTTTCTGGAAAAGTCAATGTATTGGTTTGTTTTGCCTGACTATTTTTTATTTGTCACAATGTTTGTTTTATTTCAAAATGGTGAGGGAGGAGTGAACAGGAGAGAAATTGGTCATGTAAATACCCCCCAAATTAAAAAAAGGTCATTGAAGTATTTTAATGTGCAAAATAGAACAAAATTAATTGCCTAAAGATACGCAAGCAGGTCACCTTTACAACTAACAAATTGAATTTACTCTATATTTACTTTAAAAATGCAGGTTGTTTGTATTAGATTCAAAGTTCCACATATATAATAATAACTAACATTTCAATAGCATTTTAAAGTTTACAAAGTACTTTTAAAAATTATCTCACTTTATCTAAAAACTCTGGAAAATAGGTGCTGTTACAAACTCTATTTTATAGAGAAATAAACAGAGGCAGACAGTGATTACATCACTTAGCTAAAATCACATAACCAAAAAGTATCTGATGCTAAATTTAAAATCAGAGTTTCTTGACTTCAGTTCCAGGGCTCTAGCCACTCTTTGTTCTTCTTTATATTCTTCTTTACTTGCAGAAATAAATGCTCATTTGTTGGTGTTTGTCAATTTCAGAATAACAACAAAAAATTATTCCAATAAATAAATTAAAATTCAGGTATGTATTATACATTCTCCTAGGGTTGTTGGAGAACAAAATGAGAAAGTGTAGATAGCCAAAATTATGCTACTGTCCCCACATAATAAAAAGTCCATAAAAAGGTTTCCAAAGATTTAAGTAACTCCTCTTCAGAAAATTTATAGAAGGATATGAACAAGTATCACCCAAGAAGAGAAGACATAAGTGATCTGCTAACAGCACCAGCAAAAGGAACACCTTTACTAGTGGATTCCTGAATCAGTTAAAGAACTCAGATAAGCAGCAGGGTGATTTCAGAAAGGCCTGGAGAGACTTACACAAACTGATGCTGAGTGAAATGAGCAGAACCGGGAGATCATTATATACTTCGATAACAACATTATATGATGACAATTCTGATGGACGTAGCTCTCTTCAACAATGAGATGAACCAAATCAGTTCCATTTATTCAATAATGAAGAGAACCAGCTACACCCAGCAAAAGAACTATGGGAAATGAGTATGAACCAAAACATAGCATTTCCATTCCCTCTGTTTTTGTCCACGTGCATTTTTTATTTCTTTCTCAGGTTATTTTTACCTTATTTCTAAGTCCAATTTTTCTTGTGCAGCAAAATAACTGTATGGATAAATATATATATATATATATATATATATATATATATATATATATATATATATATATATACACATACATACATATATATGTGTGTGTGTGTGTATACATATATATATATATTGTATTTAACATATACTTTAACATATTTAACATGTATGGGTCTGCCTGCCATTTGGGGGAGGGAGTGGGGAGAAGGAGGGGAAAAGTTGGAACAGAAGGTTTTGCAAGGGTCAATGCTGGAAAAACTACCCATGCACATATCTTGTAAATAAAAAGCTATAATAAATTTTTTTTAAAAAAACTCAGGTAAGCCCATGGACTAGTTGGATTGTGTCATCTATTGGGTCCTGCTATTACCATCTTCCCCTAATACTCTTGATTCTCTATTCCCAGTTGGCCATAGGAAAGAATAAATCCTTTTCCTCTTTCTCTTTTCTTCTTGCTCCCTAAAATCAGCACACCAACTTCTTACTAAGAATTATTTATTTTAAAAGAATACTTCTTTCCTGGATACTTCAAGAAGTATTTTTTAAAATGGGGTTTGCATAGGAGATATAGGAAACAGTCTTTGGGGAAAAGAAAGCTTTATAAGTGTTAATAGTTCTCATAGACTAAACTTGGTTCTAAGCACTATTTATAATCACTAAGTCTACTCTTTTTGAACACCCTCCTAGCTAACCTCCTATCTGTTCCTGATGTTGGAACTAACTCTGTCTTGTAGGTTTCTGTGATTAGGCTGCTGTTTCTCAGCCCTCTGAAATCTGCTTCACATCCAATTACAGATGTGAAAATCTAGAACTCAGGCAAGTACTCTTATCCTTTCCTCCTCCCATGTAATCAATATCAGTTTGCATATGCAGATCTGAGAATTGTCTGTTTAGAGATGATCATTGAACTAATGGAAACTATAGAAATCAAGTAAAAGAATATAGAGAAAATGAGGGAGAGGGGATCTTGAAAATCACCCAAACTGAGTAAGCCCGAATGGATGACGATGTAACTTAAGGAGACTGAGAAAGAACAGTCAAGCAGGTTAGAGAATTAAAGAGACTAATCATGAAAAACTTCAAGAAAAGAGAGTAAGCAGGAGGAAAAGGTTATCAAATAGTGTAGGAAGTGGAAATGGAAGGGAATTCAAGAAGGATAAAGATTGAGAAAAGACCACTACAGTTAGCAAATTAGAAATTATTAGTAACTTTGCACAGAACTATCTCACATGAATGATGAGGTCAGAAGCTATACTGAAGGGAGTTTAGTAGACAAGGGGGAGAGGTAAAGGCTTTTTCAAGAATTTAAGCTGAAAAAGGGATGAGAGATATAGATAGCAGGAGTGGGGAGGAGAGGAGGGATGATAGGATCAAGTAAGAATTTCTGAAGGATAGGGAAGAAATAGAGAAATGTACAATTAGAGAATGGAATTGGTAGTGGGGATTATGGTTACAAGTCTTTTCTAATCAGCTTGACCCTTGATAGTTAAATTCTGATTACACCCTAACAATGGTTTGGATTCTCTGGTCTAAACCAATAAAGAAACCCTGCTAGATCTGAATCTCCTATAGTAGGAATTCCTATAGTAGGAATCTCTTCCCAGAATAATTTTCTCTCTAATTATAAAATCTTCTCTTCTTTGCATTCCCACTTTAGATTCCAATTCACTGATCGAGTAGAATTCAGAGCCACTTCCTAAGGCAAATGGACTATTTTCCTTATTTTCATCTATAAACTACAATCACTAATCTCATCTGAGGGTACTAGAGCACTGACCCATGTCTGGGCCCTTTTCTTGAAGAAAGGATACTATGCAAAATTTATTTTTGCCACTCTTTAACCAAGAATGTAAGGACTTTCTGAAAATCAACATATTCCCACTGCTCCTATAATAATTGGGTGGATTCCTATCATCATAGGCAAGTTGCACAGAACTCTGTTAGCAAAAACCTCTTCTCTTCTAGGCTTAATACAGAAGATGGTACCAGAGCTACAAATTAAAGGAATAGAGAGATTGATTCTATGAGGGTGAGATAAGAAGGGAGAACACTCAAGACTTGAAAGATAGTCAGGGCAAAGGGGCAGAGTTGGGTAATAGAGTGTCATGTGAGAAACAAAAAGATGGACAGTTTCCATTCACATTTACTTAGGTGATACAACAAGTCTCCAAGACTTCCTAGCCCATGTGCTGCAGCTTAGTTCTAATCAAGATGAAATGTATTACGTCTATCTGCATCCCACTTGATCATTTCCTGTAAAGATTAAATCCCATTATAACAGATTCTAAGGGACTAGTGATACTAAAACTTTGGGCAGATGAATATTGGTCTAATAAATGAGCCATCCCCTGGGGCTTAAAATCCCCCTAATTATGTGGAGGATTTGTAAGGATATTTATTGGAACAAGATTTGACCTGTAGTTATAACAATGAGGACTCTCAATAAGATAATATATTGAGTAAGTTCTAAAATAAAGTCATTTCAAAAAATGGATAACTCCAAATGTACAAATCATAAGAATTTTTCTTCCTTTTTCTAACAAGTAAGGCATTGGAGTATAGTAAAAAGAATGCTGTTATCAAAGGATTAAAGAGTCAAATACTAGCTCCACTAGAGGTACAAACTGGGCACAGCAGTCAGCATCAGCATACAAAGAATTAGAAAGGAAAAGTGTCATCAGATAAATGTATCATTAACAAATACTTATTAACTGCTTAAAATATATCAACCATTACTAAACTCAGAAAAAATAAGAACAAAGAATGAAATAAATACTATTCTAAGGAAATTACTTTCTACTGAGGGAGATTAAAAACATATATTCAAAAAAAGCATAAATAAAAAAGCAATAAATATATTAAAACACACAGAATAGTTAAATAAAATTAGTTTGGAAGGAAGAAAACAAGGTACCGGAAAATGTGCTAAATATTTTATGAATATTATCTTGTTTGATCCTCTTAATAATCTGAAAAGAAGGTTCTCTTTATTATCATCATTTTATAGTTGAAGAAGATAGGATTTAAGTGAATTGCCCAGTGTCAGAATAAGTGTCTAAGACAGGGTTTGAATTTGGGTTTTTTTTTACTTCAGGCCTAGCATCTATCCATTATACCATCTAAGTGCCTATAAAGAAAGCACTAGCAGCAATATGTTGAATACTGAGGCAGATAATCTCTAAGTAACATCTTCCAGGCCAAAATGGGTGATTCAAAGAAATTAAATAGGATGGGATGAGAGGGTGTAGATCCAAGTTATAAATGACTGGGAAGATACAGGTGAATTATAGTTTACATCAGTTGGAAGAAATACCTGTATCAATGGGATCACAGGGTAGGTATTTGACTGGACTCAACTTAGATGACAAATTTCACTTTCTCACTTTCCTCATTTATAAAATAATGTGTTTGGTCTCGATGATCAATTTGTAAGGTCCTTTCCAGCTCTTAAGTTCTAAAGTGCTGTGAATTTGATAAATACAACTTCTGTTCATTCTATGAATTGCTGTTAAATTTATTCACATCATTTTATGTCTCACTATTAAAGAGTAGACACTGGTTAATGTTTGAAGAAAGAACAAATTGCAAATTAATGTTTCAGCTTTCAACAGATAAACCATTTGTTTATTTTGTTCACAGGTTGCCTCTTGATTAAAGTCCATTAGCAAATGAAATTCTACTGGGCTTTCACAAGTATGTTATATTTCATAGCCAAGGAATTAGGCTCAGTCAATACTTTCATATAGCATCATCAGTGACTAATTCATAAAGTATGATCTATACAAAAATAACTTTAGAAATAGTACATTTATTCCCTCTCCCACACTCAAATATAAAGCCAAATTCACCTCTATGTTTTTCCCACATGACTTTATACCTCTATCTTTGAACTGGCTATGTTTTAAGCCAGAAATGCAATCTCTCCTTGCCTCCATCTTAAAGAATCCCTCTTTTACTCTAAGCAACATCTCCTCAAACAATATCTTCTCTGGGTATTGACCCCTCAACTGTTAATGTTTTTCTTCTCAAACTCCTTTATATTTGTTCTTTCTTAGATTTAATTTATACTGATAAATGATCTTGCTGCATCACCATTACAATGGGAATTCCATAAGACTAGAGATTATTTTATTTGCTGAATTTGTGTCCCCAGAATGTGACATAAAGCCTGGCACAGGAACACAGTAAGTGCTTAATACGTCCTTGTTAAGTGATTGATGGATATAACAAGAAAAACACTAGATACAAATTGAGAAGACTTGGGAGTTGAGTCTTACTTTGGTTTTCTACTTACCAACTATATATATATATATGTAATCTTGGATAAGCACTTAGTCTTGGTATCCTTATCTATAAGAAACAATGGTAAATTTTAGTAATACTTGTATATATTATAAAGTTGTTCTGAGAAAGGTTTTTTGAAAAGTGCCATATAAAGGTGAACTACTAAGGTTGTTCATCCTTTCTGTGAATCTATATTTTTTGCTGTCTCTTCTACCTACAATATTTTTTCTCATCTCTGTGTTTCTGATCAGGTGAATGAATGACTTAACATATCCTTTTTTAGCCATAATGTAATCATCCTTTATGGTCCAAATCAAGTACCATATTATTCCTTGAAATCTTCCCAAAATAAATAAAATTTGCATCTTTGTTTTTCTTAATACTTGTAATCTAAGCCACAGGATTTGAAATTTAGGTATATAGTGTTACATTGTTCACAGATCCTTTTGTGTGTATTACTTTTGTAACAGGCACTCAGTAGATAATTTTTGACTAGTAACCAAATGCCAAAAGACATCATGATATTTGTAATAAAGTTTTTAGTTATGGAAAAAATCAAAAATATGAAATAATTCTTTAATTTGAGTTCTACCTTGTGAACAAACTTATTAAATTTTATTAAGTCATAGTTTGCTATGCTCTGAAGAGAATAAATTTATGGCCCCTTTGTGGACTTAGTGATAACACTTACCCAGAGGAAGCATTTTAAAATGTCAAGACTCAACCCAAATGGAGAAATATGGAAGTTGAGATTGCAACAGTCTAATTAGTGACAAGATGTTTAATTATTCTTAGAATTCTTTTGCTTCTTCTAAAGATTCATCTAAACTTGAAAGGACTGAAGTTTGAAAGTAGAAAAATAATTAATCCATTCTTTACTAACCGTCTCCAGTTATATCTCAGTCTCATACCTCCCTGCATAACTCTATTCAAACATTACTAGCCATCTTGTATCAGCTACTTGAAACAAAGACCCAGTACTTTGGAAAAAATTTAAAATCATCTATAAGCATACTCCATATAATATGGGTCCAATCAGTAGAATTCTGAATAGTATTACTCATATGATTTCAGGAGACAGATGACATAGTATACCTCCTTCCTCTTAACTGAGAGGTGATGAACTATAAATATAAAAAATGCCAAGTGGTAAGGCTTAACAATTATATTCTTTTGATTAACTATATTTCTTGGCTAGGAAATAGAGAGTAATGGACATGGAATCAAAATTGACATCATGGCATCAAATCTAGAGTTAGACTATCTTGTAACTCTGGATAAGTCAATTAATCTTTGTCTGACTTAGTTTTTTCACCTGTAAAATAGGAGTAATCATAGCACTTCTTCCAGGATTTTAGTGAGAATAAAATGAGGTATTTGTAAAGTATGTTGCACATACTAAAGCACTATGTACTAAATTATTATAATCAAATGAACAGAATTATCAGGAAATAATAGTAATTTTTTTACAAATCCATGGAACTTTCTTTAAAAAAACAAAAAATTGTAAAATCATAACATTATTGAAATATTACAACCAAATATCACCATAATCTTGTTTCATTATCAATCTAATTGTCCAAGATGAAAATCTGAGCTATGCATTGATCTTTAACCCCAGCAATAACTTCTCTTAGTGTTCTATTAATAACAAAGATAATTTGGCCATGTGGATGGAAAGCTGGAAAGAGTCAAGAAGAAAGGATTCAAGCTCTCCCTCTGATACATACTGACTCATAAGATCCTGGGTAGGTCATTTGACTTTTTTCCATGTTCATTGTCAACTCTGGAAAACTATAAATGCCAGAGCAAGTGCAGATTCATAGGTTTGATTCAAAATAAAATATTGCTTCCATACTATAAGCCATCCTCTGTGAAACCCATTTCACTCATTATTTTTTCTTTTCTTTTTTTTAAATTCCTCTTTATTTTTCTGTTTTTTCCTTTCTTATTCCCCTTTTTCTTCTTCTTTTTCCCTTCTCCTCTTACCTGTACCCCAAATCTATCCATTGCACCCCTGAGAATTGCTCAGCCTTACTAATAACACTTAAGGCTTGAAGTAACAAGACACACAAGAAAATTACTCGAATTACTTTACAGGGATCCCACAGATATGAAAATTGCTACTGTGAACAAAACACTAAACATTTTTCCTAATAGCATAGACAAAATGAATGATTTAGGAACTGAGCTTGACTTAGGTCAAGCTAAATAGCTGCTGCCTGATAAATAATAAATAGTTCCCAGCCTCTAAGTACAAACAGCCTGAGCTTTAAATTCCTCTGCTTATGTGTTCCAATGGCCTCCACAGGTTAAAATTTATTTACATAAACATCGAGCCAACAAGTTTGTGAACTCAAAAGAGGAACTTATTTTTTACTATGTGGAGAGCCCAAGAAGCAAGATCCATGACTAAATATTTAGGAGGAATAGAAAAATGTAAACAGTACAGCAGAAAAGCATGTTCACGTCAAAATTCATGCAGAGACTATAATCATTCTTTCCATAGGAAGTAGATGAAACATTATCCTCTGAGAAATTCAAATCTAAATCAAGCATATTCCTAGGATCAGCTCTCAAAGATATATATTGGTTCTCTTTGGATTTAGGATTCAAACCAAGATATTTAAACTTTTGGAAATCCATCACTGAAGGAGGCAGTTAGCTCCATTAGGTAATGTAAGGGGCTCTAAGAGTGTCTCCTTATTCCTAAAATATCTCTATTCTGTCCTACATTCCATCATTACCGACTTACACAGATAGAATATTAGCGCAGGAAGGAACCCTTTGGGTTTCACTTTATCTTCTGGGGGTAGCCAAGTCCTGACATCTTCTGTCTGATTTATCTCCTGTAAATTGTTTCCCTAGCAGGACCTCTACATACTACTTATTGGTAGTCTTTCCCCATGTCAATAGTCTGCCACAGAGAGATTTGGGGTGTAGATTAAGAATGGGAAGGAAACTGAGAGGATATTTAGTCCAATCTCCTCATTTCCCAGGTAAGAAAATTAAAACCCAAAAAGATAAGGTTATTTGTCCACAATCACAGGCAGTCAGATGGCAGAGCCAGGATCCAACATATGTTCTCTAATTTTCCATCTGATCTGTTTTCTTATCCTCCAAATCCAAGGATGTCTTTGCTATCCTTTCACTGACCAAACCCAAGTCCTGATACTAACAAGTTGTGTTATCTTGAACAAGACACAAATTTCTCTAAGTCTCAATTCCTTCTCTAAAATTATGGAGGGTGAATAAACTGATGATCTCTAAATGATCTACAAGTTCTAGAGTTTTGCTTTTATTATGGTGGTTGAAAACCTGAAGACTAGCAATTATTCTCAGGACAATGTGTTTCATGTTGTCATTATAAAACAAGCTTATTGTGAAGCTGTTTCTAAGTAGTAGGAGAAGTGATTCATAACATAAAGTCCCCTTCTCCATCAAACTGAACCGTCATCAATCTATTCTCCTTTTGCTTTTCTTATTAAAAGGGAACATAGTTAGGGGTGGACTTTAGCAATGAGAGTGGGACTGGGAG
The DNA here is from genome assembly GCF_016432865.1 of Antechinus flavipes. Lineage (NCBI taxonomy): Eukaryota > Metazoa > Chordata > Mammalia > Dasyuromorphia > Dasyuridae > Antechinus > Antechinus flavipes. The sequence continues at coordinate 80,652,052 of NC_067402.1, forward strand.
TTTAATGAAAAGTCTAACAAAGTGGGGGCAGGGAAGGGTGCTCACTTTATCCACAGAATTTTAGCTCCCACTTTACTCCAGATTAAATTTCCTGTTTAGTTCTGGTTTTTTTAATAGACATGATTGAAAATCTCTTACTTCATTGAAGCTCCATCTTCTCCCTTGAAAGATACTATTGAGTCTCTCTGAGTAGTTAATTCTTGGTTGAAATGCAGGTTCTTTGCCTTTCAGAATATGATATTCAAGGCCCTCTGATCCTTTATTATAGAAGCTGCCAGATCTTGGGTAATCCTGACTGTTGCTCCTTGATACTTGAATTATTTTTGTCTGGCAGCTGGCAATATTTTTTCTTTGAAATTATAGTTTTGGAGTTTTGCAACAATGTTCCTTGGCGTTTTCCTTGTGGGATCTCTTTGCAGAGATGATCGATGAATTTTTTCAATGAGTATTTCCCCCTCTGTCTCTAGAATATCAGAGCAGTTTTCCTTAATGACCTCTTGTAGAATGCTACCAGGTTATTTTTTAATCATAGATCAGGAAAACTAATAATTTTTAATTGTCTCTTAAAGATCTATTTTCCAGGTCAACCATTTAGCCAATGAAGTATTTCACATTTTTTCCATGTTTTTCATTCTTTTTAATTGGTTGATTTTTGCTGTCTCATAAAGTCATTAGCTTCCATTTGCCCTGTTCTAGTTTTTAAATATGTGATTTTCTTCAGTTATCTTTTGTATGTCTTTTTCCATTTGGTTTATTATACTTTTTTAAGAAATTATTTTCTTCAGACAATTTTTTTCCCTTCCTTTTCCAAACTGTTGACTCTCTCATGCATACCTCTCCTTTCTTTTCTCATTTTTCTTCTATTTCTCTTATTTACCTTTTGAAGTCTTTTATGAGCATTTCCCAAAAAAGCTCCTTTGAACTTGAGACCAAATTATCTCACCCTTTGAGATTTCTTCTGTGGACATTCTGTTCTCTTCTGAGTTTGTATTTTGGTCTACCCTGTCACCATAGTAGCTTTCTATGGTCAAGGTTCTTTTTGTTTCTTGCTTCTTTTCTTTTCTTTTCTTTTGGTATTTCTTCTTTTTTTTACTTTTAAGGTGGAGCTCTGCTCCTGGCGTAAAAGGGTCACTGTCCCAAGCTTCCTGGGCAGCTCTGAGCCTTGGCTTTAAGCATAAGGGCCCCTTGTGTTTATAGGAGATAGCTTTGCCTGTTCTTTTCAGTAAACTTCCTGGTTTCCCAGAGTTTGCCTTCTGAGCTGGGACTGGAAGATGCCCCTCCCCATGTGCTCTTCTACTGAGTCAGGACTGAGAGTCCAAGTTGCTGATTTTCTGTAATTCTCAGCATTTTTCTGACCTGGGTTGAACACTCTTCTCACCCCAGAGAGACTGGCCTTTCTTGAAGTTTTTTCAGTCTATCTTGAACTGCACAGTGGTTTTATTCCATAACCTGTTCAGACTTGATTTCATGTGGTTTTTGAGGGAAACTGGGAGAGCTCAAGTAGCTTCCTGACTTTACCTGTCATCTTTCCCACTTTATTCTACCTAAGTAATTTCACCATCTCCCCCACATCTAGTGTTCTTTTCTATCTCTAAGGCTTGTCTTATGATCTTCTCCCCACCTCCAACTCCCTTCTACAGAAACATATTTCAATCTTCAAATCCACAAGCCTTTCCAAAGGACTTCCTATATGTCTACGAAATGCTTAGTGATTTGATTGCAAGGTCTGGTTCAAATCTCCTCTCCAAGGCAGTCAGTCCTGTATTCAGAGGAAATATTTCCTGATATTTCCTGAGAAAAAGTCTTGCACCTGAAATAAAGAGGAAGTTGCCTTTTTCAAAGGCTACATGGGAATATTTTGTATTTCTATGACCACTGGCAAGTCACATAATTTCTGACCTTGGTTTCTTCATTTAGAAAGTGGGAGCTGTATTGCTAAGTAATTACTTAGTAATCACTAATTACTAAGCAATTAGCAATTACTTTGTAATCTCCAAGTAATTATTAAATAATAGCTATTATTACTAATTTGCTCTTAGAATGAAATGAGATAATGGATATGAAACACTTTGAAGAACTATGAAATGCTATAAATATTAGCTATTATATTTTTCTCTATCCCTAAAGGAAGGCTTCAGTCTTCTCTAAATGTTATTCAGCTGTTTTCAGTCATATCTGATTCTTGTGACCTCATTTAAGGTTTTCTTTTTTTTTTAATTTTTATTTAATAATTACTTTATATTGACAGAATCCATGCCAGGGTAATTTTTTTTACAACATTATCCCTTGCACTCGTTTCTGTTCCGATTTTTCCCCTCCCTCCCTCCACCCCCTCCCCTAGATGGCAAGCAGTTTTATATATGTTAGATATGTTGCAGTATATCCTAGATACAATATATGTTTGCAGAACCGAACAGTTCTCTTGTTGCACAGGGAGAATTGGATTCAAAAGGTAAAAATAACCCGGGAAGAAAAACAAAAATGCAGATAGTTCACATTTGTTTCCCAGTGTTCTTTCTGTGGGTGTAGCTGCTTCTGTCCGTCATTTATCAATTGAAACTCAGTTAGGTCTCTTTGTCAAAGAAATCCACTTCCATCAAAATATGTCCTCATACAATATCGTTGTCGAAGTGTATAATGATCTCCTGGTTCTGCTCATTTCACTTAGCATCAGTTCATGTAAGTCTCTCCAAGCCTCTCTGTATTCATCCTGCTGGTCATTTCTTACAGAACAATAATATTCCATAACATTCATATACCACAATTTACCCAGCCATTCGCCAATTGATGGGCATCTATTCATTTTCCAGTTTCTAGCCACTACAAACAGGGCTGCTACAAACATTTTGGCACATATAGGTCCCTTTCCCTTCTTTAGTATTTCTTTGGGATATAAGCCCAATAGAAACACTGCTGGATCAAAAGGTATGCACAATTTGATAACTTTTTGGGCATAATTCCAGATTGCTCTCCAGAATGGTTGGATTCATTCACAACTCCACCAACAATGCATCAATGTCCCAGTTTTCCCACATCCCCTCCAACATTCATCATTATTTTTTCCTGTCATCTTAGCCAATCTGACAGGTGTGTAGTGGTATTTCAGAGTTGTCTTAATTTGCATTTCTCTGATCAATAATGATTTGGAACACTTTCATATGAGTGGTAATAGTTTCAATTTCATCCTCTGAAAATTGTCTATTCATATCCTTTGACCATTTATCAATTGGAGAATGGCTTGATTTCTTATAAATTTGAGTCAGTTCTCTATATATTTTGGAAATGAGGCCTTTATCAGAACCTTTAATTGTGAAGATGTTTTCCCAGTTTATTGCTTCCCTTCTAATCTTGTTTGCATTAGTTTTATTTGTACAAAGGCTTTTTAATTTGATGTAATCAAAATTTTCTATTTTGTGATCAGTAATGGTCTCTAGTTCATCTTTGGTCACAAATTTCTTTCTCCTCCACAAATCTGAGAGATAAACTATCTTATGTTCCTCTAATTTATTTATAATCTCGTTCTTTATGCCTAGGTCATGGACCCATTTTGATCTTATCTTGGTATATGGTGTTAAGTGTGGGTCCATGCCTAATTTCTGCCATATTAATTTCCAATTATCCCAGCAGTTTTTATCAAATAATGAATTCTTATCCCAGAAATTAGGGTCTTTGGGTTTGTCAAACACTAGATTGCTATAGTTGACTATTCTATTTTGTGAACCTAACCTTTTCCACTGATCCACTAATCTATTTCTTAGCCAATACCAAATGGTTTTGGTGACTGCTGCTTTATAATATAATTTTAGATCAGGTACAGCTAGGCCACCTTCATTTGATTTTTTTTTCATTAATTCCCTTGAGATTCTCGACTTTTTATTGTTCCATATGAATTTTGTTGTTATTTTTTCTAGATCATTAAAATATTTCTTGGAAGTCTGATTGGTATAGCACTAAATAAATAGATTAGTTTAGGGAGTATTGTCATCTTTATTATGTTCGCTCGGCTGATCCAAGAGCACTTAATATTTTTCCAATTATTTAAGTCTGACTTTATTTGTGTGGAGACTTTTTTTATAATTTTGCTCATATAATTCCTGACTTTCCTTTGGTAGATAGATTCCCAAATATTTTATGGTATCAACAGTTATTTCTGAATGGAATTTCTCTTTGTATCTCTTGCTGTTGGGTTTTGTTGGTGATGTATAAAAATGCTGAGGATTTATGGGGATTTATTTTGTAGCCAGCTACTTTGCTAAAATTATGAATTATTTCTAATAGCTTTTTAGTAGAATCTCTGGGGTTCATTTGGGGTTTTCTTGGCAAAGATACTGGAGTAGTTTGTCATTTCTTTCTCCAATTCATTTTACAGATGAGGAAACTGAGGTAATCAGGGTGAAGTGATTTACCCAGTGTCACATACCTAATAATGTTTGAGGCTAGGTTGAACTTCTATCAAAATAAACTTCCTTGAAATTTTATTGAATCCATTTTTCTTATTGTAAAAATGAAGGAACTGAGTCTTAGATTGACCAAAGACAATAGAGGGACTAAATGGCCAATACAAAGCTCAGGTTCTCTGACCCACCCACCCACCCAAAGCAGGGTTCTTTCTGCTGTATTTCTCCAAATTGTTTCTATGTAGGAGTTAGCACCAGTTGAAATCATTTAAATCCCTTACCCTTTCACAGCTACTCCAGTTTAGGGAGTTAAACTCCCTAAACCTCAAACTCTGAGAAGAACCAGATGTTCACAGGGAGCAAGTTCTTCCTGAGATCTATAGAACCATAGACCTGACCTTACAGTCTAAGTTCTAAGATATAACCAATTACCAGGGTTTGTTTTTAAGATAGCAATTTAGTCTCACAATTGTTCCAATAGTTTTTTCTATAAAATCCAACAGTAGCTTTATGAAATGATATATCATGGTACCAGCTGCCTGGGTCACAGTGCACTCCAATGAGGAGTTGGGAACCATTGGATTTCAACGACAACCATGGTGATTTCTTATTAAAGAACAACAACAAAAAAGCCAGCCCATCAGATAAGAAATGTAACCAGAAATAAGGGCTATTCATTAAGTGAAATAATTCACTTAAAGGACCAAAATCTTTACCAAAAAAAAAAGGGGGGGGGGGAGAAAAACAGGGAAAAGATGGATCAGTTAAACATTTAAAGACAGGCTGATTTTTTTTTCAACAAATTCATTTTTGGCTTTTGGTGTTTAGACTCATAAATTGTCATAAATTGTGAATAGAAATTCTTCAAAGATTATCTAGTCTAAGCCCGCCATTTTTATAGATGGTTAGACTACAGTTTACAAAGAGGAAGATCATTCAGAAAATCAGAACTGAACACCAGGTTTCCTAATTCCCAATCCAAAGCTTCTCTGTGCTTCCTGATGTGCTAGAAAAAACTTGCTATTTTCTAATATAATGATTTAACATCCTTCTGATTTCCTGGGCCACCTGCCCAACTAATCTGATTTCATCCTACTCTGGGAGTACAGGTGCTAAAACTGGAACTCTATACAGGATTGTTATGGTACTTGTGCAAAGATTATCATAATCTGAGAAACACTTAATATTCTTTATGGGAAAAGTGTACTTTCATGGAGGGATCCCACCTTGGAGTCAAAAGTATCTGGAGATTGTATTCACAGCAGGAAAACCTTCATACTATGGTTATGCCCATTTTAGAGGAAAAAATCCCACGAACAAGAGAGAATAAATGACCTATTAGGGTCACAGAACTAATAAAGTGTGAGACAAGATTTGGAACCAGAATATCCAGACACTAAATCCAACACCCCAAACTTTATGCCATATCGCCTCCCTAAGGTGGAAGGAAAAAGCTTAATGGATTTCGTGCCATCTATATCTGGAGTCCTCCCAGCCACAATTGCCCTGATGATGAATTGGGGTTACTGACATAGCAGCTAAAATGTAATCCCACAAAGCTGGTTCTGACTGCCATACAGCAGCACCTGCCAGGAGCAATCCCATTAGTAATTCCTGCATGTCTTACCATAATGAGTACACCATTGTACATAAGAGAAGCCAATGATCCAAGAACTAAAATCCTTCCCAACATGGCTTATGGTCTTTGGCTGCCCAACACCCAGGCTGGGTGTCCTCCAGACGTTTTCCTGTTCCACTGCATCATGAATTCCACATTTCTAAAACTCAATTCCCTTCTTTACTTCTGGATTAGAGTGGCACATGTTTATATGCCAGACATGACCCACAGACATGACTCACAGTGGCCTATTTCTTTATGATGAATTCTCTAACATATTTATATTGTCAGAAAAAAGAATAATTTCTATGACAGACTTCCTAACCGGACACATAGAATTTTTCCTGACATTTTTTGAGATTCATAAGTACTTTATATTACATATGACTGATATAATTATGATTTTTCTTTTTCTGATAAAAGAAAGATTCCCTAGCTTTAGAGGTATGTAAAAAAGACTTCAATACTGTGTTTTTGTAGCTCTATTTTCATTCCTGTCTGGAGGAACTCATATTCACTCATGGTATCCAATAAGAGACAATGTGATAAGGAGAACATCTTTAGGACCTTCTTCCCTTCTGAGATCATATGTCCCTAGAGAAATGGATCCACATCCTTTCTAATCATATGAAAAGGTGCTCTAAATGACTATTGATCTGAGAAATGCTTAAGACAACTCTGAGGTACCACTATACACCTGTCATATTGGCTAAGATGACAAGAAAAGATAGTGAAGAATGTCAGAGGGGATGTGCGAGAACTGGGACACTGATACATTGTTCGTGGAATGTGAATACATGCAGCCATTCTGGAGAGCAGTTTGGAACCATGCTCAAAAAGTTATCAAACTGTGCATACCCTTTAACCCAACAGTGTTTCTAATGGGATTATATCCCAAAGAGATCTTAAAAGAGGGAAAGGGACCTGTATGTGCAAAAATGTTTGTGGCAGCCCTCTTTGTAGTGGCTAGAACCCGGAAACTGAGTGGATGCCCCTCAATTGGAGAATGGCTGAATAAATTGTGGTATATAAATGTTATAGAATATTATTGTTTTATAAGAAATTATCATCAGGATGATTTCAGGGAGGCCTTGAGAGACTTACATGAACTGATGCTGAGTGAAATGAACAGAACCAAGAGAAGATTGTATATGATAACATCAATATTATATGATGATCAATTCTGATAAATGTGACTCTTTCCAACAATGAGATTATTGAGACCAGTTCTAATGATTTTGTGATGAAGACAGCCATCTATACCCAGAGAGAGGACTATGGGAACTGAAATGTGGATCACAACATAACATTCTCACTCTTTTTGTTGTTGTTTGCTTGCATTGTTTTCTTACTCATTTACTTTTTTTTATCTGATTTCTCTTGTGCAGTAAGAGAATTGTATAAATATGTTTATACATATTGGTAACATATGTTTTAACATGTTTAACATATATTGGATTACTTAACATCTAGAAGAGGGGGTGAGGGGAAGGGGGAAAATTGAAACACAAGGTTTTTCAAGGGTCAGTGATGAAAAATTATCCATGCACATGTTTTGAAAATAAAAAACTTCAATAGAAAAATAAAATTGAAAAAAAGAAATAAATATACCTTTGTAAAGGCTTCCTGATGTTACAGTTAAGTAAAACTAGTGTGTACTAACATTGAACCCCTAACAGTCAGAGAACACCATTAGTGTCAATGGCAGTACAGAAAAGAGCCACAAATCACTATCATTTCCTGTATGGACTTCATCATGCTTTCTAGACCCTCATTATCCTACAAGATCACATCCACCTTGACACTCACAATTTATCAGTAATCCCTGTTCCTGAAGCCTCTCCCTCCTTCTCACTGGGGAAAAGGAAGAGTAAATAGTAGAAGGCTTCTCCCACCTTTACAAGAGAGTATCTAGAGCAGCTATCCTTTCAATTCCCAGCTAGTTGCATACTTCATCATGTTCACTTTTCAGTTTCTTTTTATGTATTATATTCTCCTCTAAAATGTAAACTCCTTGAGAGCAGAGAAAATCATTTTCACTTTTTTTGTATTCCCCTAACTTTGAACTGTGCCTGACACATAGTACAGGGTTAATAAACATTTATTGACTTTTGGCTACAATTTCTCAGGGTACTCTGGGATCCTAAGAAGAAAGAGAGATTTTGTCTGATCCTGACAAGAATGGAGCCAAAGAGTATATATTATATATGTAGCTTTTCTTCCCTTGACTTTTAAGACATCACCTTCCCTTGGTTCTTCTCTCATCTAAGCAATCACTCCTCTGTCTTCATTGATCTATTAGCTTCCTCCTCCACCCTATATTTTGGTGTCTCCCAAGACTATTCTCATCTCTTTCTATACACTTTTGCTCACCCCAAACTCATTACGTTCAAAACTAAATTCATTATTTCCTCTAATATCATTATGCCCTCCCGCCCAAAAAGCTGACCTCTTTCAGTTGATGATGTCACTACCTTTCAATCACCTAAGCTCAAAATAACAGCTTTACCTTTCATTCCTCCCTCTCTTCCACCTCCAATACCCAATCAGTTGCCAAATCTTATTGATTCTGCAGTTACAATATGTCACATCAGTTCCTTTCTTTCCTTTATCTAATTTAGTTAACGCTATCCCAAAGCAATCTCTCCTTCCTCTGAACTCCTCTGATATTTATTATTTGCACTTTTTATTTGGTATGACACAAATATTGCCTTGTAATTTTTTAATATTTCTGTATCCTATCAATTTGATACTATATATGTGTGTATAGACATATATATGTATATGTGTGTATCTTTTTCCATCATTCTCATTCAAAACCTCATCATCTTTTACCTCAATTAGCAATAATAGAAAGTACCTAGATTAGTAGTAATAGACTAACTGATTTCTTCCCCTCCAGGCTTTCCCTTTTCTGATCTATCCTTCACACAACTGTTCTTCCTAAAGTACAATTCTAATCACTCACCTCAGTGATTCCCCATTGCCTACAGAATATAGTACAAATGCCCAAGACTATCATTCAATATCATCTTGTAATTTGGCTCAAGCCTATCTTTAGCTCATACTTTTGAGCATATGAGGCAGCCAGGTGGTACCACAGTGCATAGAGTGCCAGGACTGGAATCAAGAAGATTCATCTTTCTAAATTCAAATCTCATCTCTGACGCTTCCTAGCTGGATGACCCTCAGCATTTAACCCTGTTTGCCTCAGATTCTTCATCTGCAAAATGAGCTGAAACAAGAAATGACAAGCTACTTTAATATCTTTGCAAAAAAAATTTGGAATGCCTCGGAAGACCCTACTTGCTTCTTTGTCCCACACCTCAAATGGTATCATGTTTTGCTGTCCCTGAAACCCTTTCATTCTTTCAAGGGGTTACCTTTCCCATGATGTCTTTCCTGGTGCTTCAGTTAGTGATTCTTCCTTCTCCCCAAATCTCTGTGCCCCAATATAACATTCCCTAGTGCACCTATTTCATCTCAATATGATATCTATGTACATAATACGCATTCCTACCACTTTACTCAAATATTCAATTATATTTTTTTCAGCATGTAGAACAACTCATCATCACACTACAGATATAATAAATATTTGTTAAGTGTCTACCATATGCAAACAACTATTAGATGCTGAAGGATAAACAACTTTTAGATAAAACATTTCAAGAGCTTAAAGTCAAGTAGGGAGCTTAAAATATCTGACTAACAGAGAAGGCTATAATATTCAGTAATATGTATTATGTACATTAGAGAGTTACAAACTAAAAGCTTTATAAGATTTGAAGAAGAGGATTGTTACCAGCAAAGGAGAGTGAAAGCCTCTCTCATGTTTGAGTATAGCTAGCTTAATGAAGAGCAAGAGGGGAATTTAACAGATACTGGCAACAGCACCCACAAGATATGGAGGCGGGACAGTGCAACATGTATTTTGAAGACAAAGAGCAGTCTGATTGAGTTTGTACATGAAGGAGAGTCGTATGAAGTGAAGTTGGAAAGATAAAGATAATTCTAGGTTGCTGAGTGCCTCAAATGTTAGAAAAAAGTAGATTTAGATTCAATAGCCAACCAGGAGTACCTGAACATTTTTTAACAAAAAATGGTGATATAAGATCTATGAATATAAGATGATTATAACAGCAATGTAAATGAGTGATGAAGAAGTGGAGGGGGCAGCAGGAAGTTTTGTAATTATTAAATGGATAGTGATAGAGGAAGAATGAAGAAGGGATAGATGCAAAAGCAAGGAAGAAAGGATATGAGAGCTGACCGAATGTAAAAGAAAAATATCAAAAATAACCTTAGGAACGTGAGCGACTAGTGGTGTCATAGACAGGAATAGTAACATCCAAAGAAGGAGCAATTTTGGGGTTTTTAAAACCAATTCATTTGGCTTTAGAACAAAAACAATCATAGATTTAGAGCTAGGAGGCATGTTGGAAACCACCAAGACTAATTTTACAAATAAGGGGGGAAAGAAAAGATAATAAGCATTTTACATAGTGCCTATTATGTGCCAGGCTATGGGCTAAGTGAATATGGAACTCATTAAATTCTCACATCAACTCTGTAAGGTAGGTGCTATTATTATTCCCATTTTACAATTAAGAAAACGGAGGCAGAGATTAAGTGTATTGCTTAAAATCACATAAATATTATATGTCTAAAGCCAGATTTAAATTTAGGACTTTCTCACTTTTGGATCCAGTGTTCCATCCACTGCACCACTAGCAGCTTTGAAGAATGGCAAGAAATGAGGAAACTGAGACACAAAGAGGTTCAGTAACTTCTCCAACTGCTAAAGTGTCTGAGGAAGGATTCAAACCCAGTTTTCCTGATTCCAAATTTAATACCCTATCTACACATTGCACTTCTTTAAACATGATTCTTTGATTTGTAGAAAGTCAAGTCAACAGAATCACTGATTTAGAATGGGAAGGAATCTTAGCATCATTCAAACTCTCCCATTTTACAAATGAAAAAACTGAGACAGAGAAGTCAACTTGTCTTGACCAAAATAGAAGGAAATAGGCAACTCACCATTTGAATTCTGGTTCTCAGATTTCAAACACATCCAGGTAGATGTAGGGAACTTGGAATATGAATCTGAAGATAAGAAGACATAGATTAGAGACTCAACTACTTGGGAAAATAACTGAATCAATGAAAGTGAAGGAGAAGAGGAAGGAGAAAGGAACAGGAGAGGGAGAGGAAGAAATGGGACTAGGAGAATAGAAGAGGGTTGAGGATAGATCCTTGGGCAATGCTCATCGAGAGATTTGGGGAGATAAGGGAGCAAAGAAAGGAAGCAAAGAAGAGTTCAGTCAAACAGAAAGAAACAAGAAGAGGATGTTATCACTAGAGCTAAAGAACAAGACAACATCAAAGCCATTAGAAGGGGAGTAACAATATGTCCTAAGACTTTTTAAAAGCCATTGGAGATGGGAAGTAGAAAGTCACTGGTGACTTTTAAGAGATCATTTTCAGTGGTCTGAACAGACACTTTATCACAAGAGTACATTGGAAGGAAGGGGAAAACCATCAGGTGATTTACTTTTTAAAAGGACATGACCCCAATAGAAAGGAGAGAAATTGTAGAGTAGTAGGTTGTGGTAGAGGTATCAAATTAAGCCTTTTTTGGATTGAAGGGACCAGAGCATGTTTGGAGATAGATGGGAAGGAACTAGTGGAAAGAGAAGGGCTGAAAATGAAAAGGGAAGAAATTATTTCTATCACTTTTGGATCCAGTGCTCCATCCACTGCACCACTAGCAGCTTTGAAGAATGGCAAGAAGTAAGGTTCTATCAGGAAAGGAAAGAATGAAAGGTAGCAGGATTAACTTGAGTGAGGAAGAGGAATAATTCATCTATGACCAGAGTGAAAAAGGAAACAGCCAGCAGTGCTGCTGAGAAGCTATTACAAGGATTTAAGGAAGACATTTGAGGTAGCCCATGTCTGATGACCTCAATCATCTCTTTTGGAGGCTGGGCCATTTGCTGGAAGTGTTGAGAATAGAAGAGCTATTGCAAATGAGAGAAAGGAAGTGAAGATTTGCAATAGTGACTGTGGGATTTGCAATAGGAAGTCAATGAAAGCAAATTTAGATTGTTGAGGAGCAAAAAAAGATCCAACTGAAGTTGCATTCCATATTTTGTGATTTAAACTATTTTAGAGAAAGGACTCTATTTTTTCTTCTTTGTATCCTAAACATTTGGTACACAATAAACACTTAATAATGTATTAACTAATATAATAATAACAATAATAAATTCTTGTACATTGTTTAACAAGCATTTGTGCATGTACTACATGCAAGACACTGTACCAGGCAATGAGAGAGATACAAATAAATATAAGAAAGACATTTTTCTTGATTCATGAAGTTTATAATCCAGAAAGGGGGATACAATATATACTCAAAGAATTTTAATATAAAACAATATGAGAGCACAAAAGAAGTACCATGTATTATATGTGGTCAGAAGAATGAAAGATAATTGCTGACTGGGAATCCAGAAGGCTTTGCAGAGGAGAGACGGCTGATCTTGGTCTTAAGGGTAGGAATAGGATTTCAACAGATAGAGGAAGGTATATGTTTGTAATAATCTCTCTTGATAGGATATAATTTATATCTTTGCATCATTATTCCCAGCCTATAAGGACTGAGCTTAGAACCAACTGATTCAATGTACAAGTCCAAAATATTTATTAGATAAGTATATTGATCATGACAATGGTGACAATACAACAATCACAGAGGCAATCTCATGCACAAGCATAAGAAGTACTTTACACAGATAATAATATAAAAATATGTATCAATCAAAGATCAGAGATCATAGAATTAATCTTGGAATGGGTTTCCATGAATCAGCAATGATCTTCAGGAAAATTGTGATGCTCCATTATAAATATTGAATCCTGGAGCAGGCATATGACATCTTAGTCCAGTTCCAACATGTAAATGACAAAGCAGAGGATCCAAATGTGTCCAGATCAAAGCCTTGGAAAAAATGCCATCTTGAATGACATTCAAATGTGAATGTTCACCCAGTTTCTGGTTCTCAAATTAAAATTTTTTTTGGACAAGAATCTTTCCATTATTAACTGGTTAATAAAAATTTTTTGATCAACTGCCTAACCAGGAAGAAGGAAAAGGGACAAGGAGAGGAAGCTTATAATCCAGGTCTCTTATCCTCAGTTGAATTCTAGGATGAAGAAGCAGCCCAAAACAAGATTGGATCCTGCTATTCTTCAAGGTCATCCAAAAGGGAACTAGACCAGAAAAGTGCTCAGAGGCTTCTCTCACTCTCAGTCAAGAGGAAAGAAAACATCGGGGTTAAGAATAAAACTTCCAAACTACTTCCAATCAAATAAATCATGTATCTCTTTCTAGTTTACTTCCACAGTCAATAAATCATTATTTATTAAAATATTATTTATTAGAATTAAATTAAATTTATTAAATGTTCATCATTATCAGGTATTGCACTAAGTTTGGGGGACACAAAGAAAGCTCTCAAAGAACTCGGTCTAATGATGGGGAAAATGTAAAATCAAACTATTTACAAACAAGACATGTATAAGATAAAGTCGAGGCTTAGAAGGAAGGCACTAAGATTAGTAAAACTTTCATGCTGAAGGTGAGACTGTATCCGAGACTTAAAGGAAGCTGAGAAATCTAGGACTTGGGGATAAAAACACTGTCCCTTGTAGCTTCTAAGATCTGGGAGTCTATGTTTAGTTTTCCAAACCATCTCCTAAATTCTACCCAGCAATCATGCCCACTTCTGCTAGGACAAAAAGGCTGGCACAGCCAACATGAGGCCCAATTTAGTAGGTTTGCCATGAACTCTGTCTGAACTTGAAAAGGGCCCGCAGCAGGTGCTAAGTCTGCCTCCTTATCAAATTTCTGCAGAGCAAAAATTTAGAATGAATGATATTCTTAATTTGCCAAGATGGTAGCCATCTATAATTAAATCAAAAAGGAAAGGCAAGTCTTCGCTCAGCAGAAGTGGATATTGGACATTCTGGGCCAGGCACCATCAAATCATGCCCCAAAAAATAAAAGAAAGAACAAAAACCCCAAAATATTCCAGCTGCTGCAGAGAAGGGGGTGGGGAGAGACAACATTTTAAATGACAGAGAAACAGCATCATGCAGAAAACTTTGCAAATTTGCTGTCTTGGCTTTTTTCCTTCTCTTTTGGACTTCTCAGATGTTTTTTTTAATGAAAAGTATCCTCTTCCTCATGGAAGGGTTTATGAAACTCATTGAATGACATTTTTCCCACTTCCACTCCTAAAAACCTACCAGCAAACAGAAATCTGAAGCTGGTTTGCTCTCAGGGAAGAACTCTGCTCATCTGTCACCAGAGAGCAAAGACAATGGAAATCTTTAACACATGCCTTAGGATAGCAATGAGAGTGAATGAGGAAAGGGTTTTTTTTTTTTAAGCAATGTATATAAGGATGAAGATGAGCAGAACAAAGCACAAATAAGCACATTTATCAAAGATATTCCTGGAGGAAGAAAAAATAAAACTTACAAGAAGAAAGAAAGAAAGGAGAGTGGGAGGAAAAGGGAAGAGAGAAACAGAGAGAGACCAAGACAGAGAGACCGAGACAGAGAGAGACAGAAAGAGACAGAGACAGAGAGACAGAGATAGAGACAGAGAGAGAGAGAGAGAGAGAGAGAGAGAGAGAGAGAGAGAGAGAGAGAGAGATTAAAAATCAGTGGGCTAAATAATTTAACAATTGCATCATTTTATATCCTATTATATAAAGAAAAAAGTGTTGACAAGAAGAGAAAGTATTATAAAGAAAAAGTCATTAGTCTCCAGAACAAATGGGATAGAGATCCAACTATTTCAGAGAAATCTATATATGAATCTTTACTCTGAATGTTTAAGTCAGAAAATCTAGTTTGCAAAAATTAGAGACTGAATGCTTCTACAACTCTTAGCTCAGCAAGACTTGAATTCAGATTTGGCCTCTGACACTTACTGGCTGATCCTACACAAATTAATAAACCTCTGCCTTGCCTCAGTTTTCTAATTGCAATATGATGGTTATGATAGTACTTAACTTTCCAGAGCTGTTGTGAGAATATTTATAAAGACACCTTATAAATGTTAAAGCACCACATACATATTAGTTATTATTATTAGCTACCCCTTTAGAAAATATTTTCACTAATATTCATCCTCTGTTAGTAAAATACTTCATGATGATGATTCTATTGATATTTTACATATTCCACAGAATATTCGTTAGCAAAAAGAGTTTATGGAGTCATTTATTGATGCAATAAGATTTAGAGCTACAAGATTCAACATCAAAACTGCTTTTTCTGGGGGATATAACAAGTATGTTTATGAAATAAAAAACTTGGTCATGTGTATATATAGCAGCTTCCTTCTTGTCAGTTGCTCCTTCTCCCTATACAGAAAAGAAATTAAGCTGGAATCTTGGGTTCAATATTGTAGTTCAGGATGCCAGAGGATCTGTTTTGCCCATTCCCTACTTTTGTTATGCATAGAATGTTTGTCACTTGAGAATTTCAAGACATAATAAATTATATCTGAATTTTTATACTTTTAATATTTCAAGAGATAGATATTTTGTATTGCTTTAATTGGATAAAAAATAAAAAGTGTGATTATTTATTTACAAATTAGCACAAAATTAGCAGTCATTTACACTGAAGATAGTGGGTTGATTGTCAAGACTTCCTTCTTTCTAAAATAGGATATAAAATGATGCAACTGTTAAATTATTTAGCCCACTGATTTTTAATATCTCTCTCTCTTTCTTTCTCTCTCTCTCTCTCTCTCTCTCTCTCTCTCTCTCTCTCTCTCCAGTCAAGCCTACTGCAAGAGGTAGGGAATGAAATCAACCCTTATTATGTCTTCTTTTAAACCCTATATAAATTCAGATATAATTTCATATTGTGCCTTGACTAGCTGGACAAATAATAGGATGTGAGTGTAATGAGATACCAATGCACCATCATAAAAAAGAATGGGGCAGTTTCTGAGAAACTAGTCCAATGTTTCTAATAAAGGCTAAAATGACAGGAAAAAATAATGTTGGAAAACTGGATAATGTGGGAAGGGATCTGGAAAAACTGGGACACTGATACATTGTTGGTGGAGTTGTGAACTGATTCAATCATTCTGAAGAGCAATAACTATTCCTCAAAGGGCCACAAAATTCTGCATACCTTTTAATCCAGCAGTGTCTATACTCAGTCTGCATCCCAAAGAGATTATAAAAAAGGGAAAATATCCCACAAAATATTTGTAGCAGCTCTTTTTGTTGTAGCATGGAACTGGAAACTGAGTGGATGCCCATCAGTGGAGAATGGTTGAGTAAGTTATGGTGTGTGAATGTTATGGATATATTATTGTTCTGTAAGAAACAGTCAGCAAGATGATTTCAGAGAAGCCTGAAGAGACATGAACTGATGTTAAATAAAGTGAGTAGAACCAAAAGTACATTGATTGAATAAGCTATGGCATATGAATGCAATGAAATATAATTATTCTATAAAACAACATTGTACACAGCAGCAACAAGATTATGTGATGAACAACTGTGATGAACTTGGCTCTTTTCAACAATGAGGTGATTCAGGGCAATTCCAATAGCCTTTCGATGGAGAGAGCCATCTGCATCCAGAAAGAGAACTATGGAGAAGTAATTTGGATCACACCATAGTGTTTTCACCTTTGTTGTTGTTTGTTTGTTTGTCTTTTCTTTCTCATTTTTTCCCTTTTGATCTGATTTTTCTTGTGCAGCATGATAAATTGGAAATATGTTTAGAAGAATGCATGTGTTTAACCTATATTGAATTACTCACCGTCTAGGGTTAGGTAGGGGGAGGGAAGGATAAAAATTTGGAACACAAAGTTTTGCAAGGGTGGATATTGAAAACTATCTTTGCATGTATTTGAAAAACAAAAAACTATTTTTTAAAAAACTAACATTTCTAATAAAAAAGAAAAGGAAAGGAAACTGGGGTGGCATTTATGAAATGAAGCAAAAAAAAAATGAGTTGAACTAGGCAAATTTATATGCTAACACCATAAGTACAAATAGCTTTTAAAGACAATAATTGTGATCTGTACAATGATCAACCCGGATTTGAGAGGACCCTTGATACTAAACACCTCCTGATGAGAGATGATGAATTCAAGATGCAAAATGAGACATTCATTTTTGGACATGGACAATGTGAAATTTATTTTTTCTTTTGCTTAACTATGCACATTTATTGCAAGTGTTTTGTTTTTCTTTCATTTTTCAAAGGGGGCAAGGAAATGGGAGGGAGAAAAAAAACAAATGCTTGTTCACTGAAAAAAATTAATGATGATGTTTACTAAAGAAAAATATGTTAGCAATCATCATCTCTTTCATTTATATAGCAAGGAAATGCAAGTCAAGACAAAGAAGGAAGGAAGAAAAGAAAGGAAGGAAGGAGAAAGGGGAGGGAAAGAAGGAGAAGAGAGGGAGGGAGGGAGGAAAGAAAAAGGGAAGGAGGAAATGAGGGAAAGAAGGAGGAGAAAGAGAGGAAGGGAGAGAGGAGAGAGGGAGAAGGAAGGGAGGGAGGAAACTGAACAAAAAAAAAGTCACTCCATTTGACAGATTAGGTTCTGACCTACAGGATTTCTGATTGCTGACTCTAACCTTGGTTTTCTGCCTTTTTTAATCCCAGGATCAATTACGCATAGTGAATATCACTTATTAAACTAGACAGCAAAATTTTGAGTCCTGATTTTGCTCATAATTCATTTTGGAGCATAAGGTGACTTCCATTTTACTTCTCTGGACTTCAGTCTCTTCATTGGTTAAAAAAAAAAAAGGTGATCTCTAAAAGTGTATGTAGTGTGTCTGACCTGGTTGAAATATTGGATACTTTTGCTAAATTGCTTTTCTTTTCCCTAAGTGGTCACTATAACTGAGAACAACATCCTGGATTGTGTAACACGAAGTAGAAAAATACCAAGAGGGCAGGAACAAAAACAGAATGAACCAGACCAATTTAGAATTTACCAATGCAAAGTTTAATCTAATGTTAATCATAAATTCCTAACTCTCCATGAAAATTGTTTCAGTCACATTGAAATGTACTAGAAGTTATCACAGAAGTAAAGGAAGATTGTCTGACCCTGTGTGAAGGAAAAAGTTTCCAGATGGACCACTTTCTTCAGTAATTGTCACAAGTCAACCTGGGGAGACATTTAACCCACTAGCATTATTGGAAAGGTCTTGGTGAACTAAGAGAATGTTGTCAAAAGATCTCCCTAATGGCAAAATGTTGGTGCCATAAAGATGATGAATGACTCGAGATGCCTTGGGAATGACTTTGCTAAAAAAAACAGGCTTAATCAAGGCCATTTCAAAAGAAATGTATTAATTCTTTCATGACAGCCAAAATTGGAAAAATGCCATTAATAGCTTCTGGTCACCAACCTGCTACGGCTTTAAGGAAATTATAAACTGAGCCAAACCACATCCATGCTTTGTCAGTAAGCTCAAGGCTATTGTTAAGAGTGAGCTATAGTCTCTGGAGCCTGTGCCCACCCAACTCATGCACTGCCACTTGTTTAGAATTCCAAGGAGTCTAATTACTTTAAAAGGAAAAGACTAGGGTTTTAACTCAATTTTATTTTCTCCCACATTTATTCCTCTTTCTGTCCAATATAAGATGTAGTTAAAACTTTCTAAGCATACATCTTCTAAATGTATTCCTCAAATGTGAGGAAGTCTATTAATATGGCCTTCCTCAAAAATTCCTCAAAATTAAATCAAGTATTGGGTTTAAATTTATCATTGGATGGTGAAAAAAGATTTTTTTCTAAGCAAAAAAGTATCAATTGAAGAAGTAATATTTAAGCTACTGCAACAATTTCCTATTGGAAAATAGAAATAATACATACTTTAAAGATTAACTGCCACATTAGCATTTCATCATTTATAACATTTTCCAGATAGTATTTGGCAAGAATCTATGACAAGGCAGCTCTTTTTTGTGGAGCCAGCAGAGGGACCAGAGTTATCCTGAGTTCATTTCTGACCTGATATTTATTATCTGTGAGATCCTGAGCAAGTCATTTAACCCAGTTTGCATCTATTTCTTATCTGTAAAATGAGTTAGAGAAGGAAATGGCAAACCATTCTAGTATCTTTGCCAAGAAAATCTCAGAGTTGGATAGTACTGAAACATCTGAATGATATGCTAAAAAAATAAAAAGATATCTGGCATTAAGTAATTGTTAATTAACTAAGTAGTTCAGCCACAAGGTAACTCAAGTCTCAATACTCAATCCATTGCCTCATCTAACTGCCATTCCTTATCTTACCTATTCACTAAAACATACTTTTAGAATTTGCTACTAGGCAACATTTTTTTTTAAATATAATTTGAGTCACTATGTTTTGGCATATAGTAGGTGCTTTAAAAATGTTTATTGAATTGAATTGAATTTGAACATAATAAAATTTCATTGTTTTACAAATATACTGTCATTCAAATTTTCCCTAACCCAAATCTGGCTTACCCCTATTAGCAGAAACATTAAGTTATACAAGCAAACATAATCAATGTCTTGTTAACTATTTTTAGCTGGTCTTACAGCTAAAGTTAAAGCAAATATCTGGATTCAAAATTTCTAGAAAATTGGTAGTCAAGATAATGATACCATAATGAAGTTTATTATTATAATGTAGCAAGCTGACAAAACAAAAAAAGAACCATACTGTACTATGGCAAAATAAGAAGGATTTGTCCCCACAAACTCACTCCAGACTGAAGGAGACAAGTTGATGATGGAACATGTTCAAAGTTGGGGGTCAAATGGCAAAATTATATATACCCTAAGAATGGACTTGGATGAGAATGGGTAATTGATGCCAGGTACAGGGAGAGAGATTCCTAATCAGATCCAAAAATGATAGAAAAGTCTGCAGCATCATGTACCAATACCAGCCTTGCGTGATCCTCAGGGAAGGGGAATTTCTTTATTAAGACCACAAATTTGTGAGTAAATCTAAAAAATAACTATCTAAAGCAGCAAAAGAATGATTTAAGGTTCCTGTAGCAGGTAAGAGGTTTATTCAATTAAAAAGCTGCAAATCTTTTCTGTGTTGACCAAGAGTTAACAATAGAAAAGTTCAAAATGTCTGTTTTGCTAATATGCATTAATGGGCATTAGGGCCATTTGGCCTAAATTACTCTATATCAAACAAGACATTATAAATATAACATCAAACACTGAGTGATACATAAAATAATGTTAAGGTTTACAATGACCACATTAACAGAATAAGCAATAAGTTAATTACAGTTAATATTAAACTTCTGTTTAATAGTTTTAATTGCAACCTAGTCTACAAAGAAGACTTTGGTAAGATTTTAAGGAACTGACTTGTAATAAATACCTTTTAACTTCTTTCATTTCTACATTCTTTTCTATAATATGGCACTACATTGTCTAAATATGACTGTGCAGTTTATAAAGCACTTTCATTAGAACCACTCCAAGAGTTAAGCAGTGAAATTATTATTATAAAACTTGGAGGAAAGTGTAAGGATGAGATCATCTTAGTCAGTAACCTAACCTCACTTAACCAAGACCCTTAGACTCAATCTAGGTCTCCTCCATCACTTTTTAATCAAAAGAGCACCCTGTAAACTTTGGAAGACCAGAAGATTTGAACTTTGTTGTCAGTATTTTAATTATGTTCCCAGAATAGAAAAGAGGCAATATCTGCATTAGGAACAAAAGACATATTAGACATAAAGAGGAAAAGCAACTTCAAGAATTCTACAAATAGCCCAGAGGAAAGGCTATTCCATACCTAAAGGGAACATCTTAAGGACTGCCGCAAAAAAACTTCCAGAAGTTATGAATTTTCACCTTGTCACAGGTACTTTAAGCTTCAACTCACCTTTCCCTGATTCTATATTTACTGGTGGGAGATTCTATCACCAACTTTTGGGAGGATGTTTATACCAACTATTTTGCTATGCCACCTTAATAAAATATATCTTTCTACATGCTAATTAAATTTGTTGTTGTTCAGTCATTCAACTATGTCTAATTCTTCATGATCCCAAGGATCATAGTACCAGACCCTTCTATCCTCCATTATTTTCCAAAGTCTGTCTAAGCTCATGACACTATCTAGCTGTCTCCTACTCTGGCATCCCCTTCTCCTTTTGCCGTCAATCAAACATCAGAGTCTTTTCTGGTGAGTCCTATCTTTTCATTATTTGGCCAAAATACTTCAGTTTTGGCTTCAGTATTTGTCTTTCCAATGAGTAGTCTGAATTAATTTCTTTAAATTTTGACTGATCTGACCTCTTTGCTATTCAAAAGAGACTCTTGAAAGTCTTCTCCTGCATCACAATTCAAAAATGTTGATTCTGTAGCATTCAATGTTCCTTATAGTCCAACTCTAATGGTCATATATTGTTACTGGAAAAATCATACATTTTAAACTGTCCAGATTTTTTATAGTTTCCTTTCTAAGGAGCAAGATTTTTTTTTTAATTTCATGGCTGTAGTCACTGTCTACAGAAATCTTTGAGCTCAAGACTTATTCTATCTGCCATTTCTTCTCCCTTTATTTGTCCAGGAAATGATGAAAACATTTGTCATGATCTTAGTTTGGTTTAGTTTTGTTTTGCTGTTATGTTAAACTTCAACTCACCTTTTATACTCAACTCTTTTGCCCTCACCAGAAAGCTTGATAATTCTTCTTTACATTCTATCATCAGAATGCTATCATCTGCATCTCTGAGATTGTTGCTATTTCTCCTGGAAACCTTAATTCTGACCTTTGATTTGTGTAGGCTGGCATTTTGCATGATATATTCTGTATATAGAGAATCATGCATTTATATATCATTAATTCTTTCTTCACGTACATGAGTCAATGAAAAGATCTAATTAACAACACAGTAATCCTATATCTAAAGAGAAGAGAAATAATTAGTTACTAATGTCAGTCATGTCAGAATCAACAATATGAGTGTGATCATTTAGTTCCAGCAAAGGTCAAAATTAACATCAATTAAAAGAGATCAATATGAGAAGGATGATATTGGATGTACTTGCTACAAAATTCAAACTATTCAAATTAGTCATTGATGTCAAAATGGTAAAATGAAAAAGGCAAAGAGGATCATTTTTATTATCATCATTTCCTAAACAGGTTTAATTGACATGAAGCAATTGCTACATGAGGAAGCTAAAAGAGCAAAGAAACTCCTTACTCAGCAATATTTTCACTTCTTGTCCAGCAAAGAGACATAGTTGTCAAGATCAACACCATAATAGAATAAAAATTAATTTATGAAACTCTTGGAGGTTAGTGGGGGAATAGTGGAAATATCATATCATATCATAAAAGATTTAAAAGTAACAGAACATGAAGTAAGCTCGTACAAAACTCAACTAAGCCAAATCATCTCAAGAACATCCAAAGATAAAACTGATCATATTTGTGATTGCTCAGATGACAACAGAGAGATACATGGTAAGTAAAAGTAGGTTGTAGCATAGTACCAATGATAGGTAGTATATAGAGAGATACCAAATATAAAATTCATGATTAGAAAAGAAAATAGAACTTGTATGTCAGTGTTTCATTCAGCAATGATAGTAGAATTACTACATTACATATAATACAAGGTATTATATGAGGAATGGCACTTAAAGTAAAATTGAAAAGTGCAGTTGGACCAGACCAAGAACATACAAAATAAATTTATGCTGGAGACAACATAATTATGAAAGCACTGAGTGCTCATTTTATGGGATCTCTGGTAAAGGAAGACACTATGAGATTTGAGAGAGAAATCACAAATCAATATTGCTACCAGTACAAAGTGATCAAGTCTACCAATATATCCAGAGAAAATATCCTTGATGAAAATATAAGAAGAGAACAATCAGGCTTTTGCAAATAATTATATAGAGCAGAGTCAATCCAGAAGCTACTTATTAAATGCCTATTCTGGGCCAAGCATTAGAGATATAAAGACAAAGAAAAAAAATAATCTCTACTTTTAAGGAGTTTACCTTTTAATGAGTAAAGAACAAATACTTGGATATATATGAACAGCATAAATATGAAGTGAACATACACATGGACAAAATAGTTAAATATAGGGAAGTATGGGAGGGAGAGTTCTAGGCAGTTGGAGCAATCTAGAAAGGCTTCATGCAGAAGATGATATTTGAGTTCTGTCTTAAAGGGAAAAAGGCCTCTCTGAAATGGGAAGTCAAGCAGAAGCATGTTTCAGGAATGAGAGGTGGAAAGTACAAAGATGCAGAGATGGAAGGCATCGACTGACAAGTATAGAGAATCCAGACTCCTCTCTTTATTATTGATTACAAGGAATTATTCAATTCAGTTGAATAAACAAAATGCAGCCCAAAAGTCACTTCTCCAACAAAGGGCTTCATATGGTTTAATGGTGAAGTAGAAAGAGCCCTTGATAACCTACATTCATTTCTTGCCTGAGATAAGCTGTATGACCATGAGCAAGTTCACATGGACAATAAGCATCACAGATGAGATCTAAACCCAGCTCCTCTCACTTCCAGAACCAGTCTCCTTTCCACTATATCATTTACAACTATGTTTAGGCTTCTCCAATTCTACAAAAGTCTTTGCCCTTTATCTTTTTATCTCATCTGGCTACCCTATCATTCCACTTGGAACAGAATCCAAGAACATTGTAATAGGCTGAAGCTAAAAAGAAGAATGCAACAGAGATATATGTACAATTCTATATTGGGGTTCAAAAAACTGCATAAATATAACACAGGAGTCCTATAGCTAATAAGTTCATGTGAAAAAGATGAGACATCAAATAAGAAAGTGTATGTAGACTCATCACCACTGATGATAATAGTAACAGTGATAGCATGTCTGTAGTACTTTAAAGTTTGCAAAGTGCTTTACAAATAACTGCCCTGGAAGATGGCATTGTTATTGTTATTATTATTAGTCTCCTCTTACAGTTGAGGAAACTGAAGCAGGGGGACCTTAAGAGATTTGTCCAGGGTTACATAGCTAGTTAGTATCTGAGACCAGAATTGAACTCAGATTTTCCTAATTCCAGATCAATTTTCTACCCACTTCACCATCTAAGTACCTGCTACAAAAACTACTTTAAAAATGTCTTGTTGAGTATAGTTCAATTCATCCAACAAACATGTCTGAGGACTACCACAGGTAATATCTTATAGTACATGCTGAAGAACATATAAAGCTTAGATAAGGCCCTGTTTTTGCCCTCATGGAGTTTGCAATCCAATAGAATAGTAACTCATACTCACAGTTTAAAGGGCATTTTACTCACAACTTTCAGGTAGTTAATAGAGATGAAATAGACTGATTTTATTGAAGAAAAGAACTCCCTCTGCCAATGCAGATCATCAGCTTTCTGCAATGGGCTGAGGCTTGAGTTGATGCACTGAGGTCCCAAGCACATGAGGCTAAATAGTAATTGGACCATACTCTATTAATATATAAGCTTGGAGAAAGAATGGCCCCCGCCCACTCTTTGTGCAAGTCCTGATGTGTTGTATAGGAAATGACGATTTTGGTGGGTGGAGGCAGGGGAGTGGAAAAGGAAGGGGAAGGAGAGACTTTTGGCATTGCCATTGTGACAGTTTGCTCACCTCAGATCGCTCTCTGTTAGCTGGCTTCCTGTCGCAGCTGCCCATATTGCTATAGCAATCTTTCTTGCCCATATTGCTATCGCAATCCTTATTCACCTCTTCACTTCAATAAATATTGAAGATTTTTCCCTTAACCTGAATTCCTGACTCCGGCTGATTTTAAATACGCGGTCATTACACTTGGCGCCCAAGCGTGGGAACCAAGGACCCTACTTTCATTGAAGAAGTCTCCAGTGACCAGGAACTTAGGTGAGTATAAGACAAACAGAGAACTTATTTTCTTAAAGACTAAAGCAGTAACTTTTTGGCTGAAATGGAACAGATCCTAGGTAAAGATTCTCCATCCCCCACCCCAACCCCCCTAATCCCCGCCCCACCCAGGGGTGGTGCTATAGAAAGCCTGCATGACCTGATAGAAGATCAAGGGCTACTTGTAACTTGGGAACAGGCAGCTAAACTTCTGGGTATATTAAAATGCACCTCCTCTTGGTTCTTAGAGAAAGAGCAAATCTCTCTAGATAACTGGGCATTGGTTAGTCAACAGCTCTCTGAATATAACATTGAAAACGGTCCTCAGTCACTTCCCTTCGAGGCATTCTATTTATACAATATGCTACAGTTGGCCTTAAGATACTGTATAAGTTCTAGGAGAAAAGGAAAAAACTCTAGGAATAGCCAAATGGGGAAGCCTGAGATAAAGGAGGAAGACAAAGAACAGATTAATGGACATATCCCCACAGGGCATGGAGACTTAAGTGAGGCTCAAGGGCGGGGTGAATCTGAGGCAGCTTCAGCCCCACCTGAGGAGTCAGGAATGGCATGATCACCTGTGTTCTAAAACAAAAGAAAGCAGGAGATGTAATGGACTAAGGCTTTAGTTGATGCACTGAGGTCCCAAGCACATGAGGCTAAATAGTAATTGGACCATACTCTATTAATATATAAGCTTGGAGAAAGAATGGCCCCCACCCACTCTTTGTGCAAGTCCTGATGTGTTGTATAGGAAATGACGATTTTGGTGGGTGGAGGCAGGGGAGTGGAAAAGGAAGGGGAAGGAGAGATTTTTGGGATTGCTATTGCGATGGTTTGCTCAGCTCAGATCGCTCTCTGTTAGCTGGCTTCCTGTCGCAGCTGCCCATATTGCTATCGCAATCCTTATTCACCTCTTCACTTCAATAAATATTGAAGATTTTTCCCTTAACCTGAATTCCTGACTCCAGCTGATTTTAAATACGCGATCCACAGATAGTCTTGGAGAATTATTTTCAGCACTGAGAAATTAAATGGTTTGTTCAAGATCATTTAGCAAGAAGTAGACTGAAATCTTCTTGCCCCTGAGACTATACCATATCCATTATACCATACTGGTTCTCCCAGCATATAGAACAGATATTATTAATATTCCTATTTTACAAATATGGAAACTAAGGCTCAGAAAAGATAAGCTATCTGTGCAGAGTCAGCTAGGAATGACAGTACTGGGATTCAAAACCAGAACACTTTCCGCCATAGAGAAACAATGCACAATACAGTAATTATTTTCTGCACAATTAGTGTTATTATTTAAAAATTAGAATGTTATTGAGGGGAAGGTTAAAAATAAGCATCCAAATAGTGCCTACTTTCTGTCAGGCACTGAGTTTTACAAATAATATCTCATTTAATTTGATTTTTGATCTGTTTACAAAATATATTTTAGTGAGCATAGATATTCAAAGGAACGTGTCTTCATATCCACAATATCAAGTTTGACATCTGTTTCTCCACTGAGCCTCCAACTACAGATTTCCTCAATTCCAGACAATTCTAGAAAGTTGATTCACTGCTTATTTGTGAATGGATAGAGTCTACTAGGCGATTCTTGCTTTCAGGAAGATTCATTGTTTATCCTTCATTTAGAACCAATGACATCATGAAGTGATTTTTTTTTTGACATGCACGTGAATTGGATTTAAATAAGACAAAGCTGCACAAAATCATCAGCCTCACTCTCTTTTCCTGAGGCATTGAAGTCCAGTAACAAGATGACTCTGGACTTCCGGTTAAGATGGCGGAGAGGAGGCTCACAGTTGCATAAGCTCCACGCTTTCTCTCACTATCCACTTCATTACAAGCCTCTGAATCAATGCTTGACTGAAAAAAAACCCACAAATAGTTACCAAGAGAAGCCATCCTTGAGATCCGCCAAGAAAGGTCTGTCTTTACTGGAGGGCTGGGGCGGTTTTAGATCGGGCGCAGGCTGAGGGCAGCGGCAGTGAGAGCACGGGAGCAGAGCTGAGAGGGGGTGGGGAGTGATCATAGCCGTCTCTGCGGGGAGAGCTTCGCTACAGGTTTGGAACCTGCAGCAAGTCAGCAGCCCAGCAGAGAAGCTAAAAACACCGGGGCTGAAGAACACAACCCCAAACAGCTGGAGTCTCTTAGGACCTGGCCGCCCCCCCCTTCCCCCCCCTCAGTGACTCAGCACGCTTTGGGATCTCAGAGCGCAGGCGCAGCACAGTCCTGCTAGTGCCTCACTGCTGCCCCCTGCAGTCTGTAGAGGAAGCTCGATAACACACCCAGCCCCCCCCCCAAAGAAAGACTCCAGTTTTTTCTGTTTTTCTTTGGTAGTTTGTCTCTGATTAATAGACAGAATGAGCAAGAAGCTGAAGAGGACTTTAACCCTTGACAGCTTCTACACAGATAGAGAGCAGACTCTAAATCCTGAGGAGACTAAAAACAGGCAGTCCCCAGGTGATTCCCCAAAGGAGGAGATCGTCTGTTCCTCAGCACAGATGAACCTCATAGAAGTGATTAAAAAGGCTCTCACAAGGGAGCTAGAAGAAAAATGGGGAAAGCAGAGTGAGGCTTGGGAAAAGGAGAAGGAAGCTTGGGAAAAGGAGAGGGAGGCTTGGCAAAAGAGCCTGGAGAAGTCAGTTAAAGAGAGAGTGGATAAAGAAGTAAAATCCTTGAAAAATAGGATTAGTGAACTGGAAACAGAAAACAGCTCTCTAAAAAACAAAATTGGCGAAATGGAAAAAAATTCCACAGAACAAAAGAACTCAATTGGACAATTAGAGAAAGATTTTAAAAAAGTGAGTGAAGAGAATACTTCACTGAAAATCAGAATTGAACAAGTGGAATTGAATGACTCGAGGAGACAAGAAGAATCAGTCAAGCAAATCCAAAAAAATCAAACAATGGAGAAAAATGTGAAATACCTTCTGGGGAAGACAACAGACCTGGAAAACAGATCCAGGAGAGACAATCTGAGAATCATTGGACTCCCAGAAAAACATGATGAAAAAAAGAGCCTGGACACTGTCTTCCAGGAAATTATCAAAGAGAACTGCCCAGAAGTCATAGGAACAGAGGAAAAAATAAACATTGAAAGGATTCATCGATCACCCACTGAAAGGGATCCTAAAATCAAAACACCAAGGAATATAGTGGCCAAATGCCAGAACCCTCAGATGAAAGAAAAAATATTGCAAGCGGCTAGAAAAACCCAATTCAAGTATCAAGGAGCCACAATAAGGATCACCCAGGATCTGGCAGCATCCACATTAAAAGATCGAAGGGCCTGGAATATGATATTCCGAAAGGCTAAGGAACTTGGTATGCAACCAAAAATAACTTACCCAGCGAGAATGAGCATCTTTTTCCAGGAAGAAGATGGACATTCAACGAAGTAAGCGAATTTCATCTATTTCTGATGAAAAAACCAGAACTTAACAAAAAGTTTGATCTACAAATATAGAACTCAAGAGAAATCTAAAAAGGTAAAGATTAATCTTGGGAACTATATTTTGACTATATAGATGTATAAAGAATACATGTATACCTTGTTCTAGAAATTGATGTGGAAAGGACATTGTACCAGAAAAAGGGTAAAGTGGGGGTAGTACATCTCATGAAGAGGCATAGGAAACCTATTATATCTGAGAGAAAGAATGGAGGGGGATGAATATAGTGGGTATCTTACTGCCTTCAGAATTGGCTTTAAGTGTAAAATCTTAAGACATATTCAATCTATGGTGAAACTTCTCCCATCTTATTGAAAAGTGAGAAGGGAAAAGTGGAAAGGGAAGGAATAAGCTAAGCGGAAGGGAATACGGGAACTGGGAGGGAAAGGGGTAAGATAGGGGGAGGAACTCTAAGGCGGGGGGAGGGACACTAAAAAGGGAGGGCTGTGAGAAGCAAGGGGTGCTCACAAGCTTAATACTTGGAAGGGGGGGAAAGGGGAAAGAAGGGAGGAAAGCATAAACCGGGGTTAACAAGATGGCAAGTAATACAGAATTGGTCATTCTAACCATAAATGTGAACGGGGTAAACTCCCCCATAAAGAGGAAGCGGTTAGCAGAATGGATTAAAAGCCAGAATCCTACAATATGTTGTTTACAGGAAACACACCTGAAGTGGGGAGATACATGCAGGTTAAAGGTAAAAGGTTGGAGCAAAATCTACTATGCTTCAGGTGAAGTCAAAAAAGCAGGGGTAGCCATCCTGATCTCAGATCAAGCTAAAGCAAAAATTGACCTAATTAAAAGAGATAAGGAAGGACACTATATCTTGCTAAAGGGTAGCATGGATAATGAAGCACTATCTATATTAAACATATATGCACCAAGTGGGGTAGCATCTAAATTCTTAAAAGAGAAACTAAGAGAGCTGCAAGAAGAAATAGACAGTAAAACTATAATAGTGGGAGATCTTAACCTTGCACTCTCAGAATTAGATAAATCAAACCAGAAAATAAATAAGAAAGAAGTCAAAGAGGTAAACAGAATACTAGAAAAGCTAGATATGATAGATCTCTGGAGAAAATGTAATGGAGACAGAAAGGAATACACTTTCTTTTCAGCAGTTCATGGAACCTATACAAAAATTGACCATATATTAGGACATAAAAACCTCAAACTCAAATGTAGTAAGGCAGAAATAGTAAATGCATCCTTTTCAGACCACGATGCAATGAAAATTACATTCAACAAAAAAGCAGGGGGAAGTAGACCAAAAAATAATTGGAAACTAAATAATCTCATACTAAAGAATGATTGGGTAAAACAGCAAATCATAGACATAATTAATAACTTCACCCAAGAAAACGATAATAATGAGACATCATACCAAAATGTATGGGATGCAGCCAAAGCGGTAATAAGGGGAAATTTCATATCTCTAGAGGCCTATTTGTATAAAATAGAGAAAGAGAAGGTCAATGAATTGGGTTTGCAATTAAAAATGCTAGAAAAGGAACAAATTAAAAACCCCCAGTCAAACACTAAACTTGAAATTCTAAAAGTAAAAGGTGAGATCAATAAAATTGAAAGTAAAAAAACTATTGAATTGATTAATAAAACTAAGAGTTGGTTCTATGAAAAAACCAACAAAATAGACAAACCCTTAGTAAATCTGATTAAAAAAAGGAAAGAGGAAAATCAAATTGTTAGTCTTAAAAATGAAAAGGGAGAACTCACCACTAACGAAGAGGAAATTAGAGCAATAATTAGGAGTTACTTTGCCCAACTTTATGCCAATAAATTCGACAACTTAAATGAAATAGAAAAATACCTCCAAAAATACAGCCTGCCCAAACTAACAGAGGAAGAAGTAAATATCCTAAACAGTCCCATCTCAGAAAAAGAAATAGAACAAACTATCAATCAACTCCCTAAGAAAAAATCCCCAGGACCAGATGGATTTACATGTGAATTCTACCAAACATTTAAAGAACAATTAACTCCAATGTTATATAAACTATTTGAAAAAATAGGGATTGAAGGAGTCCTACCAAACTCCTTTTATGACACAGATATGGTACTGATACCTAAACCAGGTAGGCTGAAAACAGAGAAAGAAAATTATAGACCAATCTCCCTAATGAATATTGATGCTAAAATCTTAAATAAAATATTAGCAAAAAGATTACAGAAAATTGTCACCAGGATAATACACTATGACCAAGTAGGATTTATACCAGGAATGCAGGGCTGGTTCAATATTAGGAAAACTATTAGCATAATTGACTATATCAATAACCAAACAAACAAAAACCACATGATCATCTCAATAGATGCAGAAAAAGCATTTGATAAAATCCAACATCCATTCCTAATAAAAACACTTGAGAGCATAGGAATAAATGGACTTTTCCTTAAAATAGTCAGGAGCATATATTTAAAACCATCAGTAAGCATCATATGCAATGGGGAAAAACTGGAACCTTTCCCAGTAAGATCTGGAGTGAAGCAAGGTTGCCCACTATCACCATTATTATTTAATATCGTATTAGAAACACTAGCCTCGGCAATAAGAGTCGAGAAAGATATAAAAGGAATTAGAGTAGGCAATGAGGAAACCAAACTATCACTCTTTGCAGATGATATGATGGTATACCTAGAGAACCCCAGAGATTCTACCAAAAAGCTATTGGAAATAATTCATAATTTTAGCAAAGTAGCTGGCTACAAAATAAATCCCCATAAATCCTCAGCATTTTTATACATCACCAACAAAACCCAACAGCAAGAGATACAAAGAGAAATTCCATTCAGAATAACTGTTGATACCATAAAATATTTGGGAATCTATCTACCAAAGGAAAGTCAGGAATTATATGAGCAAAATTATAAAAAAAGTCTCCACACAAATAAAGTCAGACTTAAATAATTGGAAAAATATTAAGTGCTCTTGGATTGGCCGAGCGAACATAATAAAGATGACAATACTCCCTAAACTAATCTATTTATTTAGTGCTATACCAATCAGACTTCCAAGAAAATATTTTATTGATCTAGAAAAAATAACAACAAAATTCATATGGAACAATAAAAAGTCGAGAATCTCAAGGGAACTAATGAAAAAAAAAATCAAATGAAGGTGGCCTAGCTGTACCTGATCTAAAATTATATTATAAAGCAGCAGTCACCAAAACCATTTGGTATTGGCTAAGAAATAGATTAGTGGATCAGTGGAAAAGGCTAGGCTCACAAGACAGAATAGTCAATTATAGCAATCTAGTGTTTGACAAACCCAAAGCCCCTAACTTCTGGGAAAAGAATTCATTATTTGATAAAAACTGCTGGGATAATTGGAAATTAATATGGCAGAAATTAGGCATGGACCCACACTTAACACCATATACCAAGATAAGATCAAAATGGGTCTATGACCTAGGCATAAAGAACGAGACTATAAATAAATTAGAGGAACATAGAATAGTTTATCTCTCAGACTTGTGGAGGAGAAAGAAATTTGTGACCAAAGATGAACTAGAGACCATTACTGATCACAGAATAGAAAATTTCGATTACATCAAATTAAAAAGCCTTTGTACAAATAAAACTAATGCAAACAAGATTAGAAGGGAAGCAACAAACTGGGAAAACATTTTCACAGTTAAAGGCTCTGATAAAGGCCTCATTTCCAAAATATATAGAGAACTGACTCAAATTTATAAGAAATCAAGCCATTCTCCAATTGATAAATGGTCAAAGGATATGAACAGACAATTTTCAGAGGATGAGATTGAAACTATTACCACTCATATGAAAGAGTGTTCCAAATCATTATTGATCAGAGAAATGCAAATTAAGACAACTCTGAGATACCACTACACACCTGTCAGATTGGCTAAGATGACAGGAAAAAATAATGATGAATGTTGGAGGGGATGCGGGAAAACTGGGACACTAATGCATTGTTGGTGGAGTTGTGAACGAATCCAACCATTCTGGAGAGCAATCTGGAATTATGCCCAAAAAATTATCAAAATGTGCATATCCTTTGATCCAGCAGTGTTTCTATTGGGCTTATATCCCAAAGAAATACTAAAGAAGGGAAAGGGACCTGTATGTGCCAAAATGTTTGTAGCAGCCCTGTTTGTAGTGGCTAGAAACTGGAAAATGAATGGATGCCCATCAATTGGAGAATGGCTGGGTAAATTGTGGTATATGAATGTTATGGAATATTATTGTTCTGTAAGAAATGACCAGCAGGATGAATACAGAGAGGCTTGGAGAGACCTACATGAACTGATGCTAAGTGAAATGAGCAGAACCAGGAGATCATTATACACTTCGACAACGATATTGTATGAGGACATATTTTGATGGAAGTGGATTTCTTTGACAAAGAGACCTGAGTTTCAATTGATAAATGACGGACAAAAGCAGCTACACCCAAAGAAAGAACACTGGGAAACGAATGTGAACTATCTGCATTTTTGTTTTTCTTCCCGGATTATTTATACCTTCTGAATCCAATTCTCCCTACGCAACAAGAGAACTGTTCGGTTCTGCAAACATATATTGTATCTAGGATATACTGCAACATATCCAACATATAAAGGACTGCTTGCCATCTAGGGGAGGGGGTGGAGGGTGGGAGGGGAAAAAAAATCGGAACAGAAATGAGTGTCAATATAATGTAATTATTAAATAAAAAATTAAAAAAAAAAAAAAAAAAAAAACAAGATGACTCTCAATGCCCTAGAATGTAATGGATGATGATGACCTTGGCAGCCTTCATCATTACTGGAAAAGATTGTTCACATCCACGCATTCCTCCTGGGGAAGTCTTCATATGTTTGGGTATCCTCCTAACTCATTAAAAGATTTAAGGTCCATCAATTACCCTCAACCTGATTTATCCTGGATTCCAAGACTGTTTGATAGTGTATGCCATTCATGCTACAACTTTTTGGAGCTATGGGAGGGAGTTGGGTGAAAGGATAGACACCAAAATAGGATTAGCAACCCTAGCAAACCCTCACTGGTCCTCCATGAACACTTTCTACACTTCTCAGGGTGATTACAGTCTTACAAAGGCAAAAGGTCTTTATGCAGATAATTAATACAGGTTATAAATACACAGGAGGGATAGAAACAGATACAGAGAGGTATGAGACTTAAGAAGGGAAGATTTCATGAAGGATATTGCACCTGCAATGAAGGAAAAGGATTTCAAGAGGTATAAATGGGTAAAGGAGCTGAAGGAAAGTATCCCATTCTACACACAAAGATGAGAAAAGATAGGACAAAACCAGGAAATACCAAATAGCCTACTTTAGCAGAAGCACAGAATATGTGAAAAAGCTTTAAGGAATAACCATTTGTCAGACTGATAGTGTGATTGGTTGTTTTCAGGGAAGTTCCTTCCACTTGGAATCTTAAGATTACAGATTTAGAGCCATCTAGCCCAACTCTCTTATTCTATAGATAAGGAAAATGAATCTTAGAGGGCTTTAGTCACTTGTCTAATGTCACAAATGTAATAAGTAACAAGAATCAGAATGTGAACCTAGGTGCTTTGATTCCAAACTTAACACACTTTCCTAATTTAATTTATCTTCTTTCCTGCTATTCTTCTCTTATATAGAAAGAAAGAAAAAGAAAGAAAGAAGTAAAAACATTTCTGCTTATTCCACAAAACCACCTATATTCTTAAAATCTCTACCATTCTTTCTTTTTATTTTTTAAATGGTAATCACAAATATCCCAAGACACAACAAAGAGGGAAGAGGGTTACAAGAAAGAATACTTTAGGTACTTTAGGTAGGTAGATGATCATTGGTAAATAGATTACTGTTACCTGTATGTATATGTAAATGGACAGACACACACATACATATATATACATACATACATATATACATACATGTGTGTGTATATAGAGCAAGAAGTGACAAAACTAGAGTGAGATTCCTCAAAAACTTACAAAACAGAGAGATTTGAAAGACATATCTCTCCATTTCACATTTTAAGTTAAAGAAATCAATTATCTATGTTCTACAGCATCTCTTTCTCAATCCTGAGTTATTAGCAAGAGTCACTCTTTTTCTTCTTTTGTCTTCAGATATTCATGTGTGTTTTCCTTTTCCCACTAGAAATATATATACACATATATACATGTATACATACATATACTTGTCCGGGCAAAATTTTTACCCTTTCTGTAAGAAATGACCAAAAGATATGAACAATTTTCAGCTGAAATAATTAAAACTATCTATAGCCATATGAAAAAATGTTCCAGCTCACTATCACTTGGAAAATTGAAAATTAAAAAAATTTTGAGCTACTATCTCTTATCTATTAAATTGGCTAATAGGATTAAAAAAAAGGGAAATGACAAATTTTTGAGGGGATGTGGGGAAAATGAGATATTAATGCACTGTTGGTGGACTTGTGAACTGATCCAAATATTCTGGAGAACAATTTGGAACTATGTGCAAAAGGCTTTAAAATTGTGCACATACTTTGAACTAGCAATACCGTTAGGCCTGTTTCCAAAAGGAATTTAAAAAAAAAAAAAGGAAAAGGAAAAGGACCTATATATACAAAAATATGTACAGCTCTTTTTTGGTGGCAAAGAATTAAAAATGGAGGGGATGCTCATCAGTTGACGAATGGCTGGACAAGCTGTAGAATGTAACTGAGATGGAATACTATTGTGCTATGAGAAATAATGAGCAGGATGCTCTCAGAAAAACCTGGAAAGATTTACATGAGCTGATACAAAACGAAATGTAGAAAGTACATACAATACATACAAAGTAACAACAATATTGTAAGTTGATCAGCTGCGAATGACTTAGTTTTCTTTAGCAATACAATGACCCAAAAGGACTCTGAAGAACTCTGAAGTGTAAAGGGCTGAAACTCTTAAAAGATGTGCTTGAATCAGACAACGGAGCACTGAAGGCTAATTACCTATTGGACAATGACTCTATTAGCATATGTTTGGAATTTCTCTTTTCTCAGTTAATGCTGGCTCAATGCTTGGGGTTAAGAAAATTGTAGGTAAGGATTAGGGGGTGGAGTGAGAGAGGTGAGAGAACTTCACTTGGTTGCAGGATGGAGAGAAGAAAAGTGTGGAAATTCTGGACTCTAGAATCAAGGAGGGATCCGTGGCAAAACTCCTGGAAGTTTTGTTCATCTCCTTCACTTCTCCCCTAAAGACCAAGTACTTTTGCTTATCCTGACTTTGGCTGATCCTGAGGCCTCCAAGGAGCTAGTTTGGACTTCATACTGAAGGACTCTGAAGGACTTCTGAAGGAAAAATGTTGTCTATCCCCAGAGAAAGAACTGATGGTTTATGAATGCAAACTGAAGCATACATTTTTTATTTTATTTTTAAGGAATTTTTTTCAATCTATGTTTTCTTCTACAATATAACTATTATGAAAATGTTTTGCATGACTATACATGTATAATGTGTATCACATTGTTTGCCTTCTCATTGGGAGCAGGGAGAAGGAAGAGAAAGAAATAATTTGGAGCTCAGAGTTTTTAAAACAAAAATCAAAAATTGTCTTTCATGTGACTGGGGAAAAATAAAATATTAAATAAAAAAAGAATGTTTACCCTTACTGCACTCCCCCTCCTTTCCTCTGAGCAACTTTTTAAGATGGTGATGCCCTTTTTATTGTTTCCCCCCCATACCTGTTTTTGCTCAGCAATCTATCATTTACCACCTCATTTACCACTTTGTCATTTATTGCGTTGATGGATCTCTTATGCTGTTATCTTGTATTATTTCACATACTTGAAAAAAAATTGTCTTCAGCCCTGACTGAAAGTTTTCTGAGAAAAGGGACTGTATCTTAGATTGTTTTTGATTTCTTATAGCACCAATGTCTTGAACAGAATGAGCCCTCAATAAGTATCTGTGAACTGATTGAAGTTCATCAGCCTCTCTAACTATTTTTCTATCTGTAAGATGGGCATAAGAACTTTTGCCCCACTTTACTTTGCACATGATCATATGTGATTGTTACAAATACCTGTTTTCCAAAAAAGCTTTGTAAAATGAAACAAGCTATGCAGATGTAAGATATTAGCTGTTAGACTTTTTAGAATTTTATAGAATCAGCAATAACTCAGAACTCATCCTCCAACCTATTATCTACCACAATCAGCTCTGCCACTTAACTTTTCTGAGCCTCAGGATCCTCATTTGTATAATGAAAGGATTAAGCTAGATGACCTTCAAAGACTCTTTTAGTTCCATATCTTTAATGGTATGATCCATTCCTATGGACTAGTAAACAATAAAGTTGAATGTTCTGATTGAAGGTGTTCATCTTTGCCTCTCTTGCCCAACCAATGAAAGGTCTTCAGGTTAATGGGAAAAATGAAATTGTTCCAGCAATAGGAAGAAAGTCTTCCCTCTGTAAATCCATCAGGCAGGGAGAAAAACACAAAACCACCAGAGAAAAGCTGTTTGACTTTGGTTGGGTTTTGTTTTATCTCTCTTTATCTTCACTTAAAGTACATGTGATCCAAGTGGAGCCAAAGCAATTAATAGCCAGTTCAGAGTCTCTACTAATTCTCTGATGTCCTGATTTACACCTTCCTGTGTTTGCTTAAATAAGTAAATTCAGGACATGAGGAACAGTAGCATTGGAAAAAAACATCTTGGGCAAGACTCAGACACATTTTCTCAAACCTCAGAGGGTAAAAATGGATAAAGAACCTGATGGCAAATATAAATGGCATTTTCAATTTTGTACAATTCAGTGAACATTTATTAAGCATTTTTGTTGGGTGTCTTCATGGAGTTTGGGGAATAAGACACAAAGAGTGATACACATCAGATAAAACAACTTTATAAGTATATAAGAAAGGTATGAGCAAAAAGCAATTCCTGTAAAAATTTGATCTAGCAATCCTTCTAAAGGCACTCCTACCTCCTCAGGAGCCACAACTATTGAAAATCCAGAAAGGAAAGTTCTCACCACTGAGATCTTGGCACTATCCAATCATTCCGCAGCAAAAACCAAGGTTTTATTTATGAAAATTCAAATTTCTAACCTAGATCTTTTGAGTCTAAATCTAAAACACTTTCCCAATTTTACCTTATTGTGTGTCATTCTTCTTTTCTTTGCTATTTTTAAAAAGTAAGGACATTTCTCCCTATTTCATGGTAACTCCTGTGGTCCCTCCAAAGGCTTATGGCCTCTAACATGGTTTCTTTTTATTTTTTTAAATTTGTTCATCAATAATTACAAACATTTCAAGACAGAATGAAAAGCAGGTTAAAGGACTGCAAGAAATAGTGTTACAAGATTCTAAAGAAAATGCATTGCCATCAGCTTTGCCATTGCAGCCCACAGGGCCTTTCCATCTGCCCTGAGGTTGAATCATGCTATTCCTGTTTTACAGATTAAACTCTTTGGAAATTATTTGTAGCTCCAGTGTTTTTGTATATAATAAAACCTTAATAAATTATTTTTCATTCATTTACTCAAAAATCTGAAGTCAAAATATTATATATAATCAATATCAATATTATCTTGAAAGTGGGACAAAGTTTTGACTGAAATAATTCCCATCATAAAAATCCAAACAGAAAGAAATGGGATATAAAGAAAATCTTCTTTGAGAAGGTAGTTCTTACCCATGTCCCAATGTCCTCCTTTTCTTTCCACCACTGTTATCCAACAAGCATATCAGGGAAATGTGGAACTTTTAAGCCTACAACTCCCTTCTCCCCTCACCATCTGGTTAAACACTGAGTCAGGGTTTTCCAAACTGTAAAGTATATATATCTGGGAAGACATGAGATCCTGGAGAAGGAAGAGGCAAAACAATATCCAAAATTATCAAATTTTCAATTTTTCAAATTTCAAATTTTTAACTTTTCAAATTTTTTCAAATACAATTACCACATAATTACAAATACAAATACAATTACAATTACAAATACAATTACAACATAATTATATTCACCATTTACAATGAAAATAAAATTCAAATTGTAGTGTACAAAAACAACACTAATGTGGCAAGTTCATTCCAATTGATAGTGAATGAAACATAGATTGTTTACTAAGATATGTTAAATATATCAAATTTTAGTTGTTCTGTGTCATATCTTGACATCAGCACAATCTTCCACAATCACCATCAGTTAGCAAAGGTTTATGACCAGGATTGTTAGAGTTCGAATGTTGGAGTTCTTGTTCTTCTCAAAGCACAGCCGATTTAGAGGCTTAGAGCCCTTCGGATGTCTCCAAATCCAAAGGTTCTGTCCTTTAGCCTCTGCCTCTGCTTTCTTCTGCCTCCAACCAACACAGAGATGGAATGTCTCTCTTGACTCCTTCTGGGGAGCCCAGCCACCAACTACAGTGGTGTGAGATGAAGATGAATCTGGTTGTCCACTGAACTCTCCACTCGTAGCTTTATCCTCTGAAAACTCTTCGTCTGCCACCAGAGTCGCTCCTCTCGAGTCCAGCTGAACTTTCTTCTGTGACCAGCCAGCCAAGATGAAATAATGTATTCTGCCATAGATCCCTCATCGTTGGCCTTTTATCTGACTCTTCTGAGAGAATGGGATTATGGGTTTTCTCCCATAGTGCTCTCTGGCCCAACGAGCTTTAAGGGAGGTGTGGACTCCCTTGAAGTTAGAAAGTTTGCTTTGTGAAGCTGGCATACTTGTGGACTCCAATGAGTAAAGGTGGGAACACAAGCCTTGTATTGATTAGTTCTACTTAGTACCTTGTTTCAGGTTCTGGCCAAAATCTTCTTGTAAGATTAGATCAACTCTAATTAGTTAGCAGTTAGTAAGGATTCCAACACAGGATGACTTGCATTGTTGAGCTGCTTACTGCATTTGAAAGTCAAGAATGAAAACTAACAAGTTAACAATTTGAGGGTTCAAGTTTAAAGTACCATGGCATCTATTAAATTTCTCTGTGTCATTCATTTTGGTAAATATAAGGAACTAGTTTCAAAAAATCCAAAACTTCAGCTTTTAAAAAATTGACATAACTCAGAATAATTGTAATTTATCATTTTAAAATTTCAACAATTAAATTATCTTAAACTTTTTATTACCTTTAAATTTTAAGTGCAATAGGCAAGAAACAAATATAGCTTTGTACATGAATGGAATTAATTTACCTATAAAATGGAAACTGATAACAGATTAAAAATTTTAATTCAACAATATTTTGCTTTCAGGAAATGCTATAAAAATGAGAGATACACACAAACATAAAAGAAAGATCAGGAGTAGAATATAAAATGGTTTTTAAAAAGCAGGAGGGATAATAATCACAATTTCAAAGTTAAACCTAAAATAGATTTAATCAAAAAAGAAAAATAGGGAAACTACATTATGTATTAGCCATATTAATCAATATTGTTGTAAACCATTTAAAATAGCTAGAAAGTATAAAATTTCTGAGAACATACCTGTCAAAACAAATACAAGAACTATATGAATATAAATATAAAATACTTTTTATACAAATATTTAAAATAAAATATATTGTTCCTGGGTAGGTAAATCCAACATAATTTTTTAAATATACAATTTTACTTAATCTATTTACATAATGCCACCCTAATTAAATTGCTAAAAAATTATCTTGGTGAATTAGAAAAAATAACAAAGGTCATTTAGAAGAACAATAGATCAAGAACTTCAAAGAAACCAAGAGAGTAGAGATGTAAAGGAAGCACCTTCAGTAGTATCAGACTTTTTAAATCATATTGTAAGGTGAGAGCATTGTTGAAGTATAAAATGCATAATTTTGATTATTTTAAATTAAAATTTTTCTTTCATAAATAAAACTTAGGCAACCGAGAAGAGAAGGAATACAGATAAATGGGGGAAGACTTTCATTAACAATCTCTCAGATAGAATGTGATTGAATTGGAATATTGCTGTGGTATAGGAAATGATAAACTGGATGATTTAGAAAAACATGCAAAGACTTGGACTTATGAAAGAAACCATCTCTAGAGAAATAAATTACAAGTTGAAATAAGCATAGTACTATCTTACATATATGTGTACGAGTGTACATGTGAATGTTAATAATTATCAATGCATGTGTGTATATATAATAAGCAAGAAAGAAAAGGCCAGTTTATTTATCACTTGACCAATTCATTTTATTTTAAAGACCTAAATATTTCTAAATAAGAATGGATAAGAAACCCATTTTCCATGAACAATTTTGATGAATTTAGCCTTACTCCAGACAAACAAGAATGACCAATAAACTTGTCTTGTGATAGCATATTAAAAAAGCACTTGAAATTTAAAATCTTATTATGTTTTAGTATTGATGAATCTTCTGCTTAATAGAGCAAAACAATTCAAATTTTACTCCTATTCATAACATTTCGTTTGTGTAAAATGAGGTTTTCTGCTGTAATTCATGAAGATAAAAATATCAATTTTGATTATTAGTTGGCAGAGAATTGTGAGTGGCAATACTACTAAAGATAATATGTTTTGAAAAACTCTGCACCAAAACCAAATCAACCATCACATTAATAACATTATTAAATTATTATGTTTCAAATATAAAAATGTTAAGAATTATATGAATAACCACATGTATTATATTTTGATATATTTTAAGATTTGTGTTTATATAACCATAATAAGATCTTGATATTTTAAAAATATAATGTAAGTAAAGAAAATTATTTGCCTCGAATATTTTATGAAAAATGTGGAAGACTTTATATTTTCTTAAGAGAGGAGCATTATTACATGAAGTTTGACAACTATTATATTAAAGAATGCTTTTCATCAGCCTGCTCTCATTAAGACATCCGAGAAGCAGTGGCCTGCTATCCCTATAGACTTTTCTTGGTAGCACAAAATTTTTTCTATATTATTTTGTGGATGTGATTCATCTCTACCACAAAGAATTACTTGAGTATTACCATTCTGGACGAGGTGATACTAGGTTTCCCTGGATTGACTGTTGGACTATAACAGAAGCCAATCTCAAATAGACTGGATAATCATCTATAGTTAAAGTTGTTCTCACCTAGCCCACCCACTTCTAATGATAAATACTTGTCAATTCTACCATCCTGGAGCAGGCCCTTCAACTAGTAAGAGAAGGTAAGATTTCCTTCATAGGTGTACAGCTTATTCCCGTAGACCCAATGGACTTTGTTAAAGGTATACTAACCAGTCTAGGTTTCATACTGGTCTCTGTATCTATTAGAAATTTAATACAAGAAAAAACTGTTTATTTACTGACTCAGAACTCCTTTCTGCACATTAGCATCTCATTGCTGATGAAATGTTTATGCTTAGCCTGCCAACAACTTCAAATGTTAATTCTTTTTAAATGTCCTCACAGCTGTTATGGATTAGCCACAAAGCAAGCCATGTCTTCACAAAGAACTATTATAATCAGTCACCCAAAAGCTATTTTAGACACATTTTAAATGCGTTGTAGGGCCTCGGATATGGAAGATAAAAAACAGTGCTCCATTCCAATGTCTGAAAATGATCCCCCAAAAATGTGTAAATATGGATCTTATCTTTAAAATGATTAAAGAATATGGCAAAGTACAGAGAGCAACTCTGTCAAATTCTCATAATGTTCCCCTCCAAACAACTTTAAAATGATCCGTCAAATTGAATTTTGGAGTGCCAAAAAAAAAAAAAGTCCAAGAGAGACAGGATGTCCTAAGACAATTAGGTTGTTAACAAGAAAGATCTGTACAAGAGAGTGGGCACACAAGGGACAACAGACCCAAACAATGGGTGCTGAAGGTAGCTGCAACAGTGGAGACAACTTCTGGAGGTCTTCATCCAGAGACAGGAAGGAGATCGGACAAGTGGGCAGAAAAAGATTACAAGGGACTAGGTGCAAGTCACTCTTGCTTGTCACAGTTCTGGGTCACTGTTCCAAAGCAGATAAAAGTGCTTGGGATTAGTCCCAAGGGAATAGGAGCTCTGGTCACAGTTCCAAGGCAAGAAGGAGAGCCAGAATTTGTATCTGTGAGAGATCAGGGGACCTGGTCACCATTCCAGGAGCAAGAGAAATGCTAGTGCTTTTGACTCTAGGAGGGGAGGAATTACACCACCTTGGAAACCCCAAAGTACTGGTGACTTTCCAGTACTATCTGAAAATAACAGCATGAAAAAGTCTGAAGCTTGAGAGAAAGTTTTCTCACCCACATGTGAGCCCAATTTTAACATAAAGTTCAAATCAAGAAATAGGATAGAAAATGAACAAACAGGAAGAAAAAAATGAAGCTGACCACAAAAATCTGCAATTGGGCAAATGAAAAAGTTCACTGAAGAAAGTAATTTCTTTTTTTTCATAATTATAACTTTTTATAGACAGAACCCATGTCTGGGTAATTTTTTACAACATTATCCCTTAAACTCACTTCTGTTCTGACTTTTCCCCTCCCTCCCTCCACCCCCTCCCCAAGATGGCAAGCAGTCCTATACATGTTAAATATGTCACAGTATATCCTAGATACAATACATGTGTGCAGAACTGAAAGTTCTCTTGTTGCACAGGAAGAATTGGATTCAGAAGATAAAATGGGAAGAAAAACAAAAATGTAAACAGTTTACATTCATTTCCCAGTGTTCTGAGAAAGTAATTTCTTAAAAATTAGAATTGAACAAGTAGAAATTAATGATATTAAGAGATATCAAAACAAGAAAATAAAAAAAGTAAAAGGATACAATAACATGTGAAGTTTCTCATTGGAAAAAAAATTGACCTAGAAGACAGAGGCAGGAGAAATAATATAAGAATTGTTGAATTATTTGAAAGCCATTATAAAAACAACAACAATAATCTTGCCCTGTTATATTAGAATAAGAAGGCAAAATAGAAATTTTAAAAATTCACCAATCACTGCCTGAAAGAGATCACAAGTTGAAAATTTCCAGGAACATCATAGCCAAATTCTAGAGCTCACAGATCAAGAGAAAGTGTTGTAAGTGGTCAAAAAGAAACAATGCAAATACCATGGAACTATAGTCAGGATTACACAGGATTTAACAGTTTCTACATTAAAGAGCCACAGAACTTGGAATTACATATTGAAAGGTAAAGGAATTAGAATTACAACCAAGAATTACCTACCAAGAAAATCTGTACATAATCTTTCAAGAGTTGGGGAGAAAAATAGGTATTTAACTTTAAAATAGAGAAGTTTCAACCATTTCTAATTTGACCTTCAATTACAAGATTCAATGGAAATATTAAAAGATAAAAATTTAAATTTAAAAATTCAACATAATTAAACTGTTTATATTTCTTTATGGAAGATAATATTTGTGATAATTTTATTATATAAGAGCAGTCAGAAGTAATATAAGTAAGCAGAAGGTATAGATATAGGATGATTTTGATAGTATGATACTAATAAAGGAATGAATGAATGAACAAACAAATAAATAAAGGAGTAAGAAAGAAAATTGTCCTGGAAGAAGGAGGGAAGGGAAAATGAATGGGGTAAATTATCCCACATAAATAAGCATAAACGAGTTATTATAATGGAGGTAAAGATCTGGGAGGATATTCAAAGCTTAAACCTTACTCTCATCAAAATTGCCTTAAAGAGGCATAATTTAAAGAACTGGACTCCTACAATATGTTTTTTTTACAAGAAACCCACTTGAAAATATACAGGTTAAAAGTAAAGATCTGGGGCAGGATCTATTATACTTCAGCTGATGCTAAGAAAGTGAGAGTGAAAACCATCATCTCAAACAAAGCAAATGCAAAAATAATTTTATTAAAAATAAAGAAGGAAACTATATTTTTCTGACAGATACTATAGACAAGGAAGTCATATCAATACTAAACATATATGCGCCAAATGGGATAGCATCTAAGTTTTTGAAGGAGAAGTTGAATGAATTACAGGAGGAAATAGACAATAAACCTACACAAATAGGAGACCTTAACTTTCTCCTCTCAGAACTAAATAAATCTTACCAAAAAATCAACAAGAAATAAATGAAGAAGGTTAATAAAATTCTGTAAAAGATGTAATAGATCTCTGGAGAAAATTAAATGGGAATAGAAAGGAATATAACTTTTTCTCAAGAATATGTGACACCTACACAAAAATTGGCCATGTAAATATGGAAATTTTTGGATATTGGAGGCAATGTGGGAAAACTGGAACACAAATACACTGTTGGTGGAATTCTGAAGTGATTCAATCATTCTATAGAGCAATTTGGAACTAGGCCCAAAGGACTATAAAATTGCATGCCCTTTTGTTCCATTAATGACCATTGTTAAGTCTATATACCAAAGATACTCCCCCAAATA
This sequence comes from Antechinus flavipes, assembly GCF_016432865.1. Taxonomy (NCBI): domain Eukaryota; kingdom Metazoa; phylum Chordata; class Mammalia; order Dasyuromorphia; family Dasyuridae; genus Antechinus; species Antechinus flavipes. The sequence goes on from NC_067402.1 coordinate 80,696,826, forward strand.
GGAAAGGACCTATTTGTACAAAACTATTTATAGCAGCTCTTTTTTGTGATATCTAAGAACTGGAAATCAATGGGATGCCCATCAATTAGGGGAATGGCTAAACAAATTGTGGAATACAATTGTAATGGAATTATACTATAAAAACTTGAACCCAGGTATTCTATATTTGAGGCCCCACTCTACCCATTATGTCATGCAGATATATACAGCAACTATCTTACACAATAGGAAAATAGAAAAGGAAAGGGATAAGATATATGTGTGAAAGTGAAAAGGAAGGCCATGGGCAGAAGCAAAAAAGACTTTTTACAGAGGAACAGGATAAAAAGAGGGAGAGTAGAAACAGAAGAAAATAAAAGGGAAGGAAACCCATAATTAGTAGCCATAACTGTGAATGTGAATGGGAAGAGCTCATCCATAAAACATAAGTGGGTAACAGAATGTACTAGAACTCAGAATTCAACAATGTATTGGTTACAAGAGACACACTTAAAACAGAAAGACACATACAGAGTTAAAGGGATGGACAAAATGTATTATACTGCAGCTAGGGTAAAAAGAAAAGGGCATGAATAGCTATCATGATCCCAGACAAAGCAAAAGCAAAAATAAGCCTGATTAAGACAGAAAATCAGGGAAACTATATTTTGCTAAAATAGACAATGAAGTAATATCAAAAAATGTTAAGATCTAGCTATAAGATCTCTCTACTTGGCAAGTACTTGCTGACCATAGTAGTTTTCAGGCTTTCTCTTTCTCCTAATCATGACATCTGCTATATGATGATTAAATTTCTGTATTAAATAAAAAAAAATGTTAAGGTCAGATTCTCTGATAAAGGTCTCAACTCTCAAAAAGATAAGGGATTGAGTCAAATTTGTAAAAATAAGAACCATTATCAATTAATAGTCAAGGGATATGAACAGACAGTTTTCAGAATTAAAGCCATCTATAGTCATACAGAAAAATGCTTTAAATCATTATTGATTAAAAAAGAGAAATTAAAACAACTTTAAAGTACCGCTTCATACCTCTCAGATTGGCTAAAGTGATGGGAAAAGATAATGATAAATATTGGAGAAGATGTGAGAAAATCAGAACACTAATGGTGAAATTGTGAAATGATCCAACCTTTCTGGAGAGCAATTTTATAATGCATGCCCCAATTGCTTTAGGTAGTTAATAGGAAGGTCAGGATGACAAACCAGTTCTCACTCTTACCCTAGTGTCAGCTTTCTAATTACTGCTGAATTAAACAGAGAAGAAACAAATAGAACTCTAATCTAAGCACTGGGCTTAATATCATTTTGCTATTGATTCAGGCACTCTGGAAAATCTTTTCTTTGCAATTTGATAAGTTTAAAGCCCTTTCCTTCTCCAATTTAGTTCTACAAACTTTGAGACTAGATCTCCTCATCTTGCTCAGCCTGAAACTGTAGTGGGCAGTCATAGGCTTGAATCAACCATTGATTAGCACAGAAGCATTGACCTGCTCCATTTCTGACTTGGAACAGTTTGCCTCTTCTTAGGAAGCCTAGTTGTCCACCTCTTGTCCCCAACCCTACCGCCCTCTCATTGTATTATTGCTTAGATTGTTCAATCATTTCGGTCATATCTGACTCTTTGTGACCCATTTTTGGATTTTCTTGCCAAAAATACTGGAGTGGTTTGCCATTTCCTTAACCAGTTCATTTCATAGATGAGGAAACTGAGGCATAGTTAAGTGACTTATCCAGGGTCACACAGTTAGGAAGCAACTGACATCAGGTTTTCCTTAACCAGTTCATTTCATAGATGAGGAAACTGAGGCAGAGTTAAGTGACTTACCTAGGGTCACACAGTTAGGAAGCAACTGACGTCAGGTTTTCTGACTCCAGGCCTGCTTTTCTATCCACTGTGTTATTTGCCCCAGATCTGATTCACATTAACCCAATGCATCTCAGGACACTGGGGCCAAGCAATTCACCTGCCTCAGAGTCTCCAAAAGCAAGAATTACAAGTCTACATTATTACTACATCCAGACTACGGGAATGGTATCCTGCTAGGTGCTGGGGCTCTAAAGAAAAAATAAAAAATAGCCCCAGTTCTTATTTTAAGGAGGAGGAGTGATACAACATTTAAATAGACAAGTAAATAAAAGATTTTTTGTTTTATTTTTAGAAGATAATTTAAGGAAGGAAGAAGGTACTAGTAATTAGGATAATCCAGTATTAGAAATACCTAAATCAAATTTTGAAAGAGGCTAAAGTTCCTAAAAGGTAGAGATGAGAAATAAGTTCTCTTCAGATGTAATATCCTAGGTCCCATGATGGCTTCCCTAGACAAGGTTACCCCAAGTGCAAGATACTCAAGGATCTGCATTCACCCAAAGCTATAACTCAAGAGTCCCCCAGGATGTTTGACTTTCCTAGTGTAATGAGGGATGTGGGCACCTCATGCATGTGTAGGGTTTCTGGAATGCCACATAGATATTTTGTAAATGATTTTTGGTTCACTAACCTCACTAATAACCTCCAGGCACAAGTAAAATATCATCAATTATGATACTCAGATCAATTTTAAAGCAATCAGTGGCCACAAATAAGGCAGCAAAAAAGAAAAAAAAAAGACATCATGAACTACCTCTGCCTTCATTTATCCACTTATACAAACACTTATAGAGTACTTACACTGTAACGCTTTAAAAGATGTTCCTCATTAAATATTTAACTATTTATTCTGAGCCAGGGAGCAAGTGCTTAATCCTCTTACTTTGTCATCTTAAGCCCTTGGAGTCTAAAAATGGAAGACTTTCTCAAATTCACCTGTCTCAAGCATGGCCACATTTTAACATGATCCAGAGAGAGAATATTTCTTGTTTTAGTACCCCTAGAGATATAAGCTTCCCTCATCATTCATAGTCATTAAAAACAACCCTATGAAAAAATTATCCATTATTCCTAATATAAATTTCAAGGGCTACAGCAACAGTCCTTCAAAGCTCAGTCTAAACATCAACTGCTATATAAGGCCAAAACTGCCTTATAATTTACTTTGTATGTGTTTTGGATATATTCATAAATGTATGTGTTGCTTCCCCAAAGAGAATGTAAGTCTTTCGAGAATTATTCTGTATTTGGCCTTTTGAGAACTATTCCTTATTTGATCTTATATCCTCTTCATCTACCACAGTACCTAGCATATTGTAGGAACTTGATAAATGTTGACTAAATTTATTGGTTGGTTGTTATATCCTAAGGAAAGGTCAATAAGACAGAAACCCATGCATTTTAGAGAAATCATTTTGCCCATCCTTTTTATCTTGTAGAGAATAGGCAGGTAGCTATGACTGGGTAATAATTCATCCATTTTGTTTTCTATCTACTATGTATCAGATATTTGCAAACTAGGGAGCAGGATACTTTTAGGGAATACAAAATAAAATCCACTTTCCCTGGTCACTCTGGGTGGGAAGTAATCCTATTCCAGAGTAGAAGGGAAATAGGTCAGTGTCAGTCAGTTTAACTCCCTCCCACCAAAGAATTGTTTCATAAAAACAATTTCAGATAGTTAGCAAACATAATTCTGTAAGCAAACAATAAGAGGAAAATCTGGAAAATTATACAGTTTAAAGTAAATAATAGAGAACACAAGAATAAATGGGTTTCTGATTCAGGAGTTAGATAAAATCTCAGTTCAAATAAGGAGAGAATGGTCTCATTAGAGAAATATGATCTTTGCAGTCTTTGAGAATTTAGGGGCTAGAAATCAAAGAACATGTTGAGAAACTAACTTTGCTCCCTTGTCGATGGGTCCAGGACTGTTAGATGTCCCTAAATTTGTACCTTATCGATCTCAAGAGCTGTGTATGTGGGGGAGGAGGGGGTGAATTGTACTTCTCTCAAAATATATGCATAGATCTATCTTTCATGGAACTCTTCTACAGTGTGGATAAGGTTTTCTTCAGAAATACCCTTTAAGATCAAACAATAAATAAAGGGTTTTGGGGGCTGAATGAGGAGATTTAGAATTCAGGTCTTCTAACACAAAGTCTTAAGCTCCTGTAGTGCATTACAATGGCAAGCTCTCCATAATACCTGTAGGTATATGTCCAGGTTAAAACAAAGAGCAGGAAAATAAGTATCAAGTTAACATAAACTGTAGGTTCACTGCCCAGTGTGGTGTCAAATTTAGTCAATAAGTGTTTATTAACACTTATAATATGTGTTAATATTAAAGAGCACCTATGCAAGGTGCCATGTGTCAGAATCTCAACCTTTTCATAGACTTAGCCAATCAAAGAAGCTGCCCTTTTCTTCCTATAACTATCACTCTCTTTTCATCTTGCTGTTTTTCACACATAACATTCACTCTTCCAATTCTAGATGTTTTCACTGGCCATTCCCCCATGTCTGAAATATCTTTTCTGGTCCTCCTTAATTTCAGTACCTTCCCTCTGAGATTACCTCCAATTTACACTGTATATACTTTCTTTGTACATAGTAGCTTGCATGTTATGTCCTACATTAAACTGTGAGTTCCCTAAGAGTAAGGACTATTGGGCTTTTTTTTCTTTTCTTATCCCCAAAGTTTAGCATCACATCTGACACTTAGTAGGCACTTAGTATTGAGTTAACCTGACATATATATATATATATAATCAATTTAAGTTTTGTTTGTTTTTTAACATATAGAATAGAAATTATAAATGGAAGGTCAACTTTTGAGAATTAACCAGTGAAAAGAAGTTATACAGCCCTGTAAATGAACAAGATTCGGGATTTAGGTACTTGACAAACCACCTTTTTCTATCTTTTCCTATCTCCAACTTACCCTCTTGGCAGAATTGAAAGGCTAAATATACACAGGTGGAAACATCTGCTCTCTCCCAGAAGTGCTTTCATGAAGGACTGAGAACTTAGATTAATAAGATACTTCATCACAATCTTAGGTCATATTAATACATCCTTAAATTAAATAAACCTCGTTTTTAATTGACAACTAACAAGTAGTTTTTCCCACTAAACTGCTAAAAACTCCTAATATTTTCAAATTTTATGTAATTTTTCCTTCTATACCTAAGGGATGTTGTTAACATTTTAAACATTGAGTTAACTTTTTTCAAAGTCAGTATGTGCCTCAAGGCAGGACCGTTGACAGGACAGTGACTGGTAGTTTATTTTGCCCCGCACTTTCTAAAATGGCATTCAGGAGATATGCTCTCATTGTGATAGACTCTTCAGATGTAATAGGCATTCTTAGAAATCTGTACTATAAGTGACCAACATCTTGGATCTTAAGACACCTTTCAGTAACAAATGTAATGTAAAATATTGAAATATTAAATGGACATCACTCCCAGATGATTATTTGCTTATATTAAAATGTTAAATTCTATTTATTTTAAATAAAAGTATCTATTAAATTAAACAATATTTTGAAATTTTCATCTTGATAATTTCCACAAAAGAAATTACAAATGTTTGAGCAGGAAGTAGGCAGGGTGAGTTAAAAAAATGTGGGTAAGGGAAAAATGTGTCTGCTAAGCATCAAACTGGAGAAAAGCAACCCACACACCTCTGAATAGAATTTCTTGCTGAATGGACTTAGAATAAAGCTATTTCCCAGGAGTATCTTGAAGAAATTAGCACTGAGACAGTAGAGAAATTATCAGTGGTTAATAAACAATCCAACTCCCAGAAGGCACTGTAAAATTTCACATACCTTCCACAAGTCAAAAATATTTCTATTTTGGAAATGAAATAAAAACTTTCGCAAAGTTGAAATAGGTGTGTTGGAGGGATCAGAAAGTTGATTAGTTTGGGCCCAACCAAAAAATAGATAACAAACCCCCTTCCTTTTAGTAAAAAACTAAGAATTTTGAATCACATCAAATATTTGTTGAGTACTTACTTGAGGAATAGGCATTGTATTCAGCTGAGGGAGATAAATGAAAACAAGGTCCCTGTACTCAAAAAACTGTTGTGCTTGGTTTTTTAAACCATAAAATATTCTAAGGTAGAAATTTCAAGACATTTTTAATTTGCATAAAATCCGATATAATTCACCATTACTTAATAATTTCACAAAACAATTTCACAAAGCTATTTATTCACTCAGTACAGAGACTTCTGGGAAAAATTGAGAAAGACAGAAAGTTTAAATAAGACACTATCTTATCCTTTCCTTCATAGAGTTCAGAGTCTAGTAGACCAAGAAGACACAAATGCAAGTGACTATACATAAGTGAAATAGAGATGTAAAGAACAAAGTACTGGGAAGAGGAGAAAAGTCATGGGGGAAGGAACTTCCCTGCATTCGTATGTTTAAACACATTTGAAAGATCAAAGACACAAGCCTTTATATAGATAAAAAGAAATGAAATCTTTGTGACTTTTCTCATATTCACCTATAATTATTGCCTCCCTACTAAATTAATTTTGAATCCATTTCTAATGGAGAAAAATTAAGCTAAAGAAAAACCTGATGCAGTTGAAAGATCAGTAGGTTTGGAGTCAGAAAACTTTGAGTAAGGCTGATTTCATAACTAAGTCATTCTACCTCCCTAGGTCTCAATCTCCTCATATGTAAAATGGGTTCTATTATCTTAAAGCTCTGATTCTATGATCTCAAGTCATGTTTCCCGATGGCAAAAATCTAGTCTAGGTGTTCACAAACTGGGATACACCTGCATTGGGATTTTAAGTGAGGTTCAGGAATTTGGGGTATAATACAAAATGGAGAGCAAGAGAGAACACAACACAAGCAAAGAACTAACAGAGAGAAAGTAGATGACGTAGTTGTCTCAGTTTCTTTATCTGTAAAACGTGATAACAAAAACACATATCCCAGAGTTCTTGTAAAGATCAAAGAAGATAATATTTGTAGAAGGCTTTCCAAACTACAAAGCACTATATAAATACTATTATCATTATTATTATTAGGAAATACTCACAATATAAGAGTAAGAGGGGAAGATGGAAACAGGTTGGGTACTCTTAAGTGTCTGGTGGAAAGTGATCCTCAAATTGAAAAAAGTCCAGTGGATTTTATGGCTTAAACAGGACCAAACATTAAGATGCTTAGACTGGTTGTACAGCTCATACATGGCTGGGGAAATGGCACGATTCAGGACGAATAAGAAATATTTATTGGGGGCTAGTTAACATTAAAACTCCACAAAAATGGGTCCCTGCTTTGGACCTTACTTTGACCAGGTGATTCAGGGGCTTTGCTTCCCTGGCTTTCTCATTTATCATAGTGGGTTTACTATCAAGATGCTTAAAGTATATAAAGAGAGTACAGGAAATATCTAGTAAATAACTATATGATTCTATCAAAATATTGGAAAAGGAGTCACATTTAGGGTAAATAATTTACAGATTGTAATGACAACTTTATGATACTATATCAGTCAGTCAACAAACACTTATTAAGGGCCTGCAAACTTAGGAACAAAAAAAATGGGGGAAAAACACTACCTCTACCTTCAAGAAGTTCATGTTCTAATGGAGGAGACAACTTGAAAACCATGTACTTAGAAGATATATGCAATGAAGAGGTGGGGATAATCTCAGAAAGAAAGAGAAAAGAGCCCAGGAAATGACTTCCAGAAAGTGGGGTTTGAACTTAATCACCAAGAAAGCCAAGAAAAGGTGAGGAAAGAGAATGAATATCTTAGACAGAGAGCCAGGCAGTATAAATGTGCAATGATGGAATGGATTGTGAGAAACACCAAGTAGGCCAAGAGCACAGAGTACATGCAAGAGATTAATGTATATGATGAATAATAAGGTAAGAAGAGCAGAGGTTGAGAAGTTCCTTATATGCCAAAAAGAGACTTTTATATTAGATCCTGAAGGTAATAGGCACTAGAGTTTACTGAATGAGGGAAGGGAAACTACATGGTCAGACAAAAAAAGTTCCAGATGAAGAAGTTTTAATTAAAATTTAATCTTTTTATTTTATGTTTATGTGCATATACAAGATAAATTATAGGATTTGTTTCCTTTATATCGATTAGACTATATTGGAAAGCTTACTGAATGTCAAGGGTTGAAGGTCTCAAAGACATTGTAGAATCATATTTTTTGAGTGTTAGTTGGAACTGGAAGTCTTTAGACATCTTCTAATCCAACCCCTTTATTTTACATTCAAAGGCTCTTTATATTACTTCTACATATATACATACACATGTGTATCTATGTATTTGTGTATGTGCATATGTGTGCATGCATGTATATGTGCATGTTGGAATAAACCCCTATTTGGAACACATGCTATACCCCAAAGTGCTTTTATAGAAAGCAAATGGTTATACTGACTCTTCTATAGCATTTGATTTTCTCATCTATAATGTGACAGAGTTGGACTAGAAGTGATAGTAAATCTATTGAATTAAATCTTAATTACTAATTTCTTTCTCTGACTATATCTGGGAGTCCTTTCTGTTCTGCATTTTCAGAGTCTTCCATAAGTTTGTTTCTTTTGTCTTTTTTTATTTTTATTTTCTAAAAGGGTTTTTATTTTATTTTTCTTAATTAAATGATATTTAACATTCATTTTTTATAATTTTTGAATTCCTAATTCCCTTTTCTCACTCCTTTCCCTTCCCTCTCCTTGATAAGGCAATAACCTTGATATACATTATCTATATGCAGACATGCAAAATATATTTCCATGTTAGTCATGTTACAAAAGATAGCACAGACAAAAAATTCACAAAAAAAGTTTTAAAAGTATGCTTAGATCTGCATTTAGACTTCATCAGTTCTTTTTCTAGAGGTGAATAGCATTTTTCATCATTTGCTTTAAAAAAAAAGAATTGATCCCAGAAAAAATTAAGATGTACAGAAATATCTCATTTCATTATCAGTTCAAGTGTTAGTACCTATAATCAAAGAAGGGCTTTGTTAGGATTTCCTGGTTGGGCCCTTCAGTACAGAAAGATACCTGGAGCGATATTTCTTACAAGCTCTCTGAATCCCTTGGACAATGTCTTTAAAGAGGAGATCATTTGACAAATCTCTTTTCTCTGTGAGTCTAAATACCTCTGGAATTGAGCTGGAGCATCTAATCCTTTCCCGCTCCTGAGTTTTTCCACTGATAACATGTTACATTTGTTGCTCATCTGGATAAGATAGGAATCCTCAGAAATTCCCAAAGTCTACAATTCTTCTTAGATGTCTGCAGGCTTCCCTGTATGTAGTCTTCCCAGCTCTGAACTGCCTATTTGTCTTTATATTCACCCTTTCTTCATTGATAATGTATGTTCAATGCATTGTAAACTCTGATGCTTATGGAAATATCAATTATTACTATTGTTGTTGTGATTATTATGGTATCCATTATCATAGTCTACTTACTAAATTTAAAGACTTCTAAATCATATATAAACATATAACTTAAATTGATTTGTTATCTCTCCATGGGGAATTTACACTTCAAATCTTATTTCTTAATTTGGAAATAAAAGCTTATACAAAGATCAAGACAGGTTAACAAGCACTTATTAAACACTTATTCACAATGTGCTTGGAACATAGTAAGTACTTAATAAATGCTTCTTGGCTTGACTTGAATTGATTTGCTATAACCAAACACTGTATCCTAAGCTGTGGGGATAAAAAGAAAGGGGGTAGGGAGAGACAGTCTTTATCCTCAAGGTGATCTAATGGGGAAAACAACATAAAACAGGATAATTTGGAGGCAATCTCAGAGAGAGAGGCAGTGGGAGAAAGGAAGGAGTTGCCAGGAAAACTTTTTGTAAAACCTGAGATTTGAAAGAAACCAAGAAAATCAGCAGATTGAATTAAGAGAGAATAATTCAAGCATCATTAATAGTAAAACGGAATACAGCTGGAAGTTAAAGTGTCATATTCAAGGAACTATAAAAAGGCCAATATTGTGGGATTGAATAGTACATTAAGCAGTTTCCATTAACAATAAGAATGGTCATAAATTCATTCCTTGAACAATTTCTGGTTAAACCTATTACTTCATATAAAGCATGTGGCTAGCTTAGGGGACAATATTCCAAAATTGGAGGATTTGCTTATAACAATAAAAGCCCACTAGAATAGTATTAGACTGGGAGCCTGCAGAACCAGGCTTCCAATCTGCACACACTATGAGCTTTTAATCATGAAACATTACTAAACAATAAGGCAAAAGTAGGAATAATTATCATGTTTATCTTAATAAAAGGCAAGATCAGAAATAATAAAAATTATTACAGTCTACTTATACACTTGGATCATACTCTCTCACCAATGCATTCAGTGTCTATGAGGAAAAGTGGGGAAAGATAGAATTCCAACAGTGAATAGTAAAAAAATTCTTTTCTAAAGAATTTCATATACAAAGTATATGAAGTAAAGAAATTCATATACAAAGCAGATCTTGGTATCCTTTGTCTCTTTGTAGAACAAACTATAGCACACTAGACAGACAAAACTACTTCTCTGCTATTTGCTCCCCAGCTTGGAATTCACAGCTCTCCTGCTTAACAAAACCACTTTTCTACTACTCTTAGGCCACTTAACCAGTGGAAGGTCTCTTTAGCACACAGCCACTCTTGACAAGGCACAAAATTATTAAGCTGTTTCAGTGACAAGTGGTTCCTTTTGGTCAGAGAACAGCTGAGATTCTCAGAGCTGCTCAATTGTTTGAGAATTTTCTCTCTTTCATGCAATAGGACCACGAAGTCCATCCCCAGTCAGAAGTGTATTGATTTCTCCAATCATGTCTCAGCAAAGCCATGCCTTTTTCCTGATCTACACAGTTCATAGCAGAGTAAGTGCAAAGTCTGCCTTCCCTATGATTTCTCTATTTCTCCCTCTTAAAGAATACAGGGCAGATAATTCCAACATAGACAAGATTGAAAGGTTTCTCCTCTCTGAAGCTGTAGATGACTGTAGAAGATGAAACTCTCTTTTTCCAATCAATCAGCTCTCAACAAAGCAATGAATATCTCCCAATTCACACAACTCCTAGAAAAACAGTTGCAGAGTCTACCTATCAGCTCAACTCCTATCAGCTCACATTCTATTTCAGATATATCTTCCTGTGCTTTCTACACCCAATTTTCTTGCAATCAGCTTCTTCTCCTGCTTTTCTTTTTATCTGATCGTGTCATATTTCCTTAGCTTTTAATACTTAACTTAGATCCTTTATTGTTGCTCTTCAGTCATTTCCCTCAAAAACGATTCTTCATGACCTCATTGGGATTTTTCTCAACAAAAATACTGCAATGCTTTGATATTTCTTCGTTTGGCTCATTTTACAGATGGGGAAACTGAGGCAAACAGGGATTTTTTTTTTTTAAGTGAATTGCCCAGAGTCACACAGGTATTAAATGTCTAAGGTCAGATTTGAACTCAGGAAGAGGAATCCTGATTCCAGACCTGGCTGTCTATGCACTATGGTGTCAACTAGCTGCTCCAAATTAAGGCCCACTTATGCACTACTACTGATATATATAATTAATTAATTAAAGTTTTTTAAATCCACCTTTTCGTGAGATGTGGCCCTAATAGCTTTTCTGTATAACTGTTCCACAGACCCCAAACAGGTATTTCTGGTCTCCTTAATCATTTAGTTATATTGTTTTTAAAGTTTTGAAGATTTTAACTGAGAAATTTTAAATTAAAGGGGATCAAAGAGACCACAATCTTTACCTCAATCAGTATTCTGCTGTCAAATAGATCTTTTTGATGCATCTATCTGAAGAGCAGATTTCTCTCAAATCATTAGAACTCTGTGTCTTTTCTCAACATTTTTATCTGTGGGACAATTTTTCCTCTCAATCTTATTTTATTAGTGGTCCTTATATTAAGATTAACAAGCTATATGCTAATATTTGCTTGGGTTTTTAACCAAACTGTTCACATGTGAAAGGATAACTACCCTATGCATGCAAACATCCCATCATCCTTCTCTGCAAATGAAATTCAAACTCAAATAGAAATGGATCCCTGAAGCCACATAATGATTCAGAAAATCACAAATTAATATTAATCACAAATGAATATTACTAATTTTTATTGTGTTTTTATTTATTTTGTTAAACATTTCCCAAATACACTTTAATCTTGTTCAGGCTACACTCAAGAGTTTTGCAGGATACATGCTGGGAAGAACTTGATACCTCTGAAATTATAAACTCTAAACCCTACTTTTTTATCTGAAAGATGAAGGAGTAAATGTTCTTCTTTGCTAAATCTATAATTCATAATAACCAACAAATCCTTTTTAGAAAAAAAAATCTGAACTCTACAAGATTTAGAACTCACAAAAAGACACCTTATCTTCTTAACTCCTAAATCTGCCTCTCTCAGTTATCCCCTATTTTTTCTATCAACAGGAGATATGACATAAATATCCCCAGTCTTCAATTTCTTGCTCAGAATTCCATAATCTCTAAAAGTGCTCTTGAACTTCCTTCAGATGGTACTATCTATGTCAACATGAATAACCAGGAGCAGGAAGCAAACCAAATTCTATTAACTTCAAGTTGACAAATAGGCATCTCAGTACCTCTCTTGAGGTATACCAATCACCATTCCTGTATCTTCTTCCTCCTGAAATTACTTCATGACCTCTCTCTTTATGATACATATAGATTCTTATTCCTTGGAGCATGAGTACACCTGAGCAATTCTGGTCTTAGCCATTCCTTAGCTGTGTTTTGACTTGTTCTTTTTTTCCTCCTATCTTTTCTCTGTCACATCCTTCAAAATATCAACCTCCTGAAATAGCTTAGGATTACTCTCAGCCTTTTCATTTTTCCCTGAATGAGCATATTTTGCTTATTTACTGTTGAATCTAGGTCAGTCAACAACTTTATTTATTTTTATATTCCAATTTTGAATGAAGTTCTATAATAGAATTTCTTACTATCAAGTAACAAATTTTGACTATTGGGTATAAAAATACTAGGAGAATAATTCTTGCTGTTTTTTGCCACAGAAAGCTAAGTTTTTAAGTTTTTCGAGTTTTTTAAAGTATTTCAATTTTTCATCAGAATAGAAGGAAAATATAAGGAAATGAATGTCTCCTGCCAGTCAAAAAAAATTGTGTAATCATTCCAAACTAGGCTCTCAGTCAGTGAAAGCAATAAGAACTACATCAAACTTATAATATGTTCAGTTTTGTTTTGGATTTTTTGTTACTTTTTTAAAGCTGTGGAAAAACTTTGCAAACAAATAGTCTGGAGATTGTCTGGAGGTCTAAATAAGGACCAGATCTTGATGTCCAGGTAAAGGATTGAAGAGAGAGTGTGAGGGGAAGGAAAAAAGTTTGAGGCTGGATTTGGGGGCTCCTAGTCCAATGTTCTGTCCATGCCATCACACCTTTCTCATCCTACAATTTCTAATGACTTCAGTATATGTTCTCCAAAAGGCAAGTGATGGCAATATACAATGAATAAATTACATTTCATCCACTGAATATGAATTAAGTAATATGGTCAGATTGGTCTTTTAGTAATATCAACTTGGCATTTTGTGGATTATGAATTAGATAGGAAAATAGTCTGGAGGCAAGGAAAGAAATTAAAAGGATAGTGAACGTAATGACCAATCATGATTTCAAAGACGAATGAAAACATGCTTTTCAACTCTGAGAAGAAGCAATTGACCAAACATACAGAAATAAATAAATGTACATCCAATACTTTTAAGTTTAACATTTTTAATATTTTCTCTAGACAACAAACAAAACAATAAACAAAGCCTTGATTTGTAGAGTTACTGATTTCAACATGACATGTAAATACTTATATTGAAAATTTAACAATCAGTTCTAAAATTTTGTCGAAGGGAAGGCTCCATAATAAAGTGAAAAGAGCATTGGATTCCAATTGCTAGATATAAGGTTGGATTTGTGGGGAGAAGATGAGCTCAGTTAGAAATAAATCAAGTTTGAAATTAAAAGTGGAGCAAATAAAAGAAAATATCCAGGGGCAGCTAGATGGTGCAATAGATCACTGAAATGATGAGGAACTGAGTTTAAATCCAACCTCAGATACTTAACACTTCCTAGCTACATGACCCTGGGCAAGTCACATACCCCAATTGCCTCACAAAAAAAGAAAAAGAAAGTGTCCAGAAGATAGTTGAAGACATTAAACGAGAGTTAAGAGAAGTAAGAGTTAGAGATGAATGATCACTGAAATCTTGGATATGACAAGATTTTCAAGGGGAAAAAATAAAGGAAGGGTTTAGGCATTTACTGCTATTAATTATATCTTTTAGTTATCAATCTTAATTTGTTAACGCCTTCAGCAGTTCTGTGAAGCTTTATGAGCAAAAAAAAAATGTATTTTTATTATTAATCTTAACCTGCTAATGCTTGTAGCAATTCTACGAGGCTCTATGGGTAGTGACCAGTCTTAACCACTAATATCTACCACAGTTCTGAGAATATCTCTGAGCAGAAAAATTCATTGTGAAAATGGGGAAACTGAGGTTACACAGTTAAAAGAATTTGTGCTAAGCCCAAGCAGTTCTACCAGTTTTAAATGGCAATTCTCAAAGTTAAACATTTGCACTAATCAACTTGTCTAATATAAAAATTATTCCTGAGAAATTATTAAACTTTAAAGATGTGCTCCATTATCTCATACCATTTTGATGGATTGGTTTTAGCTATGTAATTTACTCTCTGGTATTCTAATTTTTCATGCCAGTAGCACAACTGTGCAAAATAAAAAGGATTTTCTATCCAAACCAATAACTCCACCTCCATCATTCTCATCCTCAGGCACAATAGCAAATGAAGGTCACAAGGGAGAATAAATGTCAGAAGAAGAAAGTAACCTTTAAAGGTGCAGGGAGGAGGTTTTTAGAATAAATCCAGCACTAGGACAAATCATCATGAAACCTCAGGCTATTTCAAGCAGACAGAAATCATTCATCTCCAGTGAGATCAGACAGAACAGAACTCTTGGAATTTGAAAGAAGTTTCCCAAACCTACTCAAATATTTTCTTGTTTCTATAACTGCATGTCGTGATATGTAATTCCCCTTTTACTCTTTTGGCATTTCCCAAAGCATTTATATCTATTTATTAGTTAATTCTTGTCATTTTGGAGAAGAGAAGTATATAAGTGAAGATGTATGAAGTGAGGGCTAGATATATTCTTACTCACTGAAAAATTTTCCCTACTGTTCTACACTGCCGTGGCATTTTATAGAATAAGAATTAGATTGTGAAGAGTCTGGAGATAAGGAAAGAAATTAAAATGATGTTGACTGCAATGACCAATTATGATTTCAAAAGATTGATGAAACATATTTTTCTACTTTGCAAAGAAGCAATGGACAAAAAGTACAAAAATAAATAAATGTGCATACAATACTTTTAAGTTTAACATTTTTAACATTTTCACTAGACAATAAACAAAACAATAAATTAAAACTTGCTTTGTTCATTGCATTTGGTTACAGGGAAATGCATTTGGCTAAAACTCCAACATAAAAGGTAACTTCCAAGTTAAATAAGAAGTATGCCTTTAATACATGATTAATATGCATGAGGCTTTCCTAAGATCATAGATTTAGTATTGGAAAAGACCTCAAAGACCACAGACCCAAGCTCTTTATTTTATAGAAGAGGAAACAGAAGCCCAGAGAGATTATGTCTTGACCATGACCCATCCAGGTCCTAAATGTCAGAGGCTGGATATTCATTACTACAAAGGTTACTCTTTTTAATATCATTTTTAAAAGTTGAACCAATTTAAATTAACTACATGATCACCTATCCAACCCACATTTTATCAGTCATATAACAAATGTAGAGTAAATGCTGGTGGCAGCCCCGGATTCTTGAAATAGGAATCCAATAGCAGCCTGTAATCTTATCTAAAGACCAATCTATCTAACTTTCAAGATCGAGGCCACAGAATATTGGATTTTTTTAGCTACAAAAACTCTCAAAGACTACCTAGCTAGTGTTAGAAAAGAAATCTATGTTAATACCATTTTGATCATTACTCTTCTTGCATTGTTGCATGGTTACAAATTTTGAAAAAATTTAATTTGAAAAAACTAAACTGCACATGCCCAAGGGTGAAGGAGAGGGTTACAAAGGGCATAGGTATGGAGTAGTTTATAGCAAACCATAACTGGCCCTCAGAAATAGTGCAGACCATCATCAAGGACTTCTCCAGCCATGAAAGGAGGTAGACTGGTCATAGAGCAAAAAAAGAAGTCTAAGGGGATGGCTAACCTGTGTTCTCTACTTATCTGCACAAAATATCGAAAGAATTAAAAGAAGATCCATGGGGAATTTATGAAAAGACATGGACAAAAATTGCACAAGATGAAAAGGTTCAGAGAGTTCATTGGCAGATAGGTATTACAATAGCTAGAATACTGGATTTAGGGTTGGGAAAACCTGAGTTCAAATCCAGCCTCAAATCTAGCTAGTGTGACAAGACCCTTGACAAGACCCTTGACAAGACCCTTGACAAGACCCTTAACTTTTCTGTTTCAATTTCTATGTATATAAAATTGGGGGGGGCGGTGATAATTGTACCTACCTCACAAAGTTGTTCTAAGGATCAAAGGAGGCAATATATATATTTTGCAGACTTTAAAATGTCTCCTAATTATCATTATCATTATGAATTATATGTACAGGTCAATAGAGAGAAGGCCTATACCAGTGGAATTACTAATGATCAAAGTAATCTGGTTTTTTTTTCTCTTGATATCATTGGGTTTTAGCTTTATTTTTCTCGTGGGCCAAGTTACTCATTAATCCTTTCCTCTTTACTGGTGCTACTGAGCAAAAACTAAACTTCAGAGCTGCCTTAGACTCTCTCCTCAGAGGAACACAGAATTTGCCTGTCTGGGTCTCTATTCTATGTCAGAGTTTCTTAAACTTTTTCTATTCTTGACCCCTTTTCCCTGGAGAAATATTTACATGACCCCAAGTATATAAGTTTATAAAATAGGCATACAAATCAAATATTTACTGATAATAAATCATAATTCTGCAGCCCCCACATTCAGTTATGAGGCCTTATATGGGAGTAGTAAGGCATAATTTAAGAAGCTTTGCTCTTTGTAGCCACCAGTTCATTTCCAGCCACTTTTCTCACAGGTCCCATTCTTCTCTGTGTTCTTTTTCTAAACTTCCCCAGAGTTAGATGCTTTTTTCAGAGTATCGAGCATTCTGGCAAAATCACTCCAGTCTTTGGAGCAACCTCCTAGGTGTGGTACTGGTCTTAGTTAAGATCATAATCACTGATTAAGGGCAGGTTTTAGCCCGGTTTTCCCCCTGGTTCTCTGGGTTTTTTCTAGATATCTACTTTGGAGAGTGTGCATATTTGAACAAAAACACTGCTGGAAGAGGGAGAAGAGGTATCACTATGCTATGGCTGGATGACACAAACCTTCCTTCATGCTACTGCCTGGAGTGGAATGAAGGGAGCAGGTAACTAAGTGATCATTTTAAGTATTAAGGCATACCAGTGCTAATTCAGAAGATTCCTACTTTATGGGAATTATTTTCTCTACTATGAGGATTTGGTTCTAATATATTTAATCTGGAATATAATCCTTTGCTTGAAAGTTAGAGTTGAAGGGTTTGAAAAAAAGGACTTAATCCTTCATTTTGCTTGTCCAATAAGCTGCCTTTTTTTTAAGTCAGCAATCAAAATAAGACTAGAGGTTACTAGGTTACTTTTTTGCAGTTTTTTTATTCGTGATTTTTTTTCTTTAAGGAGAAATCAAACACCTGTTCATTTGAGTAGAACAGGTTTCACACAGTCCTGAGAACAAACAATTCCAAAAGCATTTGTTCTTGACACAAAATGCTCCAAACAGTTCTCTTCAAAGCTCTCCATTTTTTTTTCTGAAGACAACTATAGAAAGACTTTAATTAGAAGCCATCTTAACATCTTTTTTCTAACATCACTAGTATCTCTTTAAGCAAAGAAGATATGCTTAGACATATGTAGGGGAAAGAAGGATAGCAGAAGGTAGGATTTAAGCAAAACCACAGATAAATAAACAGGAAAGATTAATGACTGCCATCTAAAATCTGAAAATCAAGTTTTCTTGCTTTTCAAGTCATGGAATAACAAATCCAAAGCTATCTATTATACCTGCATTTACTATATGACTAACCCAACTTCCTTTATGGTTAAAAGCATCCTTAATGAAAGCCATATCTCAAAGACCAATCATTGTTAACAGTGTGGTACCACCTGTCTCTGTCTCCAAGCTCTTTGAAACACACACAATTGATTCTAATTCAACCCTCTCATTTTATAGATGGAAAAATGAAGTTCAAAAAGGTAGCTACCTTTCCAAGGTCACAAAAGTAGTCACTAACAAAATGGAGATTCAAACCCTCTGGTCCCAAATCTGCTGTACCACAAAAGTCATCCTGACTTTTGTATTGCCACGAGATTTCAAAGATTCTAGAAGAGAGATCGAGATTGACAACTTTTGTGCAACTCTTCCTCACTTAAAACCAACTCACAAGCAAGTCAAGACATCACCCTGTGAAGTCATTGGTCCTCTTCAAAATGAAGAACCTTAGTACATACTTGAATGATAAAGAGACTGCTAAATTAGAACAAACTATTCTTTGGCTAAATAGAGACAGCTTCACATAATAAGAGAAATAGAGATTTGGAGTGTTCTTAATTTGATTCATGTGGACATCCAAAAGGCTTGAAAAAAACTCTTAAATGATTCTCAGGATGGTCTGTGTTTCAGTATTACATTTAAAAGGATGGTGAACATTTCCCCAACTAAGAAAGAAATGGGATAGATGCTGCCCTCCTAGAGAACATTGACTTGCATGAAAAGACATTTTCATGAATTAGACAGTCTAGCATTGACCGTCATTTCCAATATGTGAGAATCAGCAAGTATCCATTGTTACCTGAGATGCCTTCAGAATTCTTAAGGTTTTGACATAGTTGAAAAAGAAGTGAATGTTTTTGAAATTAAACTGCAGATAACAAGTTCTTAAGATTAGCTAATTACTTTTAGGTGAAATCCAGTGTTCTTCAACAAGTAGTTAAACAGTGATTTTGTTGTTGTTGTTGGTTTGAATTTGTGATACTACCACTGGAGTTTTCATTTGTCTCTCTCCATCTTCTCGATCCAAAATTGAATGGAATCTGAGCCTCCTGAATCAAAATCTATGTATTTGGGAATAGAATTGTAGTATTCTCAATTGTTCAGAACAGACCTCTGCTTTCTTAGTTCTCGTTGTTTTATTTTTTCTCCTAATGCTGTGTTGACTACTCTAGAATGTAACAAAGTTTTCCATCACAGAAGATGTTCAAGATGGAGCCAAGTGGCCACAGGTCTAGGATGTTACAGAGAGGATTCAAACTTAAGAGTCGAAGTATCTCCTATGCTGCTTCTTACCCTAATTCTCTAGTCTTTGAAAGACTTTCATATGACATGTTTTGTTAAAGTGCTTTAGCTAGAGAGAACAAATTCTTCTTCTTGGAGACTTTTCTAAGAGCAACATCTAAAGACTCAGTGAATAAAGCAATGGACTTGGAATCAGAAATTCCTCTGCTTCCTATTCTGCTTCAGACATTTTAATAAGATCAGGACCCCTGGCAAGTTATTTGATTTTCTCAACCTCAGTTTCCTTATTTGTAAGATGGAATGTTAATAATAGCATCTACCCCCACTGGGTAATTTTAAAGGATCAAATAAGATATATAAAGTACTTTTCATACTTTAAAATGCTCTATAAATATTAGCTATTATTATTATTATGACCCTTCACAGGATAGTTTTTCCTTAAAAAGCATTGAAACAATCATTGGGTCTTAATAATTCTAGGGGACCAAGACTCCAACTTTGGTAGTCGAGATACAACAACCAGCCCACAGTGAATCACGGGCACCTTTCTCAGGCTGGACAAAGGCTTCCCATCAGAGTGCATCAACACAAAAATTGGGATCTACACAAAAATGAATCAGCGCTGCATCCTTGCTGATCAGCCTTTCTGCACACAAAGGAAATTGTATCTTGTTGCCTAGTCGATGAGATAAAAGTATCTCACTTCATTCTAATCCAAATCTTAATGACCAGACTGCCTTGAACAAACCCTTGCTTAGGACAGACTCTTTACATTGTCATATTACATATTTGCTATATGGTTAGATGATATAGCAAAGTATTGCTAGTCTAATTAGTCAATAATTACTCAGTAACTCTGTCTCAAGGTTTTCATTCATCACAGATTATTAACATGGAGTCCATTAAATGGTTTCAAAAATATTTTGATAACTGTATTTCAATCTATTGGTTTCTTTTGGAATTCCATGTATTTTGTCAAGCATTTTAAAAAGTTATTCTGGGGGCAATTAAATGGTATAGGGGATAGAGCACTACCTCTGAACCTGAGTTCAAATTTGATCTCAGATACTTATTAACTATGTGACCCTGGGCAAGTCACTTTATTCTGAGCTCCTTCCCCCAAATCCCAGAAAACCAAAAACACTTAATCTGAGAAGGAATCTATAGGCTTCCCCAGACTGTCAAAAGGGGCCAAGACATATAAAAATATTATATTTGTGTAATAAATATAATTTATTTATGATATATAAATATAATTTATTTCTTATTATATTTACAAGCTTTCTTATAGCCTGCTATAAAAAAGAAAGTCCCCTGAAACTAATGGCAATTACTTCACTTTAACAAAGACCAATTTTTTTACCTTTAGCCCCAAAAATGCCCTATCTGTGTTGACCACTAGGTGGCACTCTGAATCTATACTGCCCGGCTCATTCCCTTGGTGTGGGAAGCAAATCAACCAATTATCCTAATGGGTTTCTATGTCTGATCCAGCCAAATTTGTATTGTATCAAGTTGCTCCTGATGGAGCTTTTGTTAAGCCCAGCTTTCCCCGAGCTCTCTGACGAGATGGCAAACCAAAATGATAACGCTCATGATGCAGTTCCCTTGCCACTGAGATTATATTTTATTAACTCCATGTGATCCTAAAAGAATTCATCATGTAGATTATTAGACTTGTCACATGTAGATTAGAATACATTTCCTAATGCAGGACCTAAAGATCAAGAAGTCTGAAATATCAGCTCATCCCCCAGGCTTCTGCCCATGGTGTTTCTAAGCATACCCAAAGACAGGTAAAGCATTACTTTCCACACATTCTGGTCTCAGAAGTAAAGGAGGCAATTGCCTCTAAGCTCACCACAGTCATGTCCCACAATCTGGTTGTTTCTATAACAACCACAGTCCATACCTTTAAGGGTTCTTGGATGATCCCTCTAATTGCAAGCGAAACAAAGCCCCTGTTGGATAACTCACAGATTAATGAATAGTCAGTAAAGTGATGGTAAAGGATCCTACAGACTTCCAGTCACTCTTTCTCTCTGACTTTTTGAAAAATAAAGTACAATAACTCTTTTTAAATATCCCCCTCGGGGGGGATCCAAGCCCCACCTGTATCTTCTATCTATTCAGGTAGCTAAATGAGCTGCAAAACGACAGAAGAACAAGAGGTACCATCTGAGACAACAACTACTTCAGGAAGAAATCACATTCTACTATACTGATCACCCAAGAGGATCCAGTTATCAGTGGAAGAGAAAGCAGCAGGGTGATGTAGTGGATAGAGCATTGGGCCAGAAGTTAGGAAGACCCGACTTCAAAACCAGGCACAAAACCAACTATGTGACCCTTGATAAGTCATTAATCTCTGTCTGCCTGTTTCATTATTTGTTTCATTCATTACATAAAAGAGTGTAATAATAGCACTTACATTCCGGGGTTGTGGTAAGAATCAAATGAGATAATATGTGTAAGTACTTAGCACAATGTCTGTATAGTAGTTGCTTAATAAATGCTCATTTCCTTCCTTTGCTTTGGTCACAGAGGTGATGGGAATCAGCATTATTCCTATTATATACCACCCAATATTTTTAAAAGACTATATCCCTGTTTTCACTGTGATAGTAAGTAGTTTGCAGATGTTTCAAATACCTGCTATATTCCCTTTTTTTGAAAGGACTTCTCAGTTAAAGCTATTTGTTCACTTATCGTTAAATACTAAAAGTCTAACTTGCTAGCTTCAGAACCATGGCAACAGAGGAGAAGCAAAGATGGAATCCACACAAAAAAAATATGTTTTATATCTTCCCCATTAAGCAATCATAGCACGCCTACACCTGTAAAAACCAAACTGGGCTAAAATACATCCTGTCAGAACATAAGAAAGCCTTACTTTGAGTAAAATTCAGTCCCCATAGAGTGGTTGGCAAGTTCCTCTGCTGATAGGTAATTTAAATTGGAAGAAAGGGGAAGGGCCATACAAAGGATGAAAAACTTGAGAAAACAATAAAGATTCAGTTATTGGGGAACTTGTTCACCCTTTTTTAAGAATAAATTCAAACAATAATGTCATGAGGAAAAAATTATATTTGAAGTTTGGAGGTCATTGCTAGAGAATGCAATAAATGTGAGTCACTTAGTGGAAAGAATATTGAATCTGAAATCAGAAAACCCCAGTTTAAATCCTGTTTCTGCTGCCTTTTGCCTGTATGACTTTAGGCAAGTCAGTTCCCTGCTTTAGTCTTGAGTTTCCTCATGGGTAACAATATAATCTTTTTATAAATCTTGGCCCCTTTTGACAGTCTGGGGAAACCTATAGATCCCTTCTCAGAATAAGAGTTTTTGTTTTTCTGAGATTTGGGGGAAGGTGCTCAGGATAAAATGCCCAGGGTCACATAGTTAATAAGTATCTGAGATCAAATCTGAACTCTATCCCTTACAGGGGTCCTCAAACTACAGCCCACTGGCCAGACGCAGCAGCTGAGGATGTTTATCCCCCTCACCCAGGACTATGAAGTTTCTTTATTTAAAGGTAAAACAAAACAAAGTTTTTGTTTTAACTAGAGTCTGTCCCTCCAACAGTCTGAAGGACAGTGAACTGGGCCCCTATTTAAAAAGTTTGAGGACCCCGCCCTACACATCTAATTGCCCCCAGAATAACATTTTTAAATGCATGACAAAATACATGGAATTCCAAAAGAGATCAATAGATTGAAATACAGTTATCAAAATATTTTTGAAACAATTGAATGAACTCCATGTTAATAATCTGTAATGAATGAAAACCTCGAAACAGAGTTTCTGGGTAATTGTTGACTAATTAGACTAGCAAACAATCAATAAATTGATGGTCAGTGGTTTCTCTTGGGAACCAAAAGGAGACCCTGAAACTCCTTAAATCTTTTCTTTTCTGAAAGGGAACTCCCCTGACTATGAAAATCAACCTTGACTGGTAAAAGTTTATTGAGGAGGTGAACTAGAAGTCTTCAACTCCAGTGAGAATGTGGCTTGATCACCAGACTCAGCATCTCAAGGCAACTGAATTCGGAAAGCCATTTCCATGAGGACCTCTCTGGCTAGATTTCTCCTTTATGAGCTGGGTAGTCCTAAACTCTAATGGAAGGGATCCAGGAGAGGGAGTTCTTCCCCAAGGCAAAGATTTACCTCAATTGGATTCTATTTATATTCTAAAAAAAGAAATTATGTCTCCTAGTTACATTTAACAAACATGTGCCATGTGCAAATCTCATCACTCACTTGTGCCCATCAGAGGCAGACTAACCTTTTCAAGAGTCAGATTTTAACAAAAAGGAAACACAAAGGGTAGATCACAAATTAATAATTAGTTATAAATATAATAGCATAATATTAATTTCTCTCAATGTCTAGACTAATGTTCTTAAATGATCCAACCAATCAATTAAATATTGCTTACATGTGCTAGATACTTAGTATAGGGTGTTGTGATTTTTTTCATTGTGTTTTAGGCCATGTCATAAGAAAGTTCCTGCAGACTAAGCCTTTGCCTTTGGATAAAAGTAATCTGTCAAAAATGGCTATACCAACTTATTTTGTATTTAATTTATACTTTAGCATATTTAACATGTATTGGTCATCCTGCCATCTAGGGGAGGGAGTGGGAGGAAGGAGGGGAAAAATTGGAACAAAAGGTTTGGCAATTGTCAATGCTGTAAAATTACCCATGCATATAACTTGTAAATAAAAAGCTATTAATAAAAAAAATGGCTATACCGAGTAGATAGTCTAGACTAGATTATCACAGAATAAACATGCAGGGAGTAGTATTTGAGTTGAAGTTTGGGATGTAATTAGTTTAGCAGTAACTTGCTCAATGTTGAGGAGAAGAGGGAGCCATGGTCAGAACTGGAAAAGCTAAGAATGAAAAGAAACAAGGCAAGCAGAGATGGCTGAGGAGCAACTGAGGGAATCTCTGCACAAGGAGAGCAGTGTCTAAGGGTACCTCGGTGTGACCTTTTAGCAAGCAGTTCATAGTTGTTAGAGCAACCTGGCCTGACCGCAAGGGATGTAGCCATGGGATGAAGGCACTGCTGATGTCAGGCTCAATTAGAGAGAGAGCACTCTTCCTCTTCTCTGAAACGCCCAAGTTAGAAGCAGGAGTCAGTGCTACATCCTCAGGACAAACAGGAAGCTTTGCCAAGTCCTGGAGGAGTCCACTTGCTGTCAGAAACATCTTCTGGAATACAGCAGTTCTGTATCAGAACATTTAGGCAGAGCCCTGAGGTGTTTACATAATGGAAGATAATTACTTATAGTAAAACAGAAGTAATGACAAAATTTATAAATATTAATCTTGTACTAAAGCCCTGCTGTTGTGAAAATGTCCCTTGGTCCTTTAAGACTGGGCCAGTGAAGCCCAAATTCTGTCAGGGGGAGGGGGATGTTCTTCTCTTGACCTCACTACCATGATAAATCAGTGGAGAGAATTACTTGTCAATATAGAAAGAAGCCTCCATTTCCTTAATATGGGAAACTCCCAGCTGGATATTTCCCTCCATCTAAGGATATCCTAGACTTAGAACAGTGCTCTAGACCAAGCTGCACTCCATCACATCCTTGACAAGTGGTCAACCAGCCTCTGCTCAGAGACACAAGATGTACTGCCTCCCAAAGCAGCTCCTTCCACTTCTGGGTCATTCTACTTGTCAGGAAATTTTTCTTTAGACTGAGTTTTCATCTGCCTCTCTGTAGCTCCTATTTAGGAGTCCTAGCTCTGTGTTCTGTGAATAAACAGCACCTTCTTAGAAGATCAGCCTCAGGGAGTTATCTGAAGCCCAAAGGGACTTGCCTGGGTCACAGGGCTATCAGAGAGGGAGAGAGAGGATTTAAATCCAAGTTCTCCTAATTATAAGTTCAAGAAGCATTCTATCCACAACACCCCAGTGCTTCTACTACTGAGGAACAAATATTACTGGAAGAAAAAAAAGAAAAATGTTTAAGTTTAAAGGATTTGGGACAACCCAACCATCCTGTCTATAATTTCTGGTGTGTATGTCTATTTATTCTCAGTCACTTCAACAAGCATGTAGTAAGTACCTAATTATGTGTTAGGCTTTGTACTAAGCACTGGGGAACAAAAAGCCCCTTCCAAAAAAGGTTATTGTCTTCAAAGAACTTACAGTCTACTAGGGTAAACAATGCACAAACAACTATACACAAATATTATATATAATATAGGTATATCTATGTATGTATATATATATACATATATATATGAACCAGTAGAGAGAACTACTTCTGTATAATGTACTAATAAACTACAGTATATATTTTTTCATTTATTATTATGGATAATTTTGCTGGATATGATATTTTTGGTCATAGGCCTACTTATTTTGATTGCCAATATATATTATTCCAACCCCTGTGATCTTTTATTGTGGCTGCTGCTAAATCCTGTACCATTCTAATTGTAGCTCCTGCATATTTAAATTTCTTTATTTCTTGCAAAATTTTCTCTTTGATCTGGGATTGGGCAATAATATTCTTAAATGTTTTCCATAAAGGATCACTTTCAGGTGATAATCAGTGGATTTTTTTTCCTATTTCTACTTTCCCCTTATGGGATATTTTCTTGGATTATTGCATTATTGTGTCAACTTTCTTTTTTTGGTCACAAATTTCAGGTAGTCCAACTATTCTTATATTTTCTCTTCAGAATCTGTTGTCCAGATCTATTGTTTTTCTTATGTTTCACAATCTGTTCTGTTTTTTCATTCTTTATATTTTGTTTTGTTATTTCTTAGTCTCTTATACCTTCAAAGGTTTCCTCTTACCCAATCCTAATTTTCAAAAAATTATTTTTTTTTTCTTTAAGTACTCTATTTCCTGATTTCAGAGGCCTGGAGAGAGTTACATAAACTAATGCTAAGTGAAAATGAGCAGAACAGCAGCTGTGTTGTTACACAGCAACAACAAGATTATACAATGACCAATTCTAATGGACATGATTCTTTTCAACAGTGAGATGATTCAGGCCTGTTCCAATGATCTTGTGAAGCTAAGAGCCATCTACATAAAAGAAAGGACTGTGGGAATTGAGGGTAGATTACAACATAGAATTTTCACTCTTTTTGTTGTGGTTTTTTTTTATTTTATTTTCTTTCTCATTTTTTAAATTTTTGGATCTGATTTTTCTTGGGCAGCAAGATAATAAATATGCATGTCTATATTGGACTTAATATATATTTTTAACATGTTTAATATATGTTGGATTATATGCCATCTAGAGAAGGGGGTGGGGGTAAGGAGGAAAATTGGAACACAAGGTTTTTCAAGGGTCAATGTTGAAAAAAATTATCTTTGCAAATGTTTTTTTCTTTTCTTTTCCTTTCTTTTTTTATTATAGCTTTTTATATACAAAACATTTGCATGGGTAATTTTTCAACATTGAGTCTTGCAAAAACTTCTGTTCCAACTTTTCCCCTCCTTCCCTCCACTGCCTCCCCTAGATGGCAAGTAGTCCCATACATGTTAAATATGTTAAAGTATATGTTAAATACAATATATACATTGATATTTATATAGTTATCTTGTTGCACAAGAAAGATCAGATTTTGAAAGAAGATAAAGATAACCTGAAAAGAAAAAACAAAAATTCAAGCAAACAATAACAGAAAGAGTGGAAATGTTATGTTGTAGTTCATATTCATTTCCCAATGTTCTTTCTCTGGATGTAGCTGGTTCTGTTCATTATAGATCAATTGGAACTGATTTGGATCTTCTCTGAAATCATCCTGCTGGTCTTTTCTTACAGAACAATAATATTCCATAACATTCATATACCACAGTTTATTCAGCCATTCTCCAATTGATGGGCATCCACTCAGTTTCTAGTTCCTAGCCACTATGAAAAGGGCTGCCACAAACATTCTTGCACACACAGGTCCCTTTCCCTTCTTTAGTATCTCTTTGGGGGATAAGCCCAGTAGTAACACTGCTGGATCAGAGGGTATGCACAGTTTGATAACTTTTGGGCATTGTTCCAAATCGCTCTTCAGAATGGTTGGATCCCGTTCACAATTCTACCAACAATGTATCAGTGTTTCTGTTTTCCCACATCCCTTCCAACGTTCATCATTTTTTCCTGTCATCTTAGCCAATCTGACAGGTGTGTAGTGGTATCTCAGAATTGTCTTAATTTGCATTTCTCTGATCAACAATGATTTAGAACACTCTTTCATATGAGTAGAAAGAGTTTCAATTTCTTCATCAGAAAATTATCTGTTCATATCCTTTGACCATTTATCAATGGGAGAATGGCTTGATTTTTTATAAATTAGAGTCAATTCTCTCTATATTTTGGAGATGAGGCCTTTATCAGAACCCTTGTAAATGTTTTAAAAATAAGAAACTTCAATAAAAATAATTTTAAAAGTATTCTATCTCCTTTTCTAGTTGGTTAACTTTTTTGCATAATCTTCTTGCTTTTCTTGGATGGTTTTTATTTTATTAGAGTTTAAGTTTTTCCTCAATCTTTCTCACTTGAATTTTAGTCTTTTCTGATTTCTTTTATAAATTCTTCCTAGGCAGGTAGCCAATTAACATTACTCTTTGGGGTGGAAAAGGCTTTTCTTTTTTTTTTTTTTTTACTTCACTGTCTTCCTCTGAAGATGAACGTCTGTCTTCTCCATTTCCATAATAAGTTTCTATGGTTAGGTTCTTCTTGCTGTTCACTTAAAATAAAAATAAGAACTATTAGCATAAACACCTCTAATCCTGTAGTGAGGAGATGGGACTTTCAGCTTCACT
Organism: Antechinus flavipes; assembly: GCF_016432865.1. Lineage (NCBI taxonomy): Eukaryota > Metazoa > Chordata > Mammalia > Dasyuromorphia > Dasyuridae > Antechinus > Antechinus flavipes. Next base: position 80,724,945 of record NC_067402.1, read on the forward strand.
TCAGCTCTTCCCCAAACCAAAAGCTCCCCACTCCTGCAAGTTCCTGTAGCCAGCAGTGTCCCTGCCCCACTCCTTCTGCACTCCCGTTGTGCTGGCTCCTTCCCACCCCCTGCCCCATCTCTGCAGCACAGCTGGGCCTGGCATTCCTAATCAGCTGAGGGTTTCTCAGCCTGCTGAGAATCAGACCCCGACTCCACAAACAGTCCAGAAGGTGAAAGTTTCTGTGATATCTGCTGAGGCTCCAACCACACCCAGCTAGTCCCAGGCCTTGCCACTTGATGTTTCTGCAGAGCTAACCCAGAAATGTTTACACCTCACATGGGTCAATCCTCTGCCTGGGGTCTTATTTTAAGTCATTTCAGGTTAGCCTAGAAGGCCCCCTGTTCGGCCCCAAGTCTTTATTTTTTGACAATACATGTTCTCCCTGAGGTGCAAATTTATTCTGTTTGTGGGGGAAATCTAGAGAGCTTGAAATTTTCAGACCTACTCTGCCGCTTTCCCAGAATCCTCCCACCCACAATTTTCTTTAAATCATTCATTCAACACACAGTATAATTACGTAAACCAAGCATTACCTAGGTAGAAGAAAAAAAAGAAGAAGAAATCTCCTAAGAACAGAGATGGTGTGGGTTATTCTCTCTTAAATGTGATTACTTAGTTTTGACATTTTCTAACTCATTCCACTTTCAGGTCATTTATTTTAAGATGATTTGAGTATTCACTAAGTTTAATTAAGAACCAAAATGGATTGAAGTCATATAATCTTAATATTTCCTTAGTTCTTAAGAGGAAGTTATTTTTTTTGAGCATCCATTCCTGTTTTCTAGAACAATACTCCCCTCAAAGTCTACTCTCTTCAACTGAGATTTTTGAACTGTCTTTTTTTATTGAAGACATTAATCCTGCCCCCACTTGACCTCAGCTATATCTACTTAATTCTCTTAACCTGTAGTTAATGAATAATTTCACAAACTGACTTTTAAAAAATCTCACATTATTAGGATTAGTATTACTACAATTATATTTATTGTCATTGAAATCACTGAGATAGATATCAGACAAACATGTTAATGATAACCATGACCTAAAATTTGGAGTAACACATTGTGTGTGTCTTTGCACATCTTAAGATGCTATATAACTGTGAGCTATTATTATATTAAATTAACTCTCAAAGAGAAAAATGAAAACACCATAGCACACAGTCTTTAATATTGCCTATTCAAATTCTGTGAGAGTTTTCTTAATTATGTATTCATTATGAGCACACAATTAAGCTTCTACCATCAATTCTTAATTAGAACACATCAATGCTCAGGCATTTGTGTGTGCATATTCCCTGTATAAATTATATTGTTCCCCATTTTAGAAAATAACTTATAGTCTATAATATGGTTTAATGATAGGGGAACAAGCAGTCTTGTCTTTTGGTGATACTGACATTTTGATGGGGTGAGCAAGTTATGATGGAAAGAGAATTAAATGTGGAGTCAGAGGATCAAGATTCAAATCTCAGAATCACCATTTATTACTTATGTGATGTTAAGATATTCACTCTATCCATCTGGGCCTCAGTTTCCTCACTGTAAATTGAGGGAATGGGGATTAAATAGTTTCTAAAGTCCCTTTTTTCTCTATTTCTGTAATCCTATTTTTAAAATTTTCATATTCAATGGAAGCTGAGTTTCTCTATTTCTGACAAGATTTTATTTCTAATTCCAAAGAAACTATTTCCAGTGGGATTTCGTAGACAGCTACTTTCTAATAAATAAATTCATTTTCTGATCAAAGGTTTCCCACAGATGTCCCCAGAGAAAGTATAAATTCCAAGAAAAAGAAACCATGTGATCCCATCTTAAAATTTTTATTCAAATGAAATTAAAATTAGCATCAAAAGAAGTCTTCAAGGATTCAAATTAATAAATAGGAGGTCAAAAGGCATGAAAAAAAATTTCAAAAGAAATGCAAAATATAACCTCTCAATGACAATTTGAAATAATGTATAAAATCACTAGCAATGAAAAAAAATTAAGACAATGTGGAAGTATGCCAATTCACTACTGCTGGAATTATGAATTGATTCAGCTATTCTAGAAAACAATTTGCATAAGAAAAGCTCTTTGACCAGGAGATTCCATTATTCTGACAACCACAATTTAGCCATGCTCTAATATGAGTATACCTCCTTAATTTCCATTTTTTCCCATTGGTACAATAAAAGGAAGTAATATAAATATTTTTTCTCAAATGGTATTTTATTTTTCCAAATGCATATAAAGATGGTTTTCAATACATATGTGTGTGAAATCCTTTTAAATATATTCCCATATTTATCATGTTGCTCAAGAAAAATCATACTATAATGGGGGTAAATCACAAGAAAGAAAAAACAAAGAAACAAACAAAAACAAAAATGATGAAAATACTGTGCTTCAATCCACTTTCAGTCTCCATAGTTCTCTCTCTGGATGTGGATGACATTTTCTATCCCAAGTCTATTGAAATTGATCTGGATCACTACATTGCTGAGAAGTCCATCATAGTTGATCAACACATAATCTTGCTGTTACTGTTTACAATGTTTTTTTGGTTCTGCTCTCTTCATTTAGCATCAGTTCATATAAGTCTTTCCAGCCTTTTCAAAAGAAAATCTATTCATCATTTTTTAGAGAATACTAGTATTCCAATACATTTATATAATATACTTATTCAGCCATAAATCAATTGATGAGCATCCACTCAATTTCCAATTCCTTGTGACTACAAAAAGAGCTGCTACAAACATGTTTGCACATTAGGGTCTTTTCCCCTCTTTTATGATCTCTTTGGGATATAAACCCAGTAGCAACACAGCTGGATGAAAGGATATGTATAATTTTATAGCCCTTTGGTAACAGTTCCAATATAAATATTCTTGCACACAAAGATCCTTTCTTCTTCTTTTAATTTCTTTCCAAATACAGTTCTAATAGTCTTACAGCTGGAACAAAGGGCATGCTCAATTTAGTTACTTTCTGGGGATAGCTCCAGAATGTCACAATTCTATCAAGAGGATACAAATATTCCCCTTTTTCCATAACCTCTCTCATATTTGTCATTTTTCTCTTTTGTTATCTTTGCTAGTATGAAAGGTATAAGGTGAAAACTAAAAATTGTTTTAGTTTGCATTCCTCTAATTATTTATTATTTAAAGCATTTTTATTGACAGTTGATAGCTCAGATTTCTTCCCTTGAAAACTGCTTGTGATATCCTTTGACTATTTCTTTTTTTTAATTAAAGCTTTTTAATTTTCAAGACATATACAATTTTTCAACATTAACCCTTGCAAAACCTTGTGTTCCAGTTTTCCTTCCTTTCCCCTCATCCCCTCCCCTAGATGGCAAATAATCCAATATATGTTAAACATGGTAAATATATATATATGTAAAGTATGTTAAGTTTAATATATATACAGAGAGAGGGAGAGATTTATACAATTATTTTGCTACACAAGAAAAATCAAATCAAAAAGAAAAAAATGAGAAAGAAAATAAAATGCAAGTAAACAACAACAAAAAGAATTAACATGCCATATTGTGATCCACACTCAGTTCCCACAGTCCTCTCTCTGGGTACAGGTGGTCCTCTTCATCACAAGATCATTATAACTGGCCTGGATCATTTCATTATTGAAAAGAGCCCCGTCCATCAGAATTGATCATCGTATAATCTTGTCGTGTATAATGATCTCCTGATTCTTCTCACTTTACTCAGCATCAGTTCATGTTAAGTCTCTCCAGGCCTCTCTGAAATTATCCTGCTGGTCGTTTCTTACAGAACAATAATATTCCATAACATTCACATACCATAACTTAATCAGCCATTGCCAAACTGATGGGCATCCACTCAGATTCCAGTTTTTGCCACTATGAAAAGGGCTGCCATAATCTTTTTTGCACGTGTGGGTCCCTTTCCCTCTTTAATATCTCTTTGGGATATAAGCCCAGTAGAAACACTGCTGGATCAAAAGGGTGTGCAAAGTTTGATAGCCCTTTGCCTTTGACCATTTCTTAACTGAAAAAATGGCTCTTTTTTCTTATCAATGTGAATCAGTTTATATATGTATGTATGTATATATATATATGTACATATATATATACATGTATATATAATAAGAGCTTTTTAATCTAAGTCATGTATTTGGAATTTGGAGTTTATTTATGGTATGACATGTTGATATAAGTCTAATTTCTGTAAAATTGCCATCCATTTTTACCAGCAGGAGTCAAATAGTGAGTCCTTCTTCCAATAATTTGTTCTTTCAGTTTATCAAACATTATGCCCCTGTATTTGCTTCTAAATGCTTCTTTGTAGTACCATTTGAGATCTAATATTGATATATACATTTCCTTCCCCCTTTTGGCATTATTCTTGATTTCTTGTTCCTTCATATAATTTCATTATCATTTTTTTATATGTATAAAATATTCTTCCCAAACTGAGACACTCATGCACTGCTGATGAAGTTGTGAAATGATTCAACCTTCTGGAAAGCTATAAAGGACCATAAAACTGTATACATTCTTTGATCCAACAATGTCATTACTGGGTCTGTATTCCAAAAAGTTCATAAAAGAGGGGAAAGGACCCACAAAATGTTTGTGGCAGTTCTCTTTGTAGTGGAAAGAACCTGGAAACTAAGGGGGTGCCCATCCATTGGAGAATGGCTAAATGAGTTATATGGTATATGAATGCTATGAAATATTATTGTTTTATAAGAAACGATCAGCAGGATGATTTCAGAAAAGCCTAGAAAGATATGAACTGATGCTGAGTGAAATGAACAAAACCAAGAGGACATCATACATCGTTACAGTAAGATTATGTGGAGATCTACTGTCATGTACTTTGCTCTTCTCAGCTATGCAGTGATCCAGGGCAATTCCAATACACTTAGGATGAAAAATGGACCTGCATCCAGAAAGAGAACTTCAGGGCATGACAAATATGGAAAAATGTTTAAAAGGATTGGTTGCATATATTTATTCTATATCAGCTTGCTTGCTATCTTGGATAGGGTGGTTATTCCCTTCCCTTTGCTCTTTTCTTTCTGAGATTGTCTCCAGTTTATTTTATATATATTTTGTTTGTTTATATATATATATATATAGTTGTTTTGTGCATTGTCTACTCTATTAGATTGTAAGTTCCTTAAAGACAGTAACTTTTTTTTGGAGGGGGCTGTTTGTATCCCCAGCATTTAGTACAATGCCTGCCACATAGTTACGTACTCACTACATACATATTGAATTGACTGAGAATAAAAAGATTCACTCAGCGGAAATTGTAGACATGAAGGTTCAATTGTCCCAAATACTTTTAACTTAAATAGTTTTTTTTTCTTCCAGTAATATTTGTTCCTCAGTAGTAGAAGTATTGTGATATATTATTATTAAATGTATTATATATATATGTATATATATACATATATATATATATATATATATATATAAACTTATAGTTAAGGGTTTAAATCCTATCTTTGAAATTCTGTTAGTTCTGTTACCTAGACAAGCCCCTTTGGGATTCAGATAACTCCCTGAAGCAGATTATCTCCTAAGAAGGTACTATTTGCTCACAAAACACAGAGCTAGGAGCCATAAAGAGAGGGAAGAAGTAAAATTTGGAATACAGTTTTACAAAAATGAATGTTGTGAACTGTGTAAAGTGAGTAGAACCAAGAGAATATTGTACACAGCAACATAATCTTCTTGTCAACCAGGAGGGACTTGACTCTTCAACAATGAGGTGATTCAAGGCAATTCCAATAAATTTGGGATGAAAAGAGATATCCACATCCAGAAAGAGAACTACTAAACGTGGATCAAAGCATAGTATTTTCACGTCTTTTTTGGTATGGTTGTTGGTTGTTTGCTTGTTTTTTTTCTTTCTGGTGATTTTTTTTCATCTTAAATCTGATTTTTCTTGCACAGCATGATGAATATGGAAATATGTTGAGAAGAATTGCACAGGCTTAATTTATATTGGATTGCTTACTGTCTAGAGTGGGGAAGGGTGCAAGAAAAAATTGAAACACACAGTTTTGCAAAAGTGAATGTTAAAAACTATCTTTACATATATTTGGAAAGATAAAGCACTATTATTATAAAAAGATTCATAAATGAATTTTGTCCATTACATGAAAAAACAAATGAATATTGAAAACTATCTTTACATTTATTTGGGAAAATAAAGTGCTATTGAGAAAAAAAATTTTAATTCTTTCCAGAGTTTGACTGGTATAAGAGAGAATAAATACTTCATATAGATAATAGTCATTTTATTACATTGACTCACCTATAAGCAGTTAATTTTTCTCTTATTATTTAGATCTGTATTTCTGCCAATAATGTTTTATATTAGATTCACATCTACTACCATATAGTCCTGAGTAAATTTTAATAGATACATTCTTTTATAGCTTCTGATTCTCTTTCTGATGCATCCTGTTGAGTTTTGATGATTTTGTATATGACTACTATTGGTTTATGTGGAGTTATTTTATATCTTTGAATGAAACTTTGCTGAAATTATTTCAATTTATTTTAATTGATATGAGAATTTTCTAAGTATACCATTCTATTATCTGCAAAAAAAAGTGATAAATGTTTCCTTTTTGCCTATCTTTAATTATTTTGATTTCTTTTTTAATCTTATGGTAATATGCAGATTTTTAGCTGTAGGTTACAGAATAGTGGCAATAATGAGTGTTCTTGATCCTTGCTTTACTTTGGAAAGACCTCTAACTTTTCTTTATTAATATATAACAATTGCTCTTTGATTTCAACAAATACTATTTACTATATTAAGAAAAAGTCCATTTATTCCTGTGATTTCTAGAGTTTTTAATAGAAATGAGTGTTGGATTTTGTCAAATTTTCTACCATCTACTGATGTAATCATATGTTTTATTATGTAACTAATTTTCTCTTAACATATTTGATATAATCTGGTTTTCCTCTGCTTTCTCAAAATCCAGTTAACTAACTTCATTGATTTTATTCTTTTTTTTAATCTCCCACTTTTAATCGATGTTCTTTTTTGCTTTCATCTTTATTAATCTCTTTTGCAATTTCTATAATTTCTGCTTTTTCACTTATCTGGGAATTATTGATTTGTTGTTTGTTCAAGTTTTTTTTAATCACATGCCCAATTCATTGATTTGTACATTTTTTTCTTTTGTGGATGAAAGTGTTGGGAGAAATTAATTTTCTTCTCAGTACTGTTTTGGCACATTGCCTCATTTTCTTTGATTAAATTTCTTTTATTTCTATAATTTGTTCTTTGATATGCCAAATCTTTAGGATTATGTTATTTAGTCTCCAATTTTTTTTAAAATTGGATCTCCCTATCATGCCTCTGCTGGAAATGAAGTAGCCTCTCATGAACTCAATCCAACTATGGATTAGCATGGAAGTTTTGTCTTGCTTCTTTTCTCACCTGGGGCAGTTTTTCACTCCTTGGGTAGACAGGTAATGTCCATTTCTAGGACCTTGTCATACTGATGCAGATTTACTGCCATACTATGTCCTCATTTAATCAAGACATCCTCCCCATTGTGAAGATTCTATATTTGCTAGTGTAAGAGTTTTCTTAACTAGTATCCATGGACCTCCAAAGAGATAGAGTTCAATGGATCTATTGATTTAGATGGAAAAAAAAACGACACCCTTATTTTCACTAACCTCTAACTGAAATTTACTATTTCCTTCAGTTATTTAAAAATATTTTTTATGGAGTCCATAATCTTTAGAAGACTGTCAAAAAAAGACTTAACTAGAAAACTTCATCAAAAAAAGTATAGAATCCCTGTTCTAAGATGATGTGAGTTTCTCCTGAATGTTAAACTACCCCACTGGATCCATATGAATGGCCTGTGGTAGACTTTAGATTCATCTCTGTTTCAGCCTTTTTTCTCCAGCATCCTAGATGCTGGTGATACTAAGATAAAGCTTCTTAGAAAGAGCCTCTGGTCTCTGCCTTGAAAAAATATTTGTTTATTTGTATGGCAACATCATCAGTCAGTTTTCTAAGTAAGAATGTTAATTGCTCACTGACATGACAAAATTGGATTCTCTCTCAAAGACATAGTGTGAACCAAACTTGAATTATTCTTAGCTTAAGGAAAATGGAGCTAATAGAGTTAATGTACAGGGGAAAACAAATCTCCATGGGGAAACCTAGACTCCATTAATATTAAAAGACTGCCCCCTTTCTAGTAAAGGATTCCCAGAAACCTCTGAGCCTTCTCATTAAAAGGCTACATTTGACAGCAAATCTGTTAGTACAGCTCACCCTCCTGGGAGAGATGCCAGGCTACTGCTTCTGACCTCCTTCCAACCATTTGTCTAGTCCAGACTTCTCCTATTTACTTTTATCTGTCTGTTCTGCTACTGCTCTAATATTGGTTTCCCCCTACTAGCTCCAATATTCTCTACTTTCCTTCCCACTATATACTTGATCTCTATCAAGCCTATCAAAGATTAGAGGATTTTAGATTTAGTGCTGGAACCTTAGAAATTATCTAGCCTCAACATCCCTTTTTAGTTCCCCTTCATGAACTGGGCTCCCTCTTTAGAAAATAAGTTCCTTCAGGGCAAGGGTTATCTTGCTTGCTTATATTTCTATACCTAACAACACAATATCTAGAACACAGTAGGTGCTTAATAAATGTTTTATCTATAGAGATAATCTACTCTCCATTTCACAGAGGGAAAAACTCTTGTCCTTGATTTTTCACCATTTATACCTAATCAAGCTCTTGTTTAGTCTACTACTGTAAGTGACCAGCCTGGGTACCTACAAATTGGCCCTTTTCTACCAGACTTCCTCCTGCCTAGCCACTCATAGCACCTGACAATTCAATTTGCCTGCATTTACTCTGGTGGAGAAAGTTTCCAGCACAGGTTTTGCTTAATCCTTAATCCTGAACAGTGACAACTCAGTGACATGAAATTGGGTTGGCAAAGCCAGGGCTGAAAGGAAGAAGAAAATATAAACAAATGGAATGGATAGAAAATCCAATGGGAAATCCAATCTTGAATGAGTGGAAACTTCCTACAGAGAAAGAGCAAGGACAGGAAGATTAATTAATGCTCTAGTTAGAAAAAGAAAAACAGCCTCTAGAGAGTGATGGCATTTTGCTATTTGCAGAAGGCAGAAAAGCTTCTCTGGATTCTAGTACTCAGCCTTGAAATCTGGAAAATGTTCAGCTCTCACTTTTGCTGCCATTAAAATAGAACAAAGAGAAATTTAAGTAGCATATATGCCACGGGTGGAGAAAATCCTATTTAAAATGTCTTGGGGTTTGGCTTCTTCCTCTGAGTTGGATGTTGTTATGGACCCAATTCAGGAAGGGACCACTTCAACATCCCATTCCAGCCCTTTGGCTTGTCTCACCAACTTACTATGTGGAGACCCTGACCAAATACTGAATCTTGTTATTGTAGCTTACTTTAGGATAAACAACTGTCCTTTTGATGAACACCATTTTCCCTTATCTCTGTTTTCTTTTTTTTTTATTTCCAGCTCCCACCAAATATTTACTGGATTTATCAAATAGATTATGATGGTGTCGCCATTTATGACACTATTATTCTGCCATCAAGCTGGACTCATTGCTTCCAATGTAAACTTCTATATATCCCAGGATTTCTAACTGAAATGTAATATTTCACTCAAGGAGAAAATTTGGCTCAAGGAACCCAAAAACCAGAGCCTTGATTGAGATTTTTTTAAACTTTGTTTTATACAGAGATAAACTTTTTGTCATTTTTTTGAAGATGGATGAATCTAGAGCTGTTGGGAAAAGGTCAAATTGTGACATATTTTATCCAAGTTGTTGACTATAGCTATAAATAATTAGAGTAATTGGTCAGGTGATGACTAATGAATGTTATGAAGAATTAATAGCATAACAAAAAGCAGTCTAGATCTTGTGTTAGCAGATTATCACAGGTTCAGGGACAAAGTACTGGATGATGGGACACAGTTGATGTCAGAATCTTTCAAGTGAGACAAGTTAAATCACTGAATGAACCTTTGAGCCATACAACCTAGTACTCTAGCTGTTGGAAGCCCTAAGCACTATGGAGTATCAGAAACAACCCTGGATTTGGTAGTCAAAAGGATATGGATTCAAATCTCGCCATTGCTCCCATTTATTATGTGATCTCAAATATGTCACCTAACTTCTCTGGTCCTCAACTTTCTCAACTGTAAAATGAGGAAATACTAAATGTCCTCTCAGATCCCTTCATGTATCCAAATGTGTTCCAAAATTCTTGGTACAGGTTTAAACTGCTGATGCTTCAGACTTTGGGAACTTTCCATACGTGTATGATGTGATGTCTCAAGCATGAGTGTGAATCAATTTCCCTCATTTCTGAGTTGTTTGTGATTTTTATACATTACTAATAAATTCCTTTGTAGCTCGCCTGGTCCAGCCCCATCTTGATCTTGATATAACCCTGAACTCTATTCACTCAAGCTTTGATTCACTGTTCCATCTTGTTTTTTAGCTTTGGGGTGATACCCAATTCTTTACTGTTTCCTCAGTTTTAACCTCCTGTCTTATATGTGTCTGACCTTCAGTTCATGTCTAGTTCTATTATAACCTGGACTGCCTCTGTGGGGATAGAGAGAAAGGGAAAGAGATTCTGGGAATGATGTGATTTACTCTCTTCTCCTGTCAGAAGGAAGCTATTACCACATAATTCTATTATCAGATAATTCTCAGACTATCTAGGAAGGAATTCTTTATCAACTCCCATCATCTATCCTCAAACCTCTGAGTATCTTCAAATAATTTTTGAGCTATTGATTAACATATCATTATGCAAATCCAGGACCTGGTCTGCCAGGTGCATTCCATCTAGCTCCTGACCCCTCCCTCTGAGTTGGTCTCTTCTTTGGTCTCTCTGAGAAAAACTCTCAAGGCTGTATTCCCCCTATAAAAGAAATGGTTATGATGAAGATTTTTGCTAAGTTCTATTCATGACCATGCCCACTATAAGGTATTCTCTCCCTCATAGTGCCTTCTCTCTTATAGAACTTTTGTCCTTACTCAAGCTAACTCCAGTCAGTCTAATATGCCAGTCAATGGCTTTTTCCCATCTCACTAAGTATTTCCTTTCTCCTCGTTAACTGTGAGTTCCCCTATAGAGCTAACTATATGCTCTCCCAATTTCATTTCATATTGCCGTTCCTGGTGCCTATTTTAACTATTTTATCTCTTATTTTATCTTCTAAATAAATTCTGCTAAATAAATCTTCCTTTTGCCAAAGAGAATGGTCATTATGAATCTGTCATGTTTATTTCAAACTATTTATCTCACCCTCATCAGGAAAAAGTCAACCAACATGAGAAAAGTTGGCAGTCTCTATCGTTCTCAGATTGCTACACTAGAGACTTCAAGTAATTTCTCCTTAAATGAGTTCTGAGATTCACTCAGTTGAACTGAATTATCTCTTAATAGGAGAATTCATTTACTCTGTGTTATCTGGTACATATTCTCCTATGTATGTTTTCTCTGGTTCCTATTTTGCTACCCACTTAAATAGGTTTTTTTTTTCCTCATTGGGATGTGTATTCACTGTGGAATAGGCATCTGATGGGAAAGGGTTCAAGTCTTGGTTGTATAGCCTGGGATCCAACTTCCTTCCTGTTAAGGAAATAGTGATCAGGGATCTAGCTTGAACTTAAAAATTGTATTCATTAGACTAACAATATTTAAGGGAGCAGAGAGATAAAATTCTAGCCCAGGATCCCATCTCTTCAAGGAGTGCTTCTGTCCCCAACTTCCTGTTTTCCTTCCTGGCAGAAATTAGAGTCTTTCTTGGAGAAGAGGAGGGAAGGGAAGGAGATGCTAAAGATATCTCTTCTTGCCTCCCTGCAAGCTACCCAGAAACACATGGATATAAATAAATTACATGAGCAAAACAAAACAATACTAATAAATAATTATGATATATCACTTGATCTTATTCGCAACTCAGAAAGATAGGTGCTATTATTCTCCTCATTTAACAGATGAGAAAACTGACTCTGAGAAAAATTAAGTGCTGTAAAATTACCTATGCATATCCCAAAGAAATACTAAAGAAGGGAAAGGGACCTGTATGTGCCAAAATGTTTGTAGCAGCCCTGTTTGTAGTGGCTAGAAACTGGAAAATGAATGGATGCCCATCAATTGGAGAATGGCTGGGTAAATTGTGGTATATGAATGTTATGGAATATTATTGCTCTGTAAGGAATGACCAGCAGGATGAATACAGAGAGGATTGGAGAGACCTACATGGACTGATGCTAAGTGAGATGAGCAGAACCAGGAGATCATTATACACTTCGACAACAATATGGTATGAGGATGTATTCTGATGGAAGTGGATTTCTATGACAAAGAGACCTAACTGAGTTTCAATGGATAAATGATGGACAGAAACAGCTACACCCAAAGAAGGAACACTGGGAAACGAATGTGAACTATTTGCATTTTTGATTTTCTTCCCGAGTTATTTTTACCTTCTGAATCCAATTCTCCCTGTGCAACAGGAGAACTGTTCGGTTCTGCAAATATGTATTGCATCTAGGATATACTGCAACATATTTAACATATATAGGACTGCTTGCCATCTTGGGGGGAGGGGGTGGAGGGAGAGAGGGGAAAAAACGAAACATAAGCGAGTGCAAGGGATAATGTTGTAAAAAATTACTCTGGCATGGATTCTGTCAATACAAAGTTATTATTAACTAAAATAAAATTTAAATTAAAAAAAAGAATAAAGGGTAAACAAAAAAAAAGGAAAATAAAGTGATTAATTTTAAGTAATGAAAAAAAAGACATTACTACATAAAATTTGTAAATCACTTTATGTTGTGAAATGCCTTGTTGCAATCTAGGGATACTGTATATTCTTCCCATGGAATTCATTTTATTTGGTAACTGTCAAAAAAAAAGTAATAAAATTAGACTTATTACCTGTTTTAGATAAACAACAACAAAAAAAAAAAAACAGAAAGGGAAAATGTATTGTTATGCTTACAGAGAAAAAGTGAGTTTTTGGACCTTAAGGTACTAGGAGAATAAAGAGGAAGGGGCTAGAAAATACACTAATTTGCCTCAGGGAATAACAAACAAAAAGGCTTCAATAAAATTTGTCTTTAAGAAAATCAAAGACCCTACATTAATCCCATTTTAAAAATTCTTAATTGGCTAATTCTACTTAATGCTCAGGGTCATTTTGGTCACTAGACAGCAGGACCAACAAATGATTTCAGATTACTGAAAATGACCAAGAAAATGATAGAAACAGGAAATAAAATTGCAACCATTTTAATTGAATTATCTAGTTTGACAGAATTATCCAGCTTAGCTTTTATAGTCTCTGATTTAATCAGTTAATTACTACTTTCATTACCCTGTGATTGCATAGATAAAGGCCTCAGATTTCTTTCTTAATAGGAAAGGATGTGATGATCAGAAATAAAAATGGAAAATGAGAGAAAACCAATCTGCTAAAAGAGGATAAATATTAAGAAAAGCAATTCTTTTCCTCAATTTTTCCTAGTGTAGTAAAGCCAAAGAGAACTTTGACATCATTTCAGTTTTTTGTTTTGTTTTGTTGTTTTATTTTATTTTACAAATTAGGAGACTGAGGCCTCAAGGTTATTCAACTAGTAGAGGCAGAGAGAGGACTAAGCATCCATGTATTCTGATTTCCAACCCATGGCATTTTTCACTCTACTACAGTGTCTTTCTTTGCTTCTTAAAATGGAATGTTCCAATAAATTTCATCTTTATAGAGAAGGCTTTTTTTCTAAAGGAGATGAGACAAGTAAAGGTAACCACAATAGCAACCTCTAGCTCATATTATAGGAAATGGAACCGATATGAAGTAAGGATTATGAAGCCTTTTTTAAATGTGTGGTCTTTTTTGCATATTATTGATTTATTTATGGAAGAAGCAAAAGGGTTTTTTCTCACTGCCAATAAATCAAGGGAGAGTACAAATCTCTAAATCATCTGTATCTGCCAGCACATACAGAAGACAAAGGTCCCAGAGGAACTCAAAATACCAGGTTGCTGGTACGCCTCAGATCCTCAGTGTCTATAACAAGAAATGAGAAATAATGCACCCAATCACACCATTAACTTGTATATTTGAGATACATTCAATATTAAAGAAGTGATTAATGTCTCTTTTTCTGTTGAAAGCATAGCATTCCTATAAAAGTATTACATACTTCTTAATAAAGTCATTAATCACCTAATTACAATGTAAGTATCTAGAGCTCTCAAAATGAAATCCTTCTAGTTCCTACAGTCTCTCTATTTAGCATAATATAGTATTAGGAAAGATTTAAGTTCAATAGTATCTGTGAGAGTTTTTTTAACCTATTGTCTCTTATTCAGGCTAGAATACATCATAACATAATTATTAAATTTTAATTTGCATATAGCTTTGTGGGAATTTGTTTTGTCTAGTTATACATATTTTTTCCAAGGGTTGGGGTTTTTTTCTTTATTTTATTTTCTAGTCTAGTGGGAAGAAGACTAGAGGGGAAAAATAGATTTTTATCAAGTGAAAAAGTAAAATTTAATTTTAAAAAGTGAAAAAATGTATGCTAAGATTGAATTTCCTCTGTGAGCCATTGGAGTGTCAAATAAATATAACCTGAACCCAAAGATTATTGGTATGAGGCTCTCTCTTCAGTGGTGAAGCATTATCTGATCCCTTGTAAAAAGTGAAGAGTTGACATGAGCATGAGAGAAAAGATCTTCAATCTCTTCAACTTTTAGTACTACTTAAAGTCTCTTCAGCTCTTTATGACTTCAGATAAACTTTTATTTTCCAGTTTTGAGAGAGAAAATGGAAGATTTCATCAGTTTGCTAAAGAAAAAGACCCTAGGACAACAAAGCTGACATAGGAGGAGCTGGCAGTCTCCATCATCTCCACTTTGCTAAATGGGAAAAGTCCTCTTCGGTGAGATTTAGGACTCTCTTGGTTGAGCTGAGTTACCTTACTCCTAGTGGGAGCGTTCTTTCATTCTGTTTATGGTATATAATTTCCTATGTGTACTTTCTCTGACTTCTGTATTCTAGGGACTTAGATGAATGAGTTTCTTGGCTACCTACTGTTGTGATCTAGTTCAGATGGATCTGAATCGGTCCCTGTTCGGGTGCCAAAATGTTGTGAACTTTTTTGCATATTATTGATTTATTTATGGAAGAAGCAAAAGGGTTTTTTCTCACTGCCAATAAATCAAGGGAGAGTACAAATCTCTAAATCATCTGTATCTGCCAGCACATACAGAAGACAAAGGTCCCAGAGGAACTCAAAATACCAGGTTGCTGGTACGCCTCAGATCCTCAGTGTCTATAACAAGAAATGAGAAATAATGCACCCAATCACACCATTAACTTGTATATTTGAGATACATTCAATATTAAAGAAGTGATTAATGTCTCTTTTTCTGTTGAAAGCATAGCATTCCTATAAAAGTATTACATACTTCTTAATAAAGTCATTAATCACCTAATTACAATGTAAGTATCTAGAGCTCTCAAAATGAAATCCTTCTAGTTCCTACAGTCTCTCTATTTAGCATAATATAGTATTAGGAAAGATTTAAGTTCAATAGTATCTGTGAGAGTTTTTTTAACCTATTGTCTCTTATTCAGGCTAGAATACATCATAACATAATTATTAAATTTTAATTTGCATATAGCTTTGTGGGAATTTGTTTTGTCTAGTTATACATATTTTTTCCAAGGGTTGGGGTTTTTTTCTTTATTTTATTTTCTAGTCTAGTGGGAAGAAGACTAGAGGGGAAAAATAGATTTTTATCAAGTGAAAAAGTAAAATTTAATTTTAAAAAGTGAAAAAATGTATGCTAAGATTGAATTTCCTCTGTGAGCCATTGGAGTGTCAAATAAATATAACCTGAACCCAAAGATTATTGGTATGAGGCTCTCTCTTCAGTGGTGAAGCATTATCTGATCCCTTGTAAAAAGTGAAGAGTTGACATGAGCATGAGAGAAAAGATCTTCAATCTCTTCAACTTTTAGTACTACTTAAAGTCTCTTCAGCTCTTTATGACTTCAGATAAACTTTTATTTTCCAGTTTTGAGAGAGAAAATGGAAGATTTCATCAGTTTGCTAAAGAAAAAGACCCTAGGACAACAAAGCTGACATAGGAGGAGCTGGCAGTCTCCATCATCTCCACTTTGCTAAATGGGAAAAGTCCTCTTCGGTGAGATTTAGGACTCTCTTGGTTGAGCTGAGTTACCTTACTCCTAGTGGGAGCGTTCTTTCATTCTGTTTATGGTATATAATTTCCTATGTGTACTTTCTCTGACTTCTGTATTCTAGGGACTTAGATGAATGAGTTTCTTGGCTACCTACTGTTGTGATCTAGTTCAGATGGATCTGAATCGGTCCCTGTTCGGGTGCCAAAATGTTGTGAACTTTTTCTTCTCAAAAAGCAGCCAGGTGATAAAAGTTCAGATCTTTTATTATCTCCAATATAGCCCGGTTAGCTTAGAGGCCTATCTCTCTGCTTGGTTCCAAGAGCTCTCTCCGAATGTCGCCAAATCCAAAGGTTCTGTCCTTCAGCCTCTGCCTCTGCTTTCTTCTGCCTCCAACCAGCACAGAGATGGAATGAATTTCTGAAATCTCGACTTGTAGCTTCTTCACTCTGAAGAACTTCCTTGACTGGCCCATTGAAGCTCTATTTATGCTCCCAAAGAGCTTCAAGGGAGGTGTGAACTCATTGAACTCCAATAAGTAAAGGTATGAACACAAGCCTTGTATTAATTAATTCTACTTAGTACCTTGTTTCAGGTTCTGCCCAAAACATCTTCTTGTAAGATTAGATCAACTCTAATTAGTTAGCAGTTAGTAAGGATTCCAACATCTAAGTGTGTTTGTTGTGAAAGTGATATGTAGTGGGCAATGAGTCAAACCTTAACATATTTTGATGGAAGTGGATTTCTTTGACAAAGAGACCTAACTGAGTTTCAATTGATAAATGACGGACAGAAGCAGCTACACCCAAAGAAAGAACACTGGGAAACGAATGTGAACTATCTGCATTTTTGTTTTTCTTCCCAGGTTATTTATACCTTCTGAATCCAATTCTCCCTGTGCAACAAGAGAACTGTTCGGTTCTGCAAACATATATTGTATCTAGGATATACTGCAACATATCTAACATATATAGGACTGCTTGCCATCTAGGGGAGGGGATGGAGGGAGGGAGGGGAAAAATCAGAACAGAAACGAGTGCAAGGGATAATGTTGTAAAAAAATTACCCTGGCATGGATTCTGTCAATATAAAGTAATTATTAAATAAAATTTTTTTTTAAAAATGAGTCAAACCTTAAATATAAGCCTGGGATCTTTCTGCTTCCTCCTCCCCAACAAAACAGTGATCAGAAGTTAGCTTAAATCTGAAATTCATATTCCTTAGACTAATATTTAAGGTAACAGATAAATATTATCTAGGCCAGTACCCCCTTTTTTCTGAAAAGGAACAGAATGGTCCCTATCTCCTATTGCTTCTCCAAGCAGGAATTAATATCTCTCTGGAGAAAATGGAAGAAGGAGAAGTTAGAGATATCTATTCTACCTTTCTTCAAGCCACACAACACCTCTATGCTATGAGGTAGGGAAGGGAGAGGAACAATCCTTACTGCATAAGGTATTTTGTTCCATGAAATGCTTTTTCAGAATTTGGTTGCATTACTTTTCCTCTTGGCATGTAAGGCCACAATAATATTAGAGCTTTAACCTCAAAGGTATTTTCTTATTACTTTGATAGTTCAATGGATCTATAATCTTATCAACATGAGTACTCCTTCTACCACTGTAAATCATCATCCATCCTCCCCTTCCTATATGATTCTCCCCTATCTGCTTCCATAAATGTTCCATAGAATGTCACGGGATCCAGGAATTGTTCTCTGGTCCTAACTAATGAATGCTAGAGCAATATTCAAGCTATCATACCTTGTATTATTGATCCACCGGCTTTTGCCAGTTGTAAAAGTTCTTAAAACCAGAAGATAGGCTAGCTAGGTAGTGTTTGGAATAATCAATGGACATTCTACGTGCCTCATGAGCATCCTATAAATGGCAAGAAAAAAGCAAGAAAGATCATCAATGGATGAACTACCTGTGATAAATTGAGAAGAGAGACTATATATAAAAGTCATAAAAGATGAATAAGTATGGATGGGTTGTGATCAGTATCATCATTGGAGGGAATACTCAAACTTATAAAAACTTACATTAATTTGCATAATGGAATAGGGATCACCATGTTCAAAGAATTTACCTTCTGACAAGTTTGTATAACTTAGGCTAGTATTCAGCCAGCAGTCATAGTCAGTTGACAAAATGGTAGTAGAAGTAATTCCAGATTGAAAGAATCGACTAGAGTTCCTAGTAGTATAACCTTATAGAAATTAAAGATCACCTCCACACCAAAATAAAATAGGAATATTTGAGGTAATCCTTTTTTTCCCCTGAGGCAATTGGGGCTAAGTGACTTGCCCAGGGTCACTGAGCTAGGAAATGTTAAGTGTCTAAGGCCAGATTTGATCTCAGGTCCTCCTGACTTCAGGGTTGGTGTTATATCCATTGCACCAACTAGCTGCCCCCTTTTAAGAGACATTATTATTTAAAATTATTTAGATTAAATTATTAAAAATAAATTTTAAAATTATTTTTAAAAATAATATTAAGGAGCATAATTAAAGATTAAAAGATAATCCTTCTTTTAAAAAAATTTCAAGATATTATGATATTTTTTCCTGGAAAATAGGTTTATTAGCTTATTATTTTATTTTGAAATGTTTTTAAATATTAGAATTTTTAAATATTAAAATATTAGAAATTTTGGGGGGTAAAGGAGTTGTCTAAACCTATATTAGTTTCCTACTCATTTAGGTTCTTCCCATCATATTTCATAGATCTTAACTCATTCTTCACTCAGTCCCATTCTTACACACTCATGCTATATAAATAGAAAAAATATCTACCTAAAAGGGGAAATATTCAGGCTAACCATTAACCCACTTATAAAGCACTTAGTACAATGCCTGACTTGTGTAGTTTTAAAAATACTTTCCTTGTTCCTTCTAGCAAGTGTAAGTATATATTAGCTAATCTAACACTGAAGAAAGCCTAACTTATTTGTTTACAAAATAAACATGCAATAAATTTAAGAACAAAGACGTAATGTTCCAAAATATATTATATTTTTAACTGGAGTGCTCATTAGTTGAAAAAGAGCTAAATAAATTATGTAATATTAATGTGAGTTGGTAATCAGTACTCAGTCAAAAACATTTGTTAAATGTTTATTGTGTGTCAAGGACTATGCTAAGCACTGAGGACAAAAGAAAGCAAAAAAATACAGCACTTGCTCTCAAAGAGTTCATAGTCTGATGGAAAAGGCAAAATAACTCCATATGTAGAAAATATTTACAGCATAAGAAGGCACCAGCTGTTCAGTGGAGCCAGGCAAGACCTCTTCCAGAAGACAGAATTGGAGCTGAATGTTAAGGAAGGACCAGGAATCCAAGAGGCAAACATAAAAGTGGGAAAAGATTCCAAACATGATGATCAATGAAAAGTCGGAATCAGGAGATGGACTGTCATTTAAGGAGCAGTACTCAAGCCCTTATAGTTGGATTATAGAATATATGGAGGCAGAGGACAGCTTTAAAGTAACTTACTGGATGTATCATATACTTTAAAAGAAAAGTAAGATGTACATAATAGATATTACACAGTTTCATGTCTAATCCTCCTTTTCTGGTCTACTGTGTGTATGGAAGTATTCATTTTATTTGGTGTTTGTTAGGAATTTTTAAAAAGATAACTTGGGAAATCACATAACTTTTAATGATCCTGACTCCCTGAAATAAAAATCAATCTTTGTAAAACCATTTTTCTTCCAATGATGCTAGATAACTAGGACTCTTAGAATATGGCTATCTTAGGAGAATCACAATGGCAGATCACTCAAATGGCAATTCAGAAGTATGAAGTGGATATAAATATGCAGTAAATTGTGCAGTAATGCACAAATGATTAGTGGCATGTAAGCTGCAGTGCAAAGATGTCATCAGAGAGATGTACAATCAAAAAAAAAGGAAATACAATAACATGTGGTGATCACAAAGTATGACATGAACATGGTACATTAGCATACACATATTGTTAAGAGACTTAGAAGGGGGCCCACTGATTATTGGGTGGACCCCCTATGTCAGTCAATCAATAATTGTTAAGTGCCTGCTATGTGTTGAATATTATTCTAACCACCGGTTATATAAAGAAAGACAAAAGATAATTACTAAAGATAGAAGGGATCAATAGTTATAAAATGGGTAATTTTTATTATATTAAAAGAGTTTTACATAAACAAAATGAATGCAGTGAAAATTAGGTGGGGGAAGCAAAAAACTGGGGCAATTGCGGCAAGTTTCTCTGATGAAGGCCTCATTTTTTCAAGTATCTGGAAAACTGAGTAAATTTGTAAGAACTCAAATCATTCCCCAGTTAATAAATGGTCAAAGGATATGAACTGGCAGTTTTGAGAAAAAGAAATCAAAGGTATTTATAGTCATATAAAAAAAATGCTTTAAATCATTATTGATTAGAGAAATACAAATTAAAACATCTCTGATGTACAACCTCACACCTGTCAGAGTAGCTAATATGAAAAGAAAAATGACAAATGTTGTAGAATAGATAAATAATTTGGGACACTAATCCATTCACTGTTGGGGGAGTTGTGAACTGGTTTAACCATTCTAAAGAGCAATTTAACTGTGCTCAAAGGACAATAAAACTACATCCCTTTGACTTAGAAATACCACTATTAGGTCAGTATGCCAAAGATATGAAAGAAAAGGGGAAAGGGCCTATAATTCCAAAAAATATTAATAGAAGCTCTTTTTTATGATGGCAAAAAAAATGGAAATTGAGGGGATGCCCATCAATTGAGGAATGGCTAAATGATTGTGGGATACTATTGTGCTATGAGAAATAATGAGCAGGATAATTTCAGAAATACATGACAGGACTTAGATGAACTCATGCAAAGGGAAGTCTTGGATCTGGATCCAAGACAATTCCAAAGGACTTATGTGAAAAATGCTATCCACCTCCAGAGAAAGAACTTGTAGGGTCTAAATGCAGATTGAAGCATAATTTTTCTTTTTTTAAAATTTTTCTAACATGCCTAACATGGAAATGTGTTTTGCATGATTTCACATGAAATCATCAAATCACATTTCTTTCCTTCACAATGGGTCGGGGGGCGGGGGGGAGAAGGAGGGATTAGGAAGAAAGGAGAGATTTTTAAAACTCAATTTTTTTAAATGAATGTTAAAAATAAGTAAACAATCCTCAGTTGATAAATGATCAAAGAATATGAACAGCTTAAGAAATCAAAACTATTTATAAGCATATGAAGAAGCTCTAAATCACTTTTGATTAGAGAAATACAAATTAAAACAACACTGAGATACCACCTTACACCTTGGATCCTAATATTAATCAGAATAACTAAATCATTCACTGTTGACCATTGTACAATATTGCTTCTATTGTATACAGCATTCTAATGGTTGTGTTCACTTCCCTTTGCATGAGTTCGTATAAGTCTTGTCATATTTTTCAGAAACCATTTTGTTCATTATTAGATGCTTAACATAACAAAAAAAAAGTTACAAATATTGAAGAGGATGTGGGAAAATTGGAACATTAATGCAATGTTGGTGGAGTTGTGAACTGATCTAACCATTTTGGAAAGCAGTTTGGAACTATGATCAAACAGCAACCAACCTGTACATACCCTTTGATCCAGTAATATCACTACTAGGTTTAAATCCCAAAGAGATCATAAAAATATATACATATGCAAAAATATTTGTAGCATCCTTTTTTGTGATAAAATATTAGAAACTAATTGATATCCATCAATTAGTGAATGGCTAAGCAAGCAGTAGTTTATAAATGTAATGGAATATTATTGTGCAGTAAAAAATGGTGAATAGATGTTCCTCACCTAATGTCAGATTCTTTACTGTATTGAGAAGGGGGAAAGGAAAAGAAAGAGAGAGAAAAATTGAAATTCAAAATCTCACAGAAATGAATGCTAAAAACTATCTTTACAAGTAATTGGAAAAATAAAATACTATCGAAAAATAGTAAGCAGGCAAATTTAGAAAAACCAAGAAAGACTTGTTCTAATTGATGTAAAATAAAATTAACAAAACCAGAAAAACAGTGTACACAGTATCAGCACTGTTGTGTGATGATAAACTATTACTGACTCAGCTATTTTCAGCAACACAACAATCCAAGACAAGCACAAAGGCCTTACAAAGGAAAATGGTATATATAACCCAATAAAGAACTGATGGACTCTGAATACAGATGGACGCATATTTTTTCATTTTATTCTTTCTTGTGCGTTTTTTCCCTTTTGATCAGTTTCGTTCACAACTGTGATTAATATGGAAATATGGTTTGCATGATATCACATATATAAACCATACCAAACTGCCAATCATCTTTGGAATAGGAAGGGGAAGGAGGAAAGGAGGGAAAAGACTTTGGAACTCAAACTCTGGTTAAAAAATGAATAGCAAAAATTTTCCTGAAATATAACTGGGAAAAAATAAAATGTTATTTTAAAAAATTAATGAGTAATAAATTTTTAAAAGACTACCATTCTCAAGGAGTTCACAGTCTACTGGAGGAAATAGCATGAAAACAACTACATATAAACAAACTACACATAATAAGTTTGGGGGAGAATAAACAGAGGGAAACATTAAGGAAGTATTAGTAGCAGTATAATTAGTATTAAGGGAGATCAAGAAAAATTTCCTACAGAAGATGGACTTTAGCTGGGACTTTAAAAAATCCAAGAGGCCCCAGTTGAAAAGGGAAAGAATTCTATGCATGAGCTTGTGAAAATGCCTGGAGTCCAGAAATGAAGTACTTCATGTAAGAAACAGCAAGACGGCCAGCATCACTGAATTTCAGAGCATGTGCAGGGAAAGAGTTAGAGGATACAAGAAAAGATGAATTATAAGGAGAACAAGACAAGTCACATAGGATGAGAAGGTGTACATAGGCTGTGATCTGCACTTGGAGGGGGTATCCAAATAGATGACATAAAGGATCTGCTGAAATATTGAAACACCTTTTATTTATATACATATATATATATATTTGTGAGTTTCCATTGTAAAAGGTAATATTTTTAACCTCCTCTCTAAATTCTAGAAATGCAATTTATGTGAGTCCTCAAGTAATTATATATTTAAAAGGCATTTTTGATATTTTAAAAATATTTCCAATTATATTATTTCATTTTATCCCCTATTCCCATTGTTATTAACCTATTCCAAGCCCTCATTATCAATTACCTAATGCAAGAGCCTTACAAGATCACAAAATTATGGAATTTCAGTGCTAGATGGGACCTTAATACCCACCTAAACAGATCTGGAGAATGAAATCTCCCTACAATATATTTTGCCCCCATGATCATCCAGCCTTAAGGTCTCAAATGAGAAGAGACTCATTATTTCTGGAGGGCACCTAGTCAAATTTTGGAGAGAATAAATTATCAATAATATTTTTCATATAAAGTGTATTATTCAATACAACCCAATCTTCTAGCCTGCCGAGATTTTTTGAATACTGTCATTCAGCAAGTTAGTTATCCCTTTTAGCCTTGAGTCATCTACAGATTTGATGCCATATATGACTTATCTGAATCATTGATTTTGTGTTTTAAGGGTAACATTCAAAATCATATAACTCTTCCCCAGGATATCTCCTTCCAAATTAACACTCCACCATTAGTGACTCCTTGGGTCCAAATATTCAGCCTATTAAGTTTTGAATCTCTCTGCTTCCACTATTGTTTAGCCTATACCACTTCATATTTTTTGACAACAATATGAAAGATTTTATTGACCTATAATCAAGGACAATTATTTCTCCATATTTCCCCAATCACCATTCTAATGCTCCAAAAAAGGAAAGATGGAAGTTTGGCATGTTTTTGAAAGAAACCATTTGGGCTCTTTGGGATTACTATTTTCTTTCCTTGCTATTCATTCTTTTAATATTATGTTCTAGAATTTTGCCATTAATCAAACTCGGAACTATGAAGTTTGCAGAATTCATTCTCTTCCTTTTTTGGAATATTTTCTTTTTCTCCAATTATATATAGTAGCTCTCCTGTTCTCCACAATCTTTCAAAGAACAACATGAACTGAGCAATCACATCTATTCCTAGCTGCCAGTTCTTTTAGTAGCCAAAGATGCTGTTCCTCTGAGCCTGATAAATTCAACAAGATTGGTCATCTCAGTTCCAGTCTCTCCTTCCATAATCCAGTCATTGTACCACTGCCAAACCATTATCTTTATATACAAATGTGATCAACCAATTTATCAACAAGCATTTATGACATATCTTCTGTTTCAGGCACTGTGTAAAGTGCTGGGAATACAAAGATAAAAATGAAAAAGCTCTTACCCTTAAGGAGTTTACATTCTATAAAGGAGATAACATGGACAATTTAAGTATACAAATAAATCCCAAAGTAATTTGAAGGAAGGGCACTAGAAGTTAGGGAAATCAGGAATGGTTTCATGTAGAATGTGGTGTCTGTACTGAATTTTGAAGAAAATAAGGGATTCGAAGAGGGAAAGGTAAGGAATGGCTAAATTCTTGGTATGGGAAAAAGTCATTGAAAAGGCATAGAAACAGGAGGTAAAGAGTTGTCTTTAAGGATCATATCACTCTCCTACTCAAAATATTTCCAAGTCCCTCTGTTGCCTACCTACAAATAAATTTCAAACTTTCTTTTATGCCTATTATTTAACACCCTCGACATCTTGCTAACTCTCTATCTCCATATATATCACACTCCAGTTAAAATGGATCCCATCCCTTGTTCATATATAGCACTTATAGCACTTCATATATAGCATCTTTAGAGAAAAGAACAAAAGGACAACAATAGACAGCCTACAGATTTCAGTGGATTATAGGCTCAATTTGTGTCCAAAGTGTTACATGGAAGCCATAAAAGCTAAGTAAGTGACTGTTTACACATCCTCTGTGACCAGAATGACCTCTTTCACCTATATTTTTTTAATTCCCACATATGAATTTTCCATATCAGAGTATTTAAGAATCCATTACTGAATATACTTCATTTGCTCTGCTTTGCAGGGAAAATATCTATGTAATATTTCCTCCCTTTCTGAGGGAAGGAAGTATTATACAGATTTTCCTCTTTAAAAAAAATGTATTTCAGGATAATGAAAGAATTAATTAGGAACATCAGTTTTCAAATAATGTTATTAAGTTCCAATTGATCTCAATACAAGTGGTTTTAATTTGAAATCTCTCTTCCAGCAACTAATTTTCACTTCCCCCCACTGAGACCTAACAATTGTCTTTGTACAGTTTACATCCATCACCACCAGACAGAAATGGTTTTATCTCAGCAGCAGGAAACAGTAGAACTAATGTAAGGTTTGGGGGTGACATTTTTATACATAGACAAAACTGTTAATAACAGTGGGAAACAATTAAAGAGATTGTTGGATCATATTAACAAGAAAATTACACTCACTTGCATTTACCTTTCACACTTGCAACTATTATCTTTAAAGAAGGAACATCCTCCTTCCCCCTGCCTCCAACATTATGTCACATAACTTTAATCCTTGCATTTTTTTTCTGTGATACCATTTGCTTTAATGTTCCAATAGCTCTGTGATCTCTCTGGTATGGATATTTCCCTGAAACAATGCATAAAGAGACCCATCCATGAAGTTCTCATCTGCATGCTTCCATAAGTTCATCATGGATATCATCCAGTGAATTGGGGGCCAGCCTTGCATTCCTTACTCATCAAAAGGATAATGATAGGATATACTGATTATCAGTCAGTTGTTCCTATCTGGTCTATCTCCTTTTTCAGTCCTACTTATCTTTAATACCAATCTTTACTAACCACTCCTATCTAGTTCTTTGTTTGCAATGTGGCAACCTCCTTATACCCATGCTATCCCTTTCACTTGCCCTTTGGGTGATCTTCAACTTGAATTCTTTGAGGATGGTAAAATGTTCTATATTCACAGTTAAGAAACATCTCTAGAAAAACTTTGATACCAGAAGTATGGTCCCAGAATGTTTGATTCTAGTTGAGTCTACATATAAATGATTCAGTCTCTTAGCCAGTTCCATAAGATCCAGCAATCTAACATATTGCTTCAATTATTTTATGGTCTTTCTGAATGCATTGCTCTAATTGTCAGAATGGTCTAACTTGTCCAATCTCCTAATCAATTCAGAGTCTTTCTCCCTTAGGAAGTCATCTCTGATCCTCCTAGGTAAAATGTTTCCTTCCTTCTTAGTTTTTCATAAAGCATTTTTGGAACTTTTTCTTGCTTTTCTCCTCTCTACCAATTTGTTGCATCTCTTCTTCTTCCCAGGTGAAAAGAAGCTCCATAGAAACAAAAATTATTTTTTTATCTTTAAGTTCCCAGTTTATGATTAATCAGGGAATTATGATCATAGTAGTTTGCATATTAAGAACTGAGTGACCTCAGAGGCTATCTAGGTGAAAGTTTATAAATAATTTTGTACCTTGGAACCTTTTATGCCAGTCTGCTGAAGCCTATGGACTCCTCAGAATATCATTTTTAAATATATTAAGTAAGAAGTATAGGATTACAAAGGAAACAAATTATATTGAAATACAATTGTCGATTTAAAAAAAGGTTAAAGATTCAGAGTAAAGAACCATTTACCTAATCCAATATTTTATAAATGAGATAACTAAAGTTGAAGCTGATTACATGACTTACCCAAAATTCATCAGCAATATTCATCAGAGGCAAGATTTGAAAATAGAATCTTTGACTTCAAAGTCAGTCATCTAAACCCAGATTTTGATAAATGTTTATTGATGAATCTCTGAAGTTCCTTTTGGTCAGTGACTGAGAGACTAGTAGATCAAAGGAATGCCATACTCATAAAATGCCTGAATTTTGGCATCTCATTTCCTTAACTTCATCTTGTGATATTGTTGAAGATAAGATATAGAGATGTAAGCGAGATACTAATCCATTTAGGTGGATTGGAGACTGTTCAATGACCAACCACCCCCCCAAAAAAAATTATTGATTTTTGTCCATCTAGAAGGGGGTTTCTAGTGAAATGTCCCAAGAATTTGTCTTTGGCCTTTTGCTGTTCATTATTTGTATATAACTTAGAGGAAAGCATAGATGACTTACCAAATTTACAAATATTACAATGCTTGGAAAGAAATTTAGTAGAAATAATGTTAAAATACCATCCTTTAAGCTCAAAAACTAAACTGCACAATTACAGACAGTGGACCATTCCATAGACCTATATGTAAAATGATTTTCATTCAATATGAATTTGCCTCTACTATCCACTTCACTATATAACAAAGGTATACACAAAATAATAATTTTATGCAACTTACAAAATGTGCCAAATGCACACATATTAAATATTATCCTATGATAACAGCCCACCTAGGTGATACCATAGATAGAATGCCATCCATACCTGGAATCAGGAAGACCCAAATTCAAATTCAGTCTCAGATGTTAGTTGTGTGATCCTGGATAAGTCACTTAACCCTGTTTGCTTCAATTTCCTTATCTATAAAATAAGCTGAAGAAAGAAAGAAAAAAAAGCAAACCAATTCCAGTATCTTTGCCAAGAAAACACCAAAAAATAGAATCGTGAAGAGTTGGATATGACTGAAAACAACTAAACAACAAAACAACCATGATAAACAGTATGATGAAATGAAAAGTAAAGTCAATGATAAAGTAGGCAAAGTGCTACATTATAAAGTTATCATGGGTGTGTAGTATGTTGTCCCTTCCTCATCCATTGTACCTAGCCTTTATCACTGGTAATTAACTGCACAACTTTTTTTTTCTTGTATGTGTATATGTTGCTTTTTTATTAAAGCTTTTTATTTTCAAAACATATGCATAGATAATTTTCAACACTCACATTTGCAAAATCTTATATTTCAATTTGTTTTCCTTTCCTTCCCTCTGCCCCCTCCCCTAGATGGCAAGTAATCCAATACATTAAATATAACACACCTCTTTAAATGAAATTATTGAGGGATGTTTGGACAATGGATGTTTTTTCCCCTCACATATCTGAGAACAATAAGCAATATTATCCTCAATTACTCTTTGAACTTTAAAAAAATCTTGAAATATTTGGATCTATTCAATACAAGAAAAAAAATCACTCTAATGATGAAATGCATCTTCCAACTATTTCATTATGAACCTTTTTTGTTCCATTTTGAAGCAAGCAAGCAGTTCAGTCAGAACCTCATGCAGATCCTCATTCAGAATTCTTGCTGTAAAGTCAAATTTGCATAATGCGAATTTTTGTGAAGCACAAACTGTCTATCCAGAATGAAGAAGGCTTGTCTAGCCAACAATTCATGTAAAGGGGGGAGGGGGGGCCTGTAACTACAAGCTTAATATTAGTTAACAGTGTGACATAGTAGCTAACATAATCTAAGGTTACATTTTTGGAAGCAGTATAATCAAAGAGATACTATCATCACTCTGCCCTGATCAGACTACATCTGAATTATTGTTCTCTGTTCTATTCTGGACAAAACATTTTCAGAATGATATTGATAAAATGAGAGGTAAGACAAGAAAACCAAGGTTAGACAAGGATTGGTGATAGAAATGGGATGTTCTTTCTCAAGAATTCTGAGAGATACTCTATGTCTTATGGAGTCTCTACTCTCAGACCCCATTTCTCCTCCTGGTAACTAATTAACTCTTTTAGGATACTGAATCCCTTGTAGGCTGCCAACTAAGGGCATGCCCCAACTTCATAGGATGCTCCCTTTCTACTAGCGAATTATGAGTTCCACCAAGAAACTTGTCTTTTATCATTAATTATTAAAACTCCTTTCTTGCTAACTATATGCTCTCCTATTCTCCTTAATATTTACCCATTCCTAGTCTCTATTGTATCTTCATTTTGTCTGTAACCTCTTATTCTAAATAAACCTTCCTTTTGCCAAAGATTTAAAAAAAGAGAATTCTGAGAGATAATGTGACAGGTTTCTTCGTGTTTTTGAAGGGTTCTGATATAGAAAAGACATCTTAATTGTTTTGCATGGCCTCAACAAATTCAGTAAAATAAATAGAAATAGAATAGAGGCAGAGTTTGGCAGGAAATAAGAGAAAGCTTCCTAACTATCCAAATTATTCAAAAATGAAATGAGCTGCCTCAAGAGACAGTGAATTCTCTATCATTGTAAGGCTATAAGTTAAGAGTATTAATGGAATTATTTTTAAAGCAAGGGCAGTTAAGTGATGCAGTGGACAGAGAACCACCAGTGTTGGAGTCTGGAAATCCTGAGTTCAAATGGTGACTTCAGGCACATACTAGTTGTGTACCTGTGCAAGTCATTTAATCCTATTTGACTTGATTTCCTTATCTGTAAAAAGATTTGAAGAAGGAAATGGCAGAGCACTCCAGTAACTTCACTGAGAAAAGCCCAAATGGGGTAATAAAAAGTCACACCTAATTGAAAAACAACTGGGATCCTTAACCATTTTTGTTCCATGACCCCTTTTGACAATCTGGTGAGGCCTGTGGGCCTCTTCTCAGAATAACACTTTTGAATGCATAAAATAAAAAATATAGGATTACAAAGGAAAACAACTATATTAAAATACAGTTAGCAATAGAAAACTTATGTTTACAGACTATAAGAATCTCTGCTTTAAAGAGATCCTTTAAATAAATTAATTCATAGAAGCTGAAATTAAAAATTGAATTGGTATTTCTAGGGAAATAATCAGATAGTTGTAGAGAGAATAAATTACAAAGATAATTAACTATCTAGATCATTAGATATCTAGATAAAACTAGATAAACTAGATAAAGTTGCTTTAGGTTCAGAATTTATGGTTCTTTTGAATGGTATATTGTATGACTATATCCTAAAAGCTTATAAATAAAAAAAATTCTCAGAAAGTTAACTTTTGCTATCAAGAGTGATCAGATGTTTTCCCTATATTCCCTCAGGAGAGAAGTTTCAATGGTGTAGACTGTGGATAACTTAGCAATTACAAGGTTATTACCAGAAACTCGATATTTCTATGTCTAGGGCACTCCTGAGATAAATCTGCTTTACCCTCGTATGAAGGTATGATTACGGAGGGACAGCTAAAACCTCAGACGTCCCAGTTATATTACCTCAATCTAATTTTAGATATACTTCAAATAAATAAGTCACTCTCCCTTTGGTCAATTATTTGTTAAGGAAAACTCCCTAGACAAGAACCTCATCTTCTAAGTGGGCAAGCAGGGATTTGGCCATATATTGCTATAGTATATTCATGTGATAAGTCTTACGATTTGGATTCTAGGTCTAATAGATTTAGAACTAGATGGGACCTTAGAAGCCAAGGAATCCAGCACTCTCATTTTACAGACAAAGAAATGGGGACTTGGAATGTGGCACAGTGGATAAAGCACTAGGTCTAAAGTCAGGAAGACTCATCTTACTAAATTCAAATCTAGTGTCAAACATTTACTTGCTAGGTGATCCTGGAAAAATCACTTAATTCTAAATGCCTTGGTTTCCTTATCTGTAAAATGAAATGGAGAAGGAAATGTCAAATGACTTTAGTATCTTTGCCAAGAAAACCCCAAATCAAGTCACAAAGAATTGGACACAATGGAAAAATGACTGAAAAATGACAAAATCAAAATCATACAAGTAAGAGACTAAAGCAGTATTTGAATTCAGATCCTCTGACCCTAAAACCAGTCCTCTTTCTAACTGTACACTGTTTCCTTCCTAGCTTTAGATTTGAAGCTTTAATAATTCCTATTTCTACATCATTTTCAAGATTTAGAACAACCTTATGTGTGATCCTCGTTTTAGAAATAAGAAAACAGGTTTAAATCAAGTGATTTGTCCATAGTCACACAACCATGTGGGCAGCTGGATTGAGCAGTGGAGAAAATACCAACCGTGCAATCAGGAGGACCTGAATTCAAATTCAGTTTCAGATACTAACCAGCTGCATGATTCTTAGCAAATCGCTTAACCCTGATTGCCTTTTTTTTAAAGTGACCTACTTGCCTTTAGAATATTTTGAAGCCTGTAAAAGCCAGAGAAAACACTAGCATTTAAGCAAAAACCCAAGACCTAAAAGTCCAAAACAAAGATCTAAAAATAAGATCTAAAAAATGAGGAAGTGGGTACCACAGGCTAAGAGGTAACTCAAGGGAGCATGTTTACATATTTATTGAATCTTTCTAATTTCCAAGCACTCTTCAGCCACCAGTCGAGGGATGCCACAGGCAATAGATGAAAAGCATCAAATCCAGAACTTTTCCAGCCTTCATCAGTGGATTCTACATTGGAAGCATGTAATTCTTACATTCTTAAAGATACTTAAAGAGCTCAAAGATGATTTGGTCAAAATCCAATTAGGTACAGCCCTATTTTAAAGGGTCATCCCAAAAGAGTCCTGGCTCCATCTATTGGCCAAACTTTGTCAACGCAGAAGCATTCATGAGAATTGCAGAAATTGCAAATTAGAGAAAGAAGGGACCTTAAAGATCAATGGGTGGTAGGATTTAGAACTAGAAGGTTTTTTAAGGTACCCCGGGCCCTTCATTTTACAGATGAGGAAAATTAAACCTAGGAGGATTGTGACCTAATTACACACACACACACACACACACACACACACACACAATCAGGTTCAGAGAAATTAAATGATTTACCCAAGACTATACAATTAGAAAATGATTGTGCTCTGCCCATTATATCATGCTTCCTTTCTTCTTACAGCCCCTAAAAATTTCTATTTTCCAGGATGCTAATATAGACCTGAGGTTAAAGTCTGGCTCACCTTGCCATTTACTAGCTATATCTATCAGCTCAGACAAGTAACAACACTTTTTTAGGCTATCTATAAAATGAGAAAGAGCATAGAAGCTCTAAATCCTCTCTCATTTGATTGTGATTTCCTCAAGGACAGCAACCACTTTTTTCTTTTTTTTGTATCACCAGGGCCTGGCAAATAGTAGGCACTTAATACTTATTGATTGACTTACTTGGCTAATTCTATAAGTCCTGCCCAAAAAAAACCCAAAAAACTTCCATAGCAACACTTTCTACTAGTTAAGCCTGAATCCAAGGCCCCAGTGCTGAGTTTATACATAGAAAAGTACTCGAGCCTTTCATTATGTTTCTGTGACCATCTCTGGGTCCATAACATCTTTAGAAGCTTGGGAGTTTTCATTACCCCAGAAATTTTAATATCCTTTGCAAGGGATAGACTGTAACTTGTCCAGTCCCATTCTAGTAATCTAAATTGACTACCATTAAACCCCAGACTCAGTTGGCCAAATAAAACCTGCATTTACTTTGGTATTCTTTTTTTCAGTACCAGTTAAATGTTGAAAAAGCCATATTGCTGTGGAGCAAGAGTAACACCCTGTGTAGATGCCTAATTGTTTCATGAGCTAATAACTCTGAGCCTTGGCTCCTTTCTGGAAGGAATTAATTTATATGTACATATATATAGTGGTGAATTTGATAAATAGTAAGATTGTTTATTATTTCATTTTTAAAATAAGGTTTGCAGTTGAGGAAGCTTTTTTGATTATTCTTCAGAAAATGTTTTTCTTCTTTTTGGTAACTAAAAGCTATTTGGAGCCTGTGCTTTGTAATATAATGGAAAGTAGGAACAATCAGCTGAACTTGCTGCCAAGCTAGCGCCTTGCTAGGTCCCTTAAGTGCCACATTCCTTCTAAAGATGGAGCCAAATGTCTTTTCCTTGATTACAGTGAGGATAACAGAAGAGTTAGAGCACAGCTGTCAGAAGATGACAAGGGGAGAAAAATCAAGTTTGGAGTAATGACCCTTCACAGTCTCCTGTGGCCATATGTCTCTAACTGGAGGGAGTCTGTAACATGTTTTATAGTGAATTTATAACTTTGGATCATTTCCAACAGCAAGACACTTTTAAAAAGCAACAACAACAACATGAGAACCATCAAATCTAAGGTAGAATTCAGATATGGAAATGACAACTGTGTATTGTGCTCAGAGGACTTGTTATCTAAAGGCTAATGGCCCAAAAGAAAGGCAAGATATATGCTAAAGGGGACAGGACAACCAAGAAGGAGAGTTATAAAACAAACAGGGGTAAGAAAGTTGGTTAGTTGGTGAAAAAAGCATTAGACATGGGGCCAGAAGATTTAGGTACCGATACTTTTTTCAGATGGACTTTTTTGAATGGTTTTGAGAAAGTGAAACTATTTCTCAAAACCTCAATGTTTTCATTTATAAGATAAAGAGATCCAACTGGAGGGTCTCCAAGGTCCCTTCTAATACTATGATCCCAACATTTATTCACATATTCAAATATTCACATGAATCTGTGATCCCTTTCCTTGCCCCTCACGATCCATCCCAGTCCTAAGTGACTTATTTTCACATACTCCCATAGGTTCACCACAGGGAGTCACTCCCCCAAACATGATGGAGGCCTGACATTAATTCATGCCTATAATGAACCATTCCTCCCCAACTGACTTTGGAAAGTAAATGAAGTTGTAAGTCTTAAGGGAGATATATTCTGTAGCCTCAAGCCAAGAGAGAAGCCTCATTTTCCAACTGCTGACTTTGCAAGATGTTAAGTATCCCAGGATGTCATGTAGCACAATCTGGACATTGTCTCTTCAAGGAGAAAAATGACAAATCAGTCCGGGGGAGGGGGGGGAGGGAACTCAAAAGGAACAGTATGGAGAGTGGAAAAAGAGCTCTGTCTCTGGGATGGGGATCTGGGTTCAAATTTCACCTCTGCTGCTTTCTTCTTTCAATAATTCACTTAATCTCTTCAGGCCTTTATTTTCTCACCTGTAAAATTGAGAGGCAGGTATTACATTAGGTGGCCTCTGAAATTCCTCCCATCTATAATTCTATAATCATAAGTCCTATGGAAAGAAATGTTCTTTTTCCTTCTTCCCACCCTTGTCATATCAAATCTTTCTCTGTCTGTAAGGGGAAAATTGTAAGACTGAATTGGGTTTCTCCAGTGTCTCCCAGAAGCAAAACTACAGTTTGTTATTCTTCGATTCTGTCTCATTCTTCCTGACCCCATTTGGGGTTTTCTTGGCAAAGGTCCTGAAAGGGTTTTTCATTTCCTTCTCCAGTTTATTTTACAGATGAAGAAACAGAGGCAAACAGGATTAAGTGATTTGCCCAGGGCCACACAATTAATAAGTATCTAAGGTCAAATTTAAATTCGTCTTCCTAACTCCAAGATTGGTTTTCTATACCACCTATACCACTATACCACCTAGCAGCTCAAAAACAAAAATTATAGCTACGGTGCTAAAAAGAAATAGCTTGTCAATCCAGCAAGAAAAAAAATCATCTACACCAGATGTTTGGTGTCAAGTACTTTAGGGTTTTACAAATCATTTTCCCTGAGATGTGCCTAGGAGGTAGGTAACACAAGTGTCATGTTGCCCAGTCTAGTGATTAGAACAAAAGTTAAGTGACCCACTGTCATAGAGCTGGAAGGATTGGAGCCAGAACTTAAATTAGACCTATAGTAACCAAAAATCTAAATCCAGTCCAAATCTATCTCATTTAGGAGACACATTACTTTTTTTCAAGGTATATTCCCATCTATGAGTGCATTAGAACATTTCCTGAATGGCCTGAAAGAGTTAACCTAGCCTAACACTCTCAGGGAGTGTTTAAGCATGAGGGAATCTGTCTTAGCTTATTCTATTTATAGCAGCAATATGCTGCAGCTGATATTCTTCCATCATAAATAATTTCTCTCCCTGAGAAACTGCTTTGTTTGTTAGTGTAAATGCAGCCTGCCATTGACTGCCAAGCCTATCCATTATGCAGTCTATATGGAACCTGGACCCTGGAGGTTTTATTTTTTATTAATATTATTTGTGTAGACTGAGACAATATCGAATATGAACCTGAAGCCACTGTGTCATTCATTCCCTCCCTACCCTCAAGCCCCTAGTGATTGACATTAAGTATATAGTAAACATTTCCTTGAGGAGCTCTGTTTGATTGATGAGCCCCATCAATGAGATATACATAGAAATCTGGTTGAGGGTTTCCTTTATGTTAGGGACTAAATTAGGAGGACCCTAGCAGTTTTGCAGCCTAAGCATTTTTTCCTTACTTCCCAAAAATGTACCCATCAAATCAGGTTAGGGTAACAACTAACTTGCAAAGATGATCAATTCTCATTGTCATTTTTGGTTCTGAAAAAATAGAGCATCCTCCATTGTGAAACAACTGTGTCTATTTATGGGTTCGTAGATAAGTTATAACTGGAAAAGGAAATGGCAAACTACTCCAATATCTTTGCCAAAAATCCCAGTAGTGGCGTACCATGTCCAAGAGGTCACAACGGGACTAACATAATTGAGCAGCAACAATACTCCCACTTCATAAATGAACTAAAAGAGGCTGAGATGCAAAATACTGAATCAGTGACTCAAAATCCAAGGAGATAGAGACAAAAGGTGGCATCAGTAAGGATACTAAAATACAAAAAAGTAAATTTCTAGGAGCAAGGTGATACTGCATAATAGCTAGAGAGCTAGTCTTGGAATTAGAGGGGAAAAATTGGTTTCATCTGCCACTTCTGGGACAATGAACAAATCATTTAACCCTTTTGGTGCCTTCAATTAATTCTTAGAGACAAATTAGAGACAAGTTGTCCATTTGTGGAAAGGAAGGGAATTCCCAAACCAGAAGTTCTTCTTGCTGGTGAAATCACTGGTTCAGCTCTCATGTTCACTTTCCCCTTCCCTTCTCCCTTCTTAGATAGCCCTGAATATGCAAGTGTGCAAAAACAATAAAAATGGCAAATGACTGGGAACAATAAACCAAGTTTGATATGCATGTAGTAGTTCCTTGAAATTCTGAGATGGATTATTTGGGGGGAGAAAAATGAATAGCATGATATTTTGTAGGGAGCAAACATAAATAGAAATAAGATAAGCAAATTTAATAAACTCTAAATAAGGTGTAGATATTTAACTATAATAAATAATTTAATTCAAAGTGACTTCTGTAGAGTAAACATTTAATGTTTATGGAATGGAATTCTCCCAAATCTGTTTCTCAAATTTCTAGAAAAGACAGTACTCACTAAAGTTTTTTTTAAACATTTTTTTATTTCACCAAATATTTCCCAATTACATGTAAACAATTTTAACAATCTTTTTTATTAATTTTAAGTTCCATTCCCCTTTCACTCATATGCCTTTCTTGAAAAGGCAAGTAAATTAATATAAATTATACATAAAAAGGTATACAAAACATATTTCCACATTAGCCGGGTTGTGAAAGAAAATATAGACCAAAAATTAAAAATCACCAAAAACTCTAAACCAATGAAAATAAAGTTCTTTTTTTTTAAGTATGCTTCAATCTACATTCAAACTTCATTAGTTTCTTTTCTGAAGGTGAATCACATTTTTCACCATGAGTTCTTTGGAACTATCCTGGATCATTGTTTTTCTGAAAATAACTAAGTCAATTATAGTTGATCATCATATAGTATTGCTTTTACTATGTACAATGTTCTCCTGGTTTTGCTCATTTCTTTTTGAATCAGTTTATATCTTTCCAGATTTTTCTAAAATCATCTTGTTTGCCACTTCTTATCAGACAATATTATTCCATCACAATCATAGACCACAACTTATTCAGCCATTCCTCAACTGATGGACCTCCCTCAATTTCCAATTCTTTTCCATCACACAAAGAACTGCTATAAATTTTTGGTACATAGAGGTAGTTCCTTTTCCCTTTTCTTTGATCTCTTTGGAATACAGACCTACTAGTGGCATTTTTAGATCACAGTATGAACAGCTCTATAGCCCTTTGGCCTAGTTCCAAATTGTCCTCCAGAATGGTTGGATATGTTTACAATTCCACCTACAATGCATAAATGTCCCAATCATTCCACATCTCGCCAACATTTGTTATTTTTCTGAGAATTATTTTAACTTTTATTTCTTTAATCAGCAGTGATTTAGAGCATTTTTTCATGTAACTATTGATAGCTTTAACCCCTCAAAACTGCCTGATCATATTTTTTGACCATTTTTCAACTAGAAATTGGGTCTTATTTTTGAAAATTTGAAGCAGTTCTTTATATAGTTGAGAAATAAGGCCTTTACCAGAGAAAAATGCTATACATTTTTTTCCTCCTAGTTTCCTATTTTCTTCCAATGTTGGTTGCATGAGTTTTGTTTTGCAAAAACTTTTTTTTTTTACCTCGGTTGTTTCTTGATTTATTTTTCCCCTCTTAATAGCAATTTATTTTTTGAAATTACATATAAAGATAATTTTAAAAATTCACTTTCATAAAACTTTTAAGTTCCCAATTTTTTTTCTCCTTCCTTTCCCTCTCTCCTTCCCAAGATGTCAGGCAATCTGACATGTACATATATATGTACAATCATATTAAATATATTTCTATATTTGTATTATGGTGAAAGAAGAGTCAGAACAAAAGGGGAAAACCACAAGAACAAGAAAAAACAAAAAAATGAAAATAAAATGCTTCAATCTGCATTTAAACTTCATAGTTCTTTCTCAAGTGTGTATAGCGTTTTCCATCATGACTCTTTTGGAATTGTCTTATATAATATTCTTTTTGATTTTCTGGAGATCTTTGGGGCAGCCTTCTTTTCAGCAGAGTAATCACCACAAGAATAGCCAAATGTTAAAGTCCAAAAGTCTTTACTGTCTCCTTCACCTGGTGCTCAGCTAGCTTTCTTGTGGCCTTCAGAGGGGATTTGGTTTCATTGGAGAAAATGCAGGTGGACAGGCCAGCCAACACAAGGCTGATGAAGATGGAAATGAATCTCTCTCTCCTTGGCTCTGAGAGCTTGAGCTCCCGCCTCCATCCACTTGTGTTCTCTGGCTCTCAATGAATCTGGCTCTGAGTCTGAATCCCAGCTTATATGTTTTACATTGAGAATAAACCAATTATTATATGACTAGGAAACCATTATTTGTTGTAAGATTAAATCAATCATACTGAACTTAGAGAACTATTAAGCACCATGCCAAACTAGATAACCATTGTCTTTATCAATTCCACTGACTTAATACCATTTAAGAATCCTTGTTTCAGAGTTCTGGCCTATAACATCTCCCACTTTCTTTTGTTTTAGAACATAAGGTGGTCACACTCTCCCTGACTTCTCAAGGAGGTGAGAACCCCAAAAAAAGAGGTGATCACACCTTCCTTGATTCCTCAAAAAAAGGTGAAAATACCAAAAAAAGAGATGATCACATGTTCCCTGACTTCTCAGGAAGGGAGATGAAAACACCAATGGAAAATGGGGAATCAAACCAGATTAGCAGGTTTCTGAAGGGTCTTACTTGAAACAGGTATACATAAATCCATCAACATGGGAGGTATTACAAACAAACAACATGAATCAACATGAGGAATTATACATGTCCATAAGTTCTAGAAATAGTCCAAAACCAATCTATTGTCCATTACTTCATGTGTCAGAGAATCCAATAGTTCCTGTAAGTTTTGAGTCCTGCAATAGACTCATCTTATGTTAGGAAATCCAATGATTCCTACAGATTTTGAAGTCCTGTATCAGTTTTATCATGTTTCAAGGAATCCAGTGATTCCTGCTGGTTTTGAAGTTCTGTGATAATCTCATTATCAGCCATGCTTTTTCAGTGTCAGATTTTTTTAGTTCTCTTTTGTTTCTAGGTTTTTCTCTTTTTTCTGTCTCTCTCAAAGTGCTTGTTGCTACCCATTTCCTTCTCCATCTTAGAAAAGTAAGAAAACCCTTTCTCCCAAGCAGTTAACCTATCTAGTTCCTTCCATTCACCACTTTCTAGATCTCTCCTCATCAGCTGGCAATTACATTGGAGCTAATTGCAGAAGGGCAGTTCTGTCGAGTTAAAAAGCCTTTATTCTCCCCAATTACAATCTCTTTCTCTCATCTGATTGCTTCTCTGCTGATTGACCATATCAGAGTCCTGAACTTCTAAAGACTTTTTGGGTGTAACTTTGGCTGCCATCATACCCCACCTGTTTTTTGTTTGAGATCTTAGAGTTGGGTCCCACCTCTCATTTCCCTGGGTTAATCTACATTCTGAGGTCCAGTGGAAGCCTTTGTTGCATTTTGGACACAGGGTTTGGGATCTTGTTCTCCCATTCTGTTTTTTCACTCTATCTCTATGCCTACATTGAGCTTTCAGATGCCCTACTTTACTACACTGAAAGCATTGACAAGTCTCTCTGGAAGTCCCTTGCCAAGAGGGAGCCTGTCTTCCTATATTCTGCATCATAGCCTGGGTATAAAAGGCATTTATGCCCACTATGGCACAGTGTCTTATAGTCTTCTCTAAAGGAGCATCCTTGTATAGTCCCAGAATCATTCTTCTACAAACCTCATTAGCATTTTCCTTAGCAAGTTGTTTGATCATTATTGCTGGTGTTGCATTTTCACCAATAATTCATATGACAATCTGTTTGCAGACTGTAATGGGCTGAAGCCGAGCAGATGCACTGAAGTCCGGTCCAAGCACTTAAACCTAATTAACAATTGGATAATACTCTATTAATATATGCTTGGAGAAAGAATGGCCCCGCCCACTCTTTGTGCAAGTTTGATGTGTTGTATAGGAGATTAGATAGAGGATGAGGTGGGTAGAGTGTGAGAGCAAGAGGCACTGCTGGCTGGATTCATGTCCCAATTGCTCACACTTCCTATTGCCATTCCCCTTCACCTCCACAAAGAATCAAGATCAAGGACTTTCGCTTATCCTGACTCTGGCTGATTTTAAAATACCCTGGGTGCTAAACGTGGTCATCACAGCAGACATCCCACAAAATCAGCAAAAAGTTCATTTGGACCTTGCTCTATTTTTGTGAAGGCTTCCCCTCAATCTTGTTTTCCTGGGAGGGAGCTCCATGCTTTGATAGCAGCAGCAGCAATTTGCTCATATGCTATGAAAGGGTAATTAATCTGTGCTAAAGTGTCTGCATATTAAGTGAAATGAGCAGAACCAGGAGATCATTATACACTTCGACAACGATATTGTATGAGGACATATTTTGATGGAAGTGGATTTCTTTGACAAAGAGACCTGAGTTTCAATTGATAAATGACGGACAAAAGCAGCTACACCCAAAGAAAGAACACTGGGAAACGAATGTGAACTATCTGCATTTTTGTTTTTCTTCCCGGGTTATTTATACCTTCTGAATCCAATTCTCCCTGTGCAACAAGAGAACTGTTCGGTTCTGCAAACATATATTGTATCTAGGATATACTGCAACATATCCAACATATAAAGGACTGCTTGCCATCTAGGGGAGGGGGTGGAGGGAGGGAGGGGGGAAAAAATCGGAACAGAAACGAGTGTCAATATAATGTAATTATTAAATAAAAAATTTTAAAAAAAAATAAATAAAAAAATAAAGTGTCTGCATACTTACCTTTACCTGCTAGTTGGAAAAAGATGATTTGTATATTTACTCCAGTTTGCCTATTTCATTGGGCTTATATTCTGTATAGTTCACCATACTCTGAAAGCCACAAGTTTTTTTTTCCAGATTCTAAACATGTCCTTGCTATAGATTTCCAATCACTAGGGGTTAAAACTTCATAAGCCAAATTGTCTAATGCCATCTTAACATAAGACTATATAACCCATAAAGAGTGCAACCCTTTTTTAAATCTTTAATAATTTCCAGATCAAAAGGAGTGTATCTTCTCCTGGCTTGACCTGAAGAATCAAATTCTTCAATTGCAGGGTATGCATTTATTTGTAAATCAGATATACCCTGTCCTTTTTTAGTTTTAACTAGTGTCTTTTGTAATCTTGTCATAGGCTGCTTCATAGTTGGTGCTAATTATGTTACTGTCCCTCCTTTTCCTCCTTCTCCCTCCACCCATGAAGAGTTAATGGGGGGGGGGAGTGTAGGTCAGGGGTTGGGGAATGCCCTAATGGCTCCTGCTATGCAGCACCACATTCCTTAATTTCATCAGAATTGTACTTAACTCCATTCTTGTCTAATTCTTCATGCTTTTCACCTACTTTGTCAGTATCATCTCCCTCCTGCACTTTCTTCTTTAATACTTATATAATTCCTTAAAGCCAGTTGTATTAAGTTATATGTATAAAATCTTTCTTTGGGAATTGAATCAGGACCATTATCATTGTAATATTCACATAATTGCTCTCCAACTAATTTCCATTCATCTGGATCTAATTCTTTTTCCTTAAAGAACCAAGGTGATGTGTATTGTAATATTTCAAAGAGTTCAATGATCTGCATCCAAGTTATAATCAAACCTTAGTTTTTTATTAGTCTAACCATGCTTTCAACACATTTTTCTTGAGGTAGAAAAGAAGGCTCCTTTCTAAACATTTATCCCATTTAAGTTTAGCATTAGTTTAGCCCTTAACAAAGTTTCCTTCTTGTCTGTTTTTGTACTTACCCTAATTTCTGGGTCACAGATGGAGGTCCTTAGTCCCACGTTTAGATGCCAAAATGTAATGTTCTTTGTTTGATTTTCTTGAGGTCTTTGGGGCAGCCTTCTTTTCAGCAGACTAATCACCACAAGAATAGCCAGGTGTTAAAGTCCAAGGCTTTACTGTCTCCTTCACCTGGTGCTCAGCTAGCTTTCTTGTGGCGTTCAGAGGAGACTTGATTTTAGTGGAGAAAATGCAGGCAGATCGGCCAGCCACCACAAGGTTGATGAAGATGGAAATGAATCTCTCTCTCCTTGGCTCTGAGAACTTGAGCTCCCATTTCCAGTCCTTTGTCTTCTCTTGCTCTCAATGAATCTGGCTGAGGGTCCCAGCTTATATGCTCTACACTGAGTATAAACCAATCATTATATCACTAGGAAACCATTATTTGCTATAAGAGTAAATCAACCATACTGAATTTAGAGAACTACTAAGCACTAGATAATCTACTGCTAAACTAGGTAACCATTGTCTTTATCAATTCCACTGACTTAACACCTTGTAAGAATCCTTGTTTCAGAGTTCTGGCCCATTACAGTCTTAGATAACTGTGCTGAGAAGAGCTAAGTCTATCATAGTTGATCATCACTACTGTATATAATGTTCTCCAAAAACTGCTCACTATACTCAGCATTAGTTCATGTAATTCTTCCCAGGTTTTTCTAAAAGTCACCGACCTCTCATTTCTTAAAGCACAATAGCATTGTACATTCATATACCACAATTTGTTTAGCCATTCCCCAATTTATGGGCATCCCCTCAATTTCCAACTTCTTGTAACCACAAAAAATGCTGCTATAAACATTTTTGTACATGTGGATCCTTTCCCCTTTTTAATGATCTCTTTGGGATATGCTGGATCAGATGATATGCATAGTTTTATATCCCTTTCAGCATAATCTAAACTAATCCTCAGAATGGATGGATCAGTTTACAATCCACCAATAGTGCATTAGTATTTCAATTTTCCATATCTCAAACACTTATCGTTTAGCTTATTTGTCATATTAGACAATTTAATAGGTGTGAGGTGATTATCAAACTCACAGTTGCTTCAATTTGCATTTCTTTAATGAATAGTGATTTAGAGCATCTTTTCATATGCTTATAGATACTTTTTATTTCTTCATTTGAAAACTGCCAACTCATATCCTTCCACCATTTATCAACTGGGAAAGCAAAAGCTTTTTAATTTCATTAAATCAAAATTATCTATTTTATTTCCTGTGATACTCTCTCTCTCTTATTTGGTTGTAAACTCTCCTTATTTATAAATCCGACAGGTACATTTTCCTATGCTCCCTTAATTTTCTTATGATATGACCCTTTATGTCTAAATCATTTATCTATTTTTACCTTATCTGGGTGTTGGTGTGAGTTGATGTTCTTAGACTAGTTTCTGCCAAACTGCTTTCTAGTTTTCCCAGCAATTTTTAGCAAATAATGAGTTCTTGTCCCCAAATCTTGGATCTTTGGATCTATCAAGCAGTAGATTACTGTTTACTACTGTGTATTATATACCTAACTTATTCCACTGATCTATCACTCTATTTCTTAGCCAGTACAAGATATTTGGGGGGGGGTGAAGGGGGTGATTACTGTTTTGTAATATAGCTTGAAATCTGGAATTGCTTGGCTACCTTCCTGCACTTTTTTTCATTGATTCCCTTGATATTCATGACCTTTTGTTCTTCCAAATGAACTTTATTATGATTTTTTCCTAACTCTATCCAATATTTTTTAAACATTTTTAAAGGGGGTCAGTTTAAGTTAAGGCCATTGAGTTTCTTAAAGTCATATACATTTATAATCATTTAGAAGAACTTGAGTTAACTATCCACACAGGAAAAGGCAATTAGATGAAGAAGGCCTATTGTTCAGATCAGTTAATACAATTTACAGAGCCTGTTCATCAACATATATAAAGATATTCAAATATATGTATACTTGGGAAAAGTATCATGCAATTGTAATTTTATACAATATAATTTTCCAACAACAACAGCGGAAACATAAGGGCTTTGTACAAATCAATTCTTTTAGTTATTAATAACAAAGCAGATTATAATATATCCAGGCCTGCCCATGCTAAACAATTTTTGCTGTCATCCTATAAATTTTCCATAGCTCTATAGCTTGCTCATTCAACTGTATATTATATAGCCTAGATAATAAGCATTATTTATCCAGCTGCTTTTTCAGGGAATATATTTTGTCAGATGATTCATTTGGGTATTTGTGGAAATACATTTTTTCTATCAAAAAAAATTATATTGGGAAGATTCTAGGAGTATGTCAGAGTAGTTTGGTAAATATTAAGCTCTCCAGATTTCCCCCACAAATAGAACAATTTGCACCTCAGAGCGACCATAGACTGGTGAAAAATCAAGATTTAGAGTAGAACAAGGGTCCTTCTGACATAACCCAAGAAGTTCTAAAAAAAAAATCCTGGTCTAGGGATTAACCTGTCTGAAGTGCAAACACTTCCAGGTGAGGGCAGAGGTAGGTTAAATAATAGCAAGGCAAGTTATGGAGCACAATTTAATTACAGTCAGCAGGGACAGGAAAGACATGTGTGTGTATGTGGGGTGTGTGAGAGTGGGTGTGTGTGTATGTACATATCTATATATGTATATATAAATTTATCTTTTCTTAATTGTAGCTTGCCTGGGGAAGAGGGGCAGAGATAAAATGGGAAGGCGGAGAATAAAGTAAATAAAGTGCACAGCAGAGAACCAAAGAACAATTTACAAGAAAGTAAAGAAAAAATGGACATTCATGAATATAATTTCTTCTACTAATATATTTACTTCCTTCATCTGGTAATTTGTTGTTACATATTTAGAATCCTCCTTGATATTCTACTGAGTGCATGACAATGTCCTGTTTTGTTTTGCTTTATTTTATTTTGTATTCCTTTTTTT
Source organism: Antechinus flavipes (assembly GCF_016432865.1). Classification (NCBI taxonomy): domain Eukaryota; kingdom Metazoa; phylum Chordata; class Mammalia; order Dasyuromorphia; family Dasyuridae; genus Antechinus; species Antechinus flavipes. Next base: position 80,769,610 of record NC_067402.1, read on the forward strand.
GTTTTTCTATTTTTCTTACTGTTTTTTTTCAAATAAGATAATTCCTTTTTTTTTGCTGAGGCAATTGGGGTTAAGTGATTTGCCCCCAAGGTCACACAGCCAGGAAGTGTTAAGTGACTGAGGCCAAATTTGAACTCAAGTCCTCCTGACTTCAAGGCTGGATACCAATTAGCTGCCCCAAATAAGATAATTTTTTTTAAAATTATATCAATAAAATTTTTATAGAGAAATCTTATGAATTGAAAAAAAACTATCAGAAAGATCATAGATTTAGACCTGAAGAAAAACCTTAGAGATCATTGAGTTTAATACCTTTTCACATTTCACATTTCACTGAGGAAGAGAGATTAAGGGCCATGTAGCTAGTAAGTCTGAGGCAGGATTTGAATTCAGGACTTTGTGACTCAAAAATATACACTCTAGCCACTATTTGATGCTTCCTCAGTATGCAGATGAGAAAAATGACACATTGAGAGCAAGTGATTTGCCTAAAATGGCAAAGTCAGAACTAAAATTCCACTCATCTGCTTCCCAGTCCTATGCTTATTGTATGACCTATCAATCTTGTCGCATCATTCAAGAATCAATCTTTGATCATAAAATGGTAACTTTCTTTCCCATAATTCTCATTCAGAAGCCTTTAGCTTCCTGGAATTCTTAGTAAAAATTTAAACTCTCTAATGTCTTTTAAGCATCACATTTTTTGTAATAGAATTCATTTTTTCACAATGATAGAGGCAAGAGATTCTCATCACTCAACACCCTCAAAATTGTCCTCTTGAAAAAGATAACCATTTTGTTAGTTTAAGTAAAATCCAGTGTAATAATAACACATTTATATTGTACTTTAATATTAACAAATTATAATAGTCCTGTCAAGTTGGTAGTTATGTTATTATTCCTATTTTACAGATGAACTTTACAAGTGTTTAAGCGAAACTTTAAGTGACCGACCCATAATTATATAATTACAAAGTGCAAAGCAGCATTAAAATCCAGAACTCATTTCCAAGTCCAGGGCTATATCATATATTTTTCTGGTGAAATTCAAATGTGTTATCATTTGCCAACAGACAATAATGACTAATAAAAAACAGAAGATTTGTTTTAGTCCTCAACTGATATTTAAAAAGAATCCAAGTAACCAACATGGTAATTACTTTCCTCCTATGGGACACTGACTTTGTGTCATCTTTAACTGTAACATAGATTTATAAATGTAATGATACAACATAAAAACTCCTTTTTGTTTCTTTGTTTTAAGAGATCTACAAGGGTTTGTTTATCAATCTGCATGACTATTGAAGCCTTCAAAACTAGTACCTTGGATAGCCACACACATCTTCTAGAGATACTACTGTTGAAGTCCTGCTTGGAAGCTTTTCTTTTGGAGCTATTAAGAAACAGCATATGAACCACCTGAGAAAAATCAGTTTATTGTTTGTCATATTTTTTCATCAAAATTTTGTCATCCACAATTCTCAGACGAAGAAATTGAAACTATTTATAGACATATGAAAATATGCTCCAAATCATTATTAATCAGAGAAATGCAAATTAAGACAACTCTGAGATACCACTACACACCTGTCAGATTGGCTAGAATGATAGGAAAAGATAATACGGAATATGTTGGAGGGGATGTGGGAAAACAGGGACACTGATACATTGTTGGTGGAATTGTGAACACATCCAGCCATTCTGGAGAGCAATTTGGAACTATGCTCAAAAAGTGATCAAACTGTGCATACCCTTTGATCCAGCAGTGTTTCTACTGGGCTTATACCCCAAAGAGATACTAAAGAAAGGAAAGGGACCTGTATGTGCCAAAATGTTTGTGGCAGCCCTGTTTGTAGTGGCTAGAAGCTGGAAAATGAAAGGATGCCCATCAATTGGAGAATGGTTGAGTAAATTGTGGTATATGAATGTTATGGAATATTATTGTTCTGTAAGAAATGACCAGCAGGATGAATACAGAGAGGACTGGCGAGACTTACATGAACTGATGCTAAGTGAAACTAGCAGAACCAGGAGATCATTATATACCTCAACAACGATACTGTTTGAGGATGTATTCTGATGGAAGTGGATCTCTTCGATAAAGAGAGTTAATTCAGATCAAAGATGGACAGAAGCAGCTACACCCAAAGAAAGAACACTGGGAAATGAATATAAACTGCTTGCATTTTTGTTTTTCTTCCCTGGTTATTTATACCTTCTGAATTCAATTCTCCCTGT